>NC_137894.1:88074586-88609669 GCF_963455335.1 Martes martes
AGACTAAAGGAGAAATGGATTTTGGAAGATGCAAGAAAACAAAACAAAACAAAACAAAAACAAACAAAACCTAGTAAAACTGTATTGCTGTCTCTGAAGAGTATATTGGTGTTCATAGTTCAAGACTGACAAGAAAGAGTCATAGTGTTCTGTTGCATTTTCAGCCCTCAAATTATATCAGGGTGTTTCACTAATGCTTTATTATTTAGTTAAGTAGTAGGTGAGCAGTTTATTAAAAATACAAAAATTTTTTATAGGGAATTTAATAAAGATTAAAAATAAAATAATGAACGCTAATCCAACACAGACATATTCAACATATGTTTAACTACATTCCTAGGCATATGTTTAATTATTTAACTTTAATTTAATTTTCTGTGTAATTAACATGCAAACATCAAGTTTTATATTTTGCTTTTTAAAAGCTTATGTCAGAATATTGTCCTGTGACAGTGTTTTTAAAACTGCAGTTTTAAAAATTATAGCATGAAGGGTGTCTGAGTGGCTCAGTTGGTTAAGCAACTGCCTTTAGCTCAGGTCATGATCCCAGACTCCCAGGATCGAGTCCTGCATCAGGCTCCCAGCTCCGTGGGGAGTCTGCTTCTCCCTCTGAACTTCTTCTTTCTCATGTTCTTTCTCTCTCTCTCTCTCAAATAAATAAACAAAATCTTAAAAAAAAAATTATAGCATGCAGTTTACTGAAGCATCACCTGTAGGTATGCATTTATGTTTCTTCTTAATTGTTAGACTTTTCTATCACATTCTTCTTTTTTTTTTAATTATGTTCAGTTAGCCACTGTGTAGTACATAATTAGTTTTTTTTTTTTCTCTTTTTTTTTTTTATTTTTTAATTTTTTTATTTTAATAAACATATAATGTATTTTTATCCCCAGGGGTACAGGTCTGTGAATCGTCTGGTTTACACATTTCACAGCACTCATCATAGCACATACCCTCCCCAATGTCCATTTCCCCACCACCCTCTCCCATCCCCCTTCCCCCCCGCAACCCTCAGTCTGTTTCTTGAGATTGAGGCTTTTATGGTTTGTCTCCCTCCCAATCCCATCTTTTCATTTTTTCTTTTCCTACCTCCCCCCAAACCCCCCCACCTTGCATCTCCACTTCCTCATATCAAAGAGATCATATGATAGTTATATTTCTCCGATTGACTTATTTCGCTAAGCATGATACCCTCTAGTTCCATCCACGTCGTCGCAAATGGCAAGATTTCATGTCTTTTGATGGCTGCATAGTATTCCATTGTGTATATATACCACATCTTCTTTATCCATTCATCTGTTGATGGACATCTAGGCGCTTTCCACAGTTTGGCTATTGTGGACATTGCTGCTATAAACATTCGGGTGCACGTGCCCCTTCGGAGCACCACGTTTGTATCTTTAGGATATATACCCAGGAGTGCAGTTGCTGGGTCGTAGGGTAGCTCTATTTTCAGTTTTTTGAGGAACCTCCACACTGTTTTCCAGAGTGGTTGCACCAGCTTGCATTCCCACCAGCAGTGTAGGAGGGTTCCCCTCTCTCCGCATCCTCGCCAGCATCTGTCATTTCTTGACTTGTTAATTTTAGCCATTCTGACTGGTGTGAGGTGGTATCTCATTGTGGTTTTGATTTGTATTTCCCTGATGCCGAGTGATGTGGAGCATTTTTTCATGTGTCTGTTGGCCATCTGGATGTCTTCTTTGCAGAAATGTCTGTTCATGTCCTCTGCCCATTTCTTGACTGGATTATTTGTTCTTTGGGTATTGAGTTTGATAAGCTCTTTATAGATTTTGGATACGAGCCCTTTATCTGATATGTCGTTTGCAAATATCTTCTCCCATTCTGTCAGTTGTCTTTTGGTTTTGTTAACTGTTTCCTTTGCTGTGCAAAAGCTTTTGATCTTGATGAAATCCCAATAGTTCATTTTTGCCCTTGCTTCTGTTGCCTTTGGCGATGTTCCTAGGAAGAAGTTGCTGCGGTGGAGGTCAAAGAGGTTGCTGCCTGCATTCTCCTCAAGGATTTTGATAGATTCCTTTCGCACATTGAGGTCCTTCATCCACTTTGAGTCTATTTTCGTGTGTGGTGTAAGGAAATAGTCCAATTTCATTTTTCTGCATGTGGCTGTCCAATTTTCCCAGCACCATTTGTTGAAGAGGCTGTCTTTTTTCCATTGGATATTCTTTCCTGCTTTGTCGAAGATTAGTTGACCATAGAGTTGAGGGTCTATTTCTGGGCTCTCTATTCTGTTCCATTGGTCTATATGTCTGTTTTTGTGCCAGTACCATACTGTCTTGATGATGACAGCTTTGTAATAGAGCTTGAAGTCTGGAATTGTGATACCACCGACTTTGGCTTTCTTTTTCAATATTCCTTTGGCTATTCGAGGTCTTTTCTGGTTCCATATAAATTTTAGGATTATTTGTTCTATTTCTTTAAAAAAAATGGATGGGATTTTGATAGGGATTGCATTAAATGTGTAGATTGCTTTAGGTAAAATAGACATTTTCACAATATTTGTTCTTCCAATCCATGAGCATGGAATATTTTTCCATTTCTTTGTGTCTTCCTCAATTTCTTTCATGAGTACTTTATAGTTTTCTGAGTATAGATTCTTTGCCTCTTTGGTTAGATTTATTCCTAGGTATCTTATGGTTTTGGGTACGATTGTAAATGGGACTGACTCCTCAATTTCTCTTTCTTCTGTCTTGTTGTTAGTGTAAAGAAATGCGACTGATTTCTGTGCATTGACTTTATATCCTGACACTTTACTGAATTCCTGTATAAGTTCTAGCAGTTTTGGAGTGGAGCCTTTTGGGTTTTCCACATATAGTATCATATCATCTGCAAAGAGTGATAGTTTGACTTCTTCTTTGCCGATTTGGATGCCTTTAATTTCTTTTTGTTGTCTGATTGCTGAGGCTAGGACTTCTAGTACTATATTGAACAGCAGTGGTGATAACGGACATCCCTGCCGTGTTCCTGACCTTAGCGGAAAAGCTTTCAGTTTTTCTCCATTGAGAATGATATTTGCGGTGGGTTTTTCATAGATGGCTTTGATAATGTTGAGGTATGTGCCTTCTATCCCTACACTTTGAAGAGTTTTAATCAGGAAGGGATGCTGCACTTTGTCAAACGCTTTTTCAGCATCTATTGAGAGTATCATATGGTTCTTACTCTTTCTTTTATTAATGTATTGTATCACATTGATTGATTTGCGGATGTTGAACCAACCTTGCAGCCCTGGAATAAATCCCACTTGGTCGTGGTGAATAATCCTTTTAATGTACTGTTGGATCCTATTGGCCAGTATTTTGGTGAGAATTTTCACATCTGTGTTCATCAAGGATATTGGTCTGTAATTCTCTTTTTTGGTGGGATCCTTGTCTGGTTTTGGGATCAAGGTGATGCTGGCCTCATAGAATGAGTTTGGAAGTTTTCCTTCCATTTCTATTTTTTGGAACAGTTTCAGGAGAATAGGAATTAATTCTTCTTTAAATGTTTGGTAGAATTCCCCTGGGAAGCCGTCTGGTCCTGGACTTTTGTTTGTTTGGAGATTTTTGATGACTGTTTCAATCTCCTTACTGGTTATGGGTCTGTTCAGGTTATCTATTTCTTCCTGGTTCAGTTGTGGTAGTTTATACATCTCTAGAAATGTATCCATTTCTTCCAGGTTGTCAAATTTGTTGCCATAGAGTTGCTCGTAGTATGTTCTTATAATTGTTTGTATTTCTTTGGTGTTGGTTGTGATCTCTCCTCTTTCATTCATGATTTTATTTATTTGCGTCCTTTCTCTTTTCTTTTTGATAAGTCTGGCCAGGGGCTTATCAATCTTATTAATTCTTTCAAAGAACCAGCTCCTAGTTTTGTTGATTTGTTCTATTGTTTTTTTAGTTTCTATTTCATTGATTTTTGCTCTGATCTTTATGATTTCTCTTCCCCTGCTGGGTTTAGGCTTTCTTTGTTGTTCTCTCTCCAGCTCCTTTAGGTGTAGGGTTAGGTTGTGTATTTGAGACCTTTCTTGTTTCTTGAGAAAGGCTTGCACTGCTATATATTTTCCTCTCAGGACTGCCTTTGTTGTGTCCCACAGATTTTGAACTGTTGTGTTTTCATTATCATTTGTTTCCATGAATTTTTTCAATTCTTCTTTAATTTCCTGGTTGATCCATTCATTTTTTAGAAGGATGCTGTTTAGTCTCCATGTATTTGCGTTCTTTCCAAATTTCCTCTTGTGATTGAGTTCGAGCTTCAGAGCATTGTGGTCTGAAAATATGCAGGGAATGATCTCGATCTTTTGGTACCGATTGAGACCTGATTTATGACCCAGGATGTGGTCTATTCTGGAGAATGTTCCATGTGCACTGGAGAAGAATGTATATTCTGTTGCTTTGGGATGGAATGTTCTGAATATATCTGTGATGTCCATCTGGTCCAGTGTGTCATTTAAGGCCTTTATTTCCTTGTTGATCTTTTGCTTAGATGATCTGTCCATTTCAGTGAGGGGAGTGTTAAAGTCCCCTGCTATTATTGTATTACTGTCGATGTATTTCTTTGATTTTGTTATTAATTGGTTTATATAGTTGGCTGCTCCCATGTTAGGGGCATAGATATTTAAGATTGTTAGATCTTCTTGTTGGACAGACCCTTTGAGTATGATATAGTGTCCTTCCTCATCTCTTATTATAGTCTTTGGCTTAAAATCTAATTGATCTGATATAAGGATTGCCACCCCAGCTTTCTTCTGATGTCCATTAGCATGGTACATTGTTTTCCACCCCCTCACTTTAAATCTGGAGGTGTCTTCGGGTCTAAAATGAGTTTCTTGTAGGCAGCATATGGATGGGTTTTGTTTTTTTATCCATTCTGATACCCTGTGTCTTTTGATTGGGGCATTTAGCCCATTAACATTCAGGGTAACTATTGAGAGATATGAATTTAGTGCCATTGTATTGCCTGTAAGGTGATTGTTACTGTATATTGTTTCTGTTTCTTTCTGATCTACTACTTTTAGGGTCTCTCTTTGCTTAGAGGACCCCTTTCAATATTTCCTGTAGAGCTGGTTTGGTGTTTGCAAATTCTTTCAGCTTTTGTTTGTCCTGGAAGCTCTTTATCTCTCCTTCTATTTTCAATGATAGCCTAGCCGGATATAGTATTCTTGGCTGCATGTTTTTCTCGTTTAGTGCTCTGAATATATCATGCCAGTTCTTTCTGGCCTGCCAGGTCTCTGTGGATAGGTCCGCTGCCAATCTAATGTTTTTACCCTTGTATGTTACAGACTTCTTTTCCCGGGCTGCTTTCAGGATTTTCTCTTTGTCGCTAAGACTTGTAAATTTTACTATCAGGTGACGAGGTGTGGACCTATTTTTATTGATTTTGAGGGGCGTTCTTAGCATCTCCTGGATTTTGATGTTTGTTTCCTTTGCCATATTAGGGAAATTCTCTCCAATAATTGTCTCCAATATACCTTCTGCTCCCCTCTCTCTTTCTTCTTCTTCTGGAATCCCAATTATTCTAATGTTGTGTCGTCTTATGGTGTCACTTATCTCTCGAATCCTCTCCTCGTGTTCCAGTAGTTGTTTGTCTCTCTTTTGCTCAGCTTCTTTATTCTCTGTCATTTGGTCTTCTATGTCACTAATTCTTTCTTCTGCCTCATTTATCCTGGCAGTGAGAGCTTCCATTTTTGATTGCACCTCATGAATAGCTTTTTTTATTTCAACTTGGTTAGATTTTAGTTCTTTTATTTCTCCAGAAAGGGCTTTTATCTCTCCGGAGAGGGTTTCTCTAATATCTTCTATGCCTTTTTCGAGCCCGGCTAGAACCTTGAGAATTGTCATTCTGAACTCTAGATCTGTCATGCTACCTATGTCTGTATTGATTAGGTCTCCAGCCTTCGGTACGGCCTCTTGTTCTTTTTTTTGAGGTGAGTTTTTCCGCCTTGTCATTTTGTCCAGGTAGGATTTGCTTTCTCCTGCTGTGGAATTCCGCTGTTCTTGGTGACTGAAGTTGGTTTTGGATGGTTTCTTGTTGATCTTCTGGGGGAGGGGCCTGTTGTAGTGATTCTCAAGTGTCTTTGCCGCAGGCGGAATTGCACCGCCCTTGCCAGGGGCCGGGCTAAGTAATCCGCTCGGGTTCGCTTTCGGGAGCTTTTGTTCCCTGAGCGCTTTCCGTAGAGTTCCGGAGGACGGGAATGAAGATGGCGGCCTCCCAGTCTCCGGCCCGGAGGAGCCGAGAGCTTGGGGTTCCGCTCCTCAGTGCGCTCTCAGAGCAAAGCGCCCAATAGCCCCGCCTCCCTGGCTTGCGGTCGCGCCTCGAGGAAAGCAGTCAATTGTTGGAGCTGGAGAAAAGCGCCGGGTCGCTTTTGTCTCCGTGGCCTCCGGCCGCGCTCCGAGCCCACCCAGCCTGCGACCGGCACAAGGTAACCCCGGGCTTAGAGCTCACTCCTCGGCTTTGTCACTATAGCCGGCTTCCCCGCTCTAATACCTGCGAGCTCTGCGGCACTCAGACACCCCCAGTCCTTCTGTGACCCCGCGGGTCCTGGGGTTATGCTGACCCCGCCTGGGTTTCCCCCCAGTTTAGCCTCTGGAGCGATGTCTCCCAGTGGAGCCGACTTTTAAAAGTCCCGATTTTGTGCTCCGTCGCTCCGCCGCTTGCCGGGTGCCGGCCCCTCCCCCCGGGGTCTATCTTCCCGTCGCTTTGGATTCACTTCTCCGCAGGTCCTACCTTTCAGAAAGTGATCGATTTTCTGTTTCTGGGATTGTTGCTCTTCTTCTCTTCGATTTCCCGTTGGATTTATAGGTGTTCACAATGGTTAGATAAGCTATCTAGCTGATCTCCTGCTACCCGATGTCGTCTCAGCCTGCTACTTCTCCGCCATCTTGACTCCTCCCCTTCCCATAATTAGTTTTTGATGTAGTATTCAATTTTCCTATCACATTCTTTTGAGATCTTTATTACTAAAATCTTTGAACATTCTAGGTTTCCTCTTGATATGAATATCTAAATACAACATTAAATTAGAAAATAGACCTTTAGTTACATTCTCATCAAATATGTTACAAAGCATCCGCATTTAACAAATTTTATTTCTCACAATTTAAACATTACAATTTTTCAAGATCTTTGCTAATTTGACAGATTAAAATGGTTTAGTAATTTATTTTTTATTTCTTTCATTATTGGATTGATATTTCTAGGTATTTATTAGTAATTCAATATAACCTATTTGAAATTTCTGCATATGACCTATTCTTGATTTCTAATTTAGTTATGGGTTATTTGTATAAATAATATGGATTAATTTTCAATGATTTTTGCATAATATTTTCAACTTTGTCTCTAAGTAATTTCTTACACAAATGTCATGTCTCATATATAACACTCCTTCCTTCATGGTATAATAAACTTGTCATGTTCTTGTCCTCATTTTTATAGTTGCTTTAACATTTAACAGGTCATTATTAGAGTTTATTTTGTTTTGGTGAAAACGCAAATAGGTTCTTTTGGTGTAAAGTAATTCCAAAGTTACTATTTATTGCAACTTAAGAAATTGATCAATTTGGTATCAAATCTAACACTAATATTTAATGTTCTCTCTCCAATTAGAATGTAATAACTCCTTGAAAAATATACATCCAAAATGTATGAAAATATTTAGGTATAACCATCTTTACTTTTGTTGTTTGTACCAAGTTATACTTTAACTGTCAGTGCTTAAGGATTCCTCTTTCTCCACATGTTCCCCAATGTGCTAGAACTGGTCAAACTTCTAATTTTTAACCAAATTGATAAATCTGAAAGGGCTAGTGCTAGTGTATTAGCTTGCATGAGTGCAGCCATTTGAGTACTCTATACTTATGAGACGTTCTATTTTTTTTCTAATTTATAAATTATTTACAAACTTTTACATTAAACTATTGTGTTTGTCTAACATTGACTTACAGAACATCTCTATAATATTGACACTAGTTCTATGACAGTTACTTGCTTTAAAAATACCATTTCTCATTCACGGCTTGTATTTCATATTTTATGAAATAATGCTGCAAAAAACATAGGTAAGAGTACTGAGGGTGTTGCAAGCTGAGGTCCAGACAATAGATCCCTGTATTTTCTTGTTAAGAGCTACAAGCAATCATTCAGTTATTGTAGCCTGCTGGACCTAATAGGCATCTGAACCCCAAATACCCCAACACAATCATTGACTGGCCTTACTTGAATCTAACAAATATTTCCTTAAAGTGACTACATCTTCTATTAAAACCTTGTTCTAAGCTACCATCATTTCTTGCTTCGACAGTTGCAACCTTGCTATTGTCCCATACTCACAATATAGCCTAATAGTAGTTCAGAAGTGGGTTTCAGAGTAAGCCATTTCACAGCTCCTCCATTGTTGTTTCATTTCATTTAGATTAAGTCTGAATTCATGAATATGATCCCTATGGCCCTGTATAGTCTGACTGCTCCTAGTTATCCAACTACAACCTCCTTTGTTTTCTTCTCTTTTTATGATCCAGCAAAAAATTAACTCGTTAAGTTTTTTTTTTTCTTTACAGAGATAAAATACACAGGACTCTTAAAAGTTTACCACTTTAACCAAAGTATACAATTAAGGATTTTTGATGTATTCACAGTGGTGTCCAATGACTTCCACTATCTAATGCCAGAACATTTTTATCTCACCAAAAAGAAACCCTGGACCTATTAAACAGTCACTTTCCATTTCTTCTTCTCCCTACCCCCTACCTCCATAAAACAAAACAAAACAAATCTAAGTTGAAACTTACTTTTGGGAAACAATTAAAGAATATGTTCTGTTTACTATAAAATAGGGTGATTATGACCTACCTGTGTTTTACTGGAGAAAAGACATGCTTCATAACCGGAATATATAACACAGTAAATGTGACATAGTTAAGAATACCCCAAGGTACCAAAATCGGGAAAGCAGTTAATAGTGTTGAAGAGATATTACAATAGAGTTTGTTCCTACCCTTGGAGAAACTCATTTTGAATCTGGAATCTGAACTGGGATTTAAAATTACCACTAAGTAGAATAGAAGTCCTCCTATTGCCAAGGGATACTCAACATATACTGAGTGATGCTCCTAGAAATGTTGCATGGATATTAAACATGCTTTAATAGAAAGCTGCACTGTGTAACTGAGTGAAGGCATTTGAAACACTGTAATCAAGCTTTCTTAGAACATATTGGAGCAATTAAACCTCTCCATATATTGCTGATAGAATTTGATGATTAAAAGGTGTGTCTGAGCAATGAGAGAAGTATAATTTGAGTACATGCAAGAAAAAAAAATGCAACATAGGGAAACATCAGTTTGTTGAAGAAATAGGATGGGTTCTACAAAGAATCAGCATAACTTGTAGAGCATCGAAAAAAAAAAAAGATATACTGAATTTAAAACATAGGCAAAATTCTAGCAGTGCAAGTTTGAAAACACCCAGTAAAGTGCAAATGTCAGTTCTCTACCTCCATGATCCCACTGGTATGTATGTACTCTTGACCCTGGAACAACATAGTGGTGAGGGTTGCTGACCCCAGCTCAGTCAAAAACCTGTCTAACTTTTGACTCCTCCCAAACTACTCACAGTCTGTCATTGGCCAGGGGCCTTGCCAATGACATAAACAGTTGATTAACACGTATTTTCTATGTTACAGGTATTATATACTGTATTCTTACAAAGTAAGAATAGAAAAAAGTAAGTTAGAGAACGTAAAGTAAGCTAGAGAAAAAATGTTATTAAGAAAATCATAAGAGGGAAAATACTCTTATAGTATTGTATTGTATTTGTCAAAAAAGAAAAAGTTGCATGTGAGAAAACCCATGCAGTTCAAGTCTGTGTTGTTTCAGGGTCAACTGTATATTTTTTAGAGGCTGTTATAAATTTTCACAAAGAGATGTACAGGGTTATTCACTGCATCATTGTTGCAATGGGGTCCACTGATAAGGAAAACAGTAACAGTATGTACATGTAATGTAATAAGAGTATGAAAATCAGTAGTTGAAATAAAGGTTACCAACTATGTATCTCAATATGAAATGACTTTGAGAACATTAAGTAAAAACATAATATTGCATAATTTTCATTTAGCATGGTTCCATTTGCATAAACTTGAAAACACAGAAATGCTATCATAGAAATTGAAGGGTCTATAAAATGTAAAAATATGGACAATAAGGATATATACCAATTCATGAGAATGATTGTGTCCAAGGCAGATGAGAGGAGAAATGGGATGGAGGAGTGATACAAGGTGGACTTTAATATCATATCATATCCATAAGATATGAAGCAATATGTTAACTTCTGTTAAATTGTAGCAATGGGTAGATGTGCATATGCTGTATTAGTCTGTGGGAATTTCATTAAAGTCAATACAGAAACAATTTTAAAAGTAAGGCCAGTTTTTACATAGCAGCATAAGGCCACTCAGGGGAAATTATTTAATCAATTACAATGACATGTATCATATTTACATGAATAAGGGTGTTTCCTGATACTTGTGAATAAAAATCAAAGAAAACAATTTAAGAGTGACTTGCAGAGCAAATTTCATGCTTGAAAAGTTTGAGTTAAAACTCATTAATTGAAAAAAATATTCTCTTTGCCTTTCCTAATTTTTCTGCTTAGAGATGACACTGATTTGAAAGGAAATGTTAAACTCTTATATATCCAACAACCTCTTTAATTACTCTATTAGTTTAAATTATAAACAATATTTACTTAATTTTGAAATGATTACATAAACCCTGTTAAGTTGCTAATCTCAGAGGTAAACTGTCAAGTATTACACCATTTCATAATTGACTCATGTATTTTTTTCTCTGTCCTCTATACTGAGTTTCTCAGTTATGGAAATATTGGATTACTATAAAATTATGGAGGTAGAAAGAATTTCATTGTAATAAAATGCATTTAAATATTATAATCTTTACGTGTGAAGTAAAGCTTGAAATCCAAATAAGAAGCATATCTATCCAGACAAATATATGAAGGCTTTTCCTTTCTTTAATCTGTCATGTAAAATCTGAAGACATATTGCAAGAAAAAAAGGATTTAGTCATTGATCTCAAAAGGTTTTATGTAGTCTATTTGTATAGACATTAACACACCCATGGCCATACAGAGGATATATTTACCAACATTTTAATTTGCAGTGATACTGCTAACCAAGATTAACATTAATTACGTAGTGATGATTTTGAATTATCATAGAAAAACGATTAGTAGGAGAAAAAAAGAAGGGGCGAAACACTGTAGCTTTAGCTGCTGAATGTCAGCATGCGCACACAGGTGCACACATACAGGCTCACACATATGTTGTTCATCAAAATTCATCCCAGAACAAAATTTTCAAGCAAGTGACTAACTATCCTAATTTAGACATGCAGATAATATCATTTCTCCTCAAGAAAATAAGGAAGAATTTCTACGAGTAGGGTTTTTGGATGTTTGAGAGATTCTAACATATTCATTGATGAGTGAGGGAGGTCTTTTTCTGTATATTTCAAATCCAAAACAATATCAGAAGCTGAATGTGGCTAGCACACAAATGAAGACTTCAATTTGTGAATTATGAATTTGAGACCTTGCCCTTTATGTTTGTTTGGCAAATGTCCACTACTTGCGGTATGACTAAGATTACATCTCTCCTCTAAGAGAAGGGGTTAAGGATTCTTTTTGTTGCTCTGGAAGAGCAAGCCCCATTTAGGGATTGCTACAGTGATAATGAAAGGACAAGTGTCAGATCTCTGATAGGACCAAGACAGGCACCACAGCAGCCATTTATAAAAATGACTAAACAATCCTTTGGCCATCTTGTTTTCCACTTGTCCAATGTTGCTTATGTTTAAGCATTGAAGGGTTAACTGTGGGATTTCTTTTTAGATTAAATTAATATTGTATGACACAAAATTTAGGATTTGGTCCAAGCTGAAATGGAATTGTTTTACAGTTATTCATGAATATTGTTAATGTCTCCTTCTCTTTACTGTATGTATCCTCCTCTGCGTCAACTGTCTTCTCGGTTAGCCAAGGTAGCCAAGGTAATTAGCATTGGCTACTCCTCATCATGCCAGTTCCGCTTCATATTTTCATCACAACCTTCAAAAAAATTCTCCAAAATGGATCTGGGAAAGCATTAACATATGAAATGCTCAAACTTAGTTGTTTGTGTCTTCAACATATTACCTTTCTTTCCAACAAGCATATTTTTTCATTAGCCTCTAATTACCACATTAGTGTTGCAACTGAAGTAAATTAGAAAAATACACAGAGAAAACCAACATAAAAGCAAATAATATTTTATCTCAGACTTTAAATTAGTGAAAGGAAATGCAGTTTCAAAAAATGAAAAATGCATAATTAGACTGTCAACATATCACACGAGAAAAATATTCTAAAATATGTTTATTATCAAATTTAGCAAGTAAGTTAATGGAAAAAAGTTGTAGCAAGAACAATATAATCTCTCAACTCAGAAATAACATTTCTATTTTATCATAGTATGTGTTCAAATTGCCAACAAAATTAGAACCTTAAGTGTATTAATACAAGTTTATAAATCTTATGGTGATTAGTACAAAATATAACAACTTAAGGGTAATGTATATTTAAAACAGGTAGAGTAAGTAGAAAAAGTAGACACAGGCTGCCTAGAGAAAGAGGATTTGTTCAGTTTTCCAACTTTATTTTTTACATTAATTTAAACCTGTGGTTTTCATTTTATTTTTTATTGTTTTGACAATTGTGAATTTTACTGAAGGTGTGCGATTTGATTATGTCACAAATATAAACTAAGTGAAAAAATCACCACGTTCAAGAGAATTAATGTATCACCTCAGATTATTACCACCATTTTTTTTTTTTTTTTTTTTTGGTAATGAGAAGACTTCAGATTTACCTCCTGGCCAAAGTTCAAATATATAATAAAGTGTTGTTAAGTATAGTTTGCATTGTTGTACATTAGTTTTCAATAACTTACTCATCTTGCACAACATTTCACCAGTTTCTCCCTCCCCCAGCCTCTGGTAACCATGATTCTACTGTCCGCTTCTGTGAGTTTGGTAATTTAAGATTCACATGTGAGTGAGATCTATCATTTTTAAGCATGTGTTTGCAGAGATTCAGAAATGCATAAGTTTGTTTATAATATAGATATATATTATATATCTATATATATAATATATATCTATTATATATATATAATATAGATATTAGGTAATTTGAAAAATAATAAATATAATAAAAATAAAAAATAAATAACCTCATTAGGTTGAGAAAACCAAGCCAGTAAAGCATTTCATTTTTTTGGAGTAATTGTAAATGCATTTGTATTTTAAATTTGGTTTTCCACCTGTTCATTGTTAGTAATAGAATTGAAATTGAATTTTGAGTATTGGTATTGTGCCCTGTGACCTTGCTGAACTTACAGTTCTAAGAGTATTTTGTAGATTTTGGGGAGATATTCTATGTACGCAATCACATAATCACATAATCTGCAAATAATTTACTTCTTTCCAATCTGTATGATTTTATTTCATTTTTATGCCTAGTTGTAATGGCTAGAATCTTAGGTACTTTAAGAGTGATGAAAACAGACATTCTTTCCTTGTTCCTGATATTCCATGGAAAACATTTAGTCTTTTATTACTAACTATGATGTTAGTTGTCGGGTTTGTACATGTTCTTCATCAAGTTGAAGTAGTTCTCTATTCCTAACTTGCTGAGAATTTTTATCATGAATGGTTGTTGGATTTTTGTCAAATGCTTTTTCTGCATCAATTGATACTATCAAATAATTTTTTCTTTGGTCTGTTGCTATGGTGGATTACATTAGTGGGTCTTCAGATGGTGAAAGAACTTATTTCTCCACCTCTGTATCCTGGGCTGACTCATTAACCAGTGATAGAAACCCTGCCAGTGATGTCATGTGAACACATATGGGCTAGCTAGTGGGATGACAGAGACTATGTGTACTAGAGATATAACATGCCACCCGTGGCTTTCCTAAAAGCCAGATCCCACACAACCTAGCAGCTACTTGAATGAACTTATTCAGAGCAAAACAACTACCCACTAACCTGCAGACTCTGGAGCTATTAAATGCTTATTGTTTTAAGCAATTGAGTTAAGGGTAGATTGTTATGTAGTGAAGTTTATTTGATATAACTTCAGCCTTGTGCAAACATAGTGTCAGAAAGTTTATTTTCCATGATAAACTGAATTTTTAAAAAATTTAGATTTTCAAAGAAAAAAGTAGACAAAAATTAGCTACTTGCCCAAGAAAATTTGATGTTAATAAGTGTAAGATGTAAGATGGATAAAAACATAGTTTCCACACATATGTTCTCTTCTTTTGTGGAGCCAATATGGAGAATCATTTTAAATTGGTAAATATTAACCCACCTATATATTTTGAGAGAGAGAGTGAGAGAGTGTGAGCTGGGGAAGGGGCAGAGTGGAAGAGAGAGAGAGAGCCAAGCAGGCTACACACTCAGCCCAGAGCCCATTGCAGGGCTTAATCCCAGGACCTCAACATCATGACCTGAGCCAAAATCTAGAGTCTGACAGTTAACATACTGAACCACCCAGGAACCCCTAAACTCATCTTATAAAAAGCAAACAAAATTTATTGACAAAGTAAAAACATACATGCATGATTTAATGAAGTAATATCCAAGATCAGGTGTACTACATTCTCAAATACTAAAAACAAAACAATTATCGTAATGAAACCATTACAGTGAATATAAAAAAGCCAGAAAGACAAGCAAGGAGATAAAAGGAGATAAAGGCATTAATATTGTAAAAGCCAGAGAATGGAGACTGAGAAAACTGTAGATGTCTTACTTGACATTAAAAAGAAAAAAGAAAAAATCAATACAATATTTAGGACAAGCTTATTGATTTTTTAAAATAACCATTATTTATATACTAATTTCTGTGTTCTGAAGCACATCCACAAAACCTTGTTGGAGCATCACAGTTACTCATTAAGATATTATTTTATCCCCATTCGTAAGTTAAGATGCTGATAATTTAGGAGATTTTGAACTGCCTAAAATGTTATCATATTCAAGGAACAGAACTGGAACTGGATAGAATTCAAGTGTTTCAGCATTGTATCCAGTGTAATTTGTGCTGTGTCAAATTTCCTACATGTGTGTTCAAAATTTTTTTTTAAAGTTTTTTTTAATGATTTTATTTATTTATTTGACAGAGAGACAGAGAGCACAAGTAGACACAGCAGCAGGCAGAGGGAGAGGGAGAAGCAGGCTCCCTGCCCAGCAGAGAGCCCAATGTGGGGCTCGATCCCAGGACCCTGGGATGATGACCCAAGCCAAAGGCAGCCGCTTAACTGACTGAGCCATCCAGGCACCCCTCAAAATGTTTTTTGAAACAATTTGTGAAGTGAGTTAGAACCAACCTTGGGACATATAATATGAACAAGTCAAATATATATTGGGAATTTATTAGTGTATATTAATATATGATTAAAATTATAGGAAGTAAATACATTCACAAGTTTCACAGGAAAACAGCCATGTACATTGTTTATTTTTATTTAATTACATTAAATGAGTGTTCTTTTATATTAAAATATTTTCAACTAATTTTTGCATAGAAGAGACCACATTTAGTTGATTTTATATAAAAATAATACAAAGTCACAACATGCCACTGTGTTATCTGAGTTTTTAATGTGTTTAGAAATATATACATGTGGTGAATAATATACTAAGATTAGAAAATAAAAATTTAGGATTCAATCAATGGAGTTACACTTTTGTTATCTGAGTAGGCTATAGCTGAGATACAGTGTTTATAGTTCTATATAATGCTAAAAATAGTCTTTTATAAATAGTCTTTAAATAAAAATTTATTAACTACCTAATGTATACTAGCCAATGTGTCGTTATAAGGTGTACAAAGCAAGACAAGACAATATCCTTATTCTTGATTCCCATGGTCTAGTTGTGATGTTGGGTAGAAATACACATCTTTATTTTTAAAATGATATAAAAACATATGAAATATTTTCTATGAATTTTAATGAGGGTTTAGTCCTTGATTAAATTGAGTAGAATGAATCTGAGTACTCCCATATAAATAATTATTAGAGAATATGGAAATAGTTAATATAAATTGTGAAAATTGGCAGTTGCCTTACAATTTAAAATATTTTCACATAGAAGAAAACTTACACTATATAACTCTAGCAGTTGTAAACTTATGGTTTTTTTGTCTTTGTTTTTTGTTTTTGTTTTTATTTTTGTTATATTTTCTTTTTTGTAATTAAGTACAAAGATATTCTAGAGATTCCCTAGGCCTCAATATAATGGAAGATATTTCAAACAATCAGAATGTTCCTGAATTGATTAGATTACTATTAAAAAGAGTGAGCTCCCTGACAAGGGACATGTTCAAAGAGAAACTGAGTTATCTCTGATAAAGAAATTACAAACTGGGTTAGTGCTTAGGCTAGATTATATTGAAAGACTATTCTAATTCACAAATTTCATGAATCTGGTAGATACTTGGAGGGAATCCATTATGTCATTTATTATAAATCAACAGGCCCAGAACTGAATGATTAAATGAGTGCCAATAAATTTGTCATATCCTATTAAGAATGACAAAAACAAAATGCACTTCAGGAAAAATATATGAATCTTGAATAATATTTCAAGTTAATGAGTTGGTAAGAGGGTGTAAATATTGTTAATTCTGTCCTGTGTTTCTTTAACTCACTCAGGAAAAGTAAACACATAATTGACACTGACTTAGAGTTTTGAACGAGTTTAGTCAGTCAGGATAATTCAACTGACCTCAAAAAAATGCACGGTTGACCCTTGGACAACACAGATTTGAATGGTGTGGGTCCACTTATATCTAGATTTGTTTTTTCACAGGATTCTAGAAATGTATTTTCTCTTCCTTATGATTTTCCTATTAATATCTTTCTTTTACTCTTAGTCTATTGTAAGAATACAGTAAGCCATGCCTCCTTTTGCTTTGCATCTTATGTATACCTTTATTTTTTTTAGTTAAAAGTAATGTATGCTATATGAAAGAGACCAAAAAATACACAAAGAAAATATCAATCGTCTGCTCTTTCTCTGTTCTTCCAGTCTTATCTCTCTAATGAGTCCAAAACTACCAATTTGGTATATTTACTTTAGTATTTTTCTCATGCTTTTATGTATGTATGTATTAGATGCACGAACATATATATTTTTGTTATAATTTTATTTCATAGTAATAAGCATATACTGCAATGCACTGATTTGCAACTTTTGACATAATTTAACAAATACCATGAACAAAATTTCAGTTGGGCAAAAACAGTGATAATTAATATTCTATTTATGTATATAATTTTTTTGAGAAGGCAAATATAACATTATTTAGATACAATTCCCCAGCAATCGGTTCCTTTTTTTCCCTAACTAAGGAAAGTTCCCTGCTTAGGCTCAGGTCATGATCCCAGGGTTCTGGGATCCAGTGCTGCATTGGGCTCGGTGCTCAGGGGGAAGCCTGCTTCTCCATCTTCCACTCCCCCTGCTTGTGTTCACTCTCCTGCTCTGTCTCTTTCTCTTTCAAATAAATAAGTAAAGAAATCTTTAAAAATAATAATTTTTATTATTATTTCCATTTGTTTTACAAGTGTTTTAACTTTTTAATTAATCCACAAACACTTTTGTCTAAGTCCTATTTGCCCTTTTTTCTTCAAGAGATCATAGTAATCTGAAGCCAACACGGAATTTAATTGAGCCCATGGTTAAGTCTGGGCACACACTTTTTTTTTTTTTTTTTAAGATTTTATTTATTTATTTGACAGACAGAGATCACAAATAGGCAGGGAGAGAGAGAGAGGAGGAAGCAGGCTCCCCACTAAGCAGAGAGCCCGATGCGGGGCTTGATCCCGGGACCCTGGGATCATGGCCTGAGCGGGAGGCAGAGGCTTTAAACCACTGAGCCATCCAGGTGCCCCTGGGCACACTCTTTTTAATGCAGTTTGTTGACATGGCTTGATGCAGACTTCTAGAGCTGTTACCAAAAGGGGCTATTTTCTCTTTAATTACTTTCTGTTATTCAAAAGCCTTGATAATATCTTCCATGCTCAATAAGCTCCATTTGTTACTGAAAATTGATCACTTGCCCTTAGCGAGTAAGTTCCCGTTACAAACGGCACAGCTTATTTTGGCCAGCTTTTAGGATGTTTTGACTAAATGCATCTCCGTAGTAAGTTTTAGGCTCTAAGTGCCTTTTTTCAATGTGAAGGGCTACCCTGATCTATGAACCCTTTAGTTCATTTATATAAAATTAAGAATGTAATGTTTTAATACTATCATTTTATTTTCTATTTACCATCATGTTTTCTTGAATTGGAAATAAAATCTTGAAACTTTATTTTGAGGAAGTTCTTTATTCACCAGATCATCTCTGTTTCACTTTACTTTTGTTTTTGTCATTGACAATATTTAGTCACTGGCAAATTTTCTAAATACATTGATGGCAGGAGATGGGGATGACTATGTTAATAAGTACTTCATTGAATTTCTGAACCAGGAGAACATTAGCACATTATAATCTATCTCTGGAAGAAATATGTCAAGCACTGCAGCTTATTGGTATCAAAAGCCAGCAAGTTTTTATATTTGTTGGGTAGTTGGTGGGGTGGGAGGAGGGCATGAGTAGGGGTGAACCAGTTCACTACCCAGGTGTGATTTACCACTGAGAATGAAACCTCCTGGAATCATGGATTTTTGGCCAAAGTGAAATGAACTCCTAAAATACAGATGCTATATCAGAACAAAAGTGGCTCTGGACAGACTCTACCTCCAATAAATGTCTGACCTAAGGCAAATTATGATAATTTTCTTCATTGTGATTCTGAGAGCCCTGTAGACCATTATAATTCTAAGTTACCTAAAATCACTTATTGCATTTAAAAAGTAATTTTCTAAAATAGACCTAGAGTAATTAAGCCTCTTTTAAAAGCAGGCATCGTTATGATTTATACTGAAACATTATAAACTAAAACTCTTTCAGGAGGTAAATGTTATATTCTGTGAACCTGTTGGAACCCAAAAGCTGCAGGTGCTTCTTTGAAAAATGACATTTCCATCATTTACCTGACAAGCACAGCTGAAATATCAAAGTTATAAACATTCTGCTTGTGTGCCAGCTACTGTTTCCGTGGAAACAGCCTGAGATGCAAAAGGAAGGTAAATGTCCTTAACATAAAATTGGGAGGTTTTGAATGTTTTACTAAATATGTATGTATGTGGATATATCTGACATTTTTGAGATAATTAAAAGATCCATTTTGATTATTTTATTCATATATGTGTATATCTATATATATAAGATCAAATCTTATTAAACTATTAAATAAGGGGCGCCTGGGTGGTTCAGTCAGTTAAGTGTCTACCTTTGACTCAAGTCATGATCTGGGGATCCTGGGATGGAGCCCTGAGTTGGGGTTCCTGCTCAGTGGGGAGTCCGCTTCTCCCTCTGCCCCTACCCCCACTTATCCTCTCTCTCTCTGTCTCAAATAAGTAAATAAAATCTTTAAAAAAATTAATATTTGGTTTAACTTTAATCTTGCATGGTACAATGTTCTAACTTGCAATATGAATTATACTTATCAGAAATATGTTGATTATTATTTAAATATTAATAAATATTGATCAAAATCTTAGAAAACAGAGGAAATGGCATATGTAACATTTTATTTTTTGTATTATCTAGTAACACCTAAAACCAAAACAAGTTATTTATTAGTCTATAAATAAACTATTATGTATTATTATTTAGATTATTTTGATGAGGAAAGAATCAAGTACATTGTTGGGTTTATGTTAATTAAATCTAATATTTTTATTTTCTATTTCTCTGCCAATACACACAAAGTATGATATGGCCAAAATGTTATGGCATGATGTCTGAAGCAAAATAGCAACCTAAGTTTCAAGATTAATCTTGATATTTTCTTGTGCTATATAACATTTAAATTTGTGATATGTGATAAGTCAGTGAAAGAACTTTACCCTCTTCAACATATATTCTTATATGTGGAACTCACAAAACAATAACTTTTATAACTTCAGGAAAGTTTAGAGTATAATTTTATGATGCCCTTTAATTATGTAAGAACCAATGAGATTTAAAAAAACATAGGTGCACCTGGGTGGCTCTGCCTTCAGCTCAGGTCATGATTCCGGGGTCCTAGGATGGAGCCCCACATCAGGCTCTCTGCTTGGCAGGGAGCCTGCTTATATATATATAAATATATCCTGCTTATATATATATAAATATATATATAATATCCTGCTTATATATATATAAATATATATAAATATAAATATAAATATATATATATATATATATATATTTATGCGCTAGGCCTTAAGGTCATAGCACTGGGTCATATTATTAGAAGATATGCTTTCGGGCGCCTGGGTGGCTCAGTGGGTTAAGCCGCTGCCTTAGGCTCAGGTCATGATCTCAGGGTCCTGGGATCAAGTCCCGCATCGGGCCCTCTGCTCAGCAGGGAGCCTGCTTCCCTCTCTCTCTGCCTGCCTCTCTGTCTACTTGTAATCTGTCAAATAAATAAATAAAATCTTAAAAAAAAATGAAGATATGCTTTCTTCTGTTATCAATAAGGTATTGTTAAATGTTCCTTCCACTATTTTAGTTACTTGGAAGATAATTTTTTAGTAGCAGTGATAATCATTTTAAGAGTTTCCTAAAGCCCAGTGGATTAACTTGAATTTCAAAGATACATAATCATAGATGGCTGAGCCACTGGCAGAATTTGTATCATCATCAGTTCTTAATTAACTTTGTTATACTGCAAATACTGTTCATCTCATAGTATTTGAAAGGGAATCAATTCTATTGCCTCTTGTTAGATAAGCTAAATGGAAGATCTACTGGTCTTAGAGTAAACCATTTTAAGTTTCTTTTTCTTTCTTTCTTTTTTTTTGTTGTGTTAGTCACCATACAGTACATCATTAGTTTTTTTGATGTAGTGTTCCATGATTCATTGTTTGTGTATAACACCCAGTGCTCTATGCAATCTGTGCCTTCCTTAGTACTCATCACCAGGCTCACCCATTCCCACAACCCCCTCCCTTCTAAAACCCTCCATTTGTTTCTCATAGTCTCTCATGCTTCTCTCCCACTCTGATTCCCCCCCTTCATTTTCCCCTTCCTTCTAATGTCCTCCATGCTATTCCTTATGTTCCACAAGTAAGTGAAACCATATGATAATTGACTTTCCCTGCTTGACTTATTTTACTTGTATAACTCCTTCAGTCCCATCCATATTGATACAAAAGTTGGGAATTTATCCTTTCTAATGGCTGAATAATATTCCATTTTTTCCTTGTTGTGTTATACTATATTTCTGGTTTCTAATTCATCTCTGCTCTAATCTTTATTATTTCCCTCCTTGTGCATGGGTTAGGCTTAATTTCTTGATTCTCCAGTTCTTTAAGGTGTAAAGGCAGTTTGTGTATTCAGGATTTTTCTATTTTGGGGAGTGAGGCTTGGATGGCTATGTATTTCCCCATTAGGACTGCCTTTGCAATATCCCATGGGTTTTGGACCAAAGTGTTTTCATTCTCATTGGTTTCCATGAATTGTTTAAGTTCTTCTTTGATTTCCTTGTTGACCCAAACATTCTTGAGCAGCATGGTCTTTAGCTTCCAAGTATTTGAATTTCTTCCAAACTTTTTCTTGTGATTGAGTTTCAGTTTCAAAACTTTGTGGTCTGAGAATATACAGGGAATAATCTCAGTCTTTTGGTATCAATTGAGACCTGATTTGTGACCCCGTATGTGGTCTGTTCTGGAGAAATTTCCTTGTGGGCTTGAGAAAAATGAGTATTCTGTTGTTTTAGGGTGGAATGTTCTTTGTATATCTATGAGGTCTGTCTGGTCCATTGTATAATTCAAAGCTCTTATCTCTTTGATTTTCTGCTTAGAGGATCTGTCTATTGCTGAGAGTGGAGTGTAGAGGTCTCCTACTATTAATGTATCATTATTAATATTTCTATTTTGATTAACAGTTAGGCTTATGGAGTTGGCCGTTTGCATGTTGGGGGCATAGATATTTATAATTCTTAGGCCCTTTAAGAATGATATAGTATCCTTCTGTGTCTGTAACTATAGTCTTCAGCTTAAAATCTAATTTGTCTTATATGAGAATCACTACCCCAGCTTTCTTTTGAGGTCTATTGGCATGAAAGATGGTTCTCCATCCCTTCACTTTCAGTCTGGATGTATCTTTAGGTTCAGAATGAGTCTGTTATAGACAGCATATGGATGGGTCCTGTCGTTTTATCCAATCTGCAACCCCGTGTTGTTTTATGGGAGCATTTAGGCTATTCACATTGAGAGTGATTATTGAAAGATTTGATTTTATCATCATCATGTTGCCTATAAAGTCTTTGTTTCTGTAGATTGTCACTAAATTTCTGTTCTATATAACTCTTGGGGTCCTTTTCCCTTTATGGAATCTCTCTTAGTATTTATTGCAGGTCCAGCTTAGTGGTCACGTATTCTTTTAGTTTCTGCTGGTCTTGGAAGCTCTTTATCTCTCCGTCCATTCTGAATAACAGCCTTGCTGGATAAGGAATTCTTGGCTGCATGTTCTTCTCATTTAGTACCCTGAATATGTCTTTCCAGCCCTTTCTGGCTTGCCAGGTCTCTATGGACAGGTCTGACATTAATTCTAATGTTCCTCCGTCTGTACATAAGGAATCTCTCCCCACTAACTGCCCTTAAGATGGTTTCTTTGGTTCTAAGACTTGTGAGTTTTACTATTACATGCTGGGGCATTGGTCTGTCCTGCTTGATCTTGGGAGGGGTCCTGTTTGCCTCTAGGACATGAATGCTTGTTTCAGTCCCCCAATTATAAAAGTTCTCAGCTACAATTTGCTCAAATATATCTTCTGGTCCTCTCTCTCTTCACCCTCTCTGGGATCCCAATAATTCTGACATTGGAATGTTTCATGGTGTCATTTATTTCTCCAATTCTGTTTTCATGGATTTTAAGCTGTTTGTTCCAGGCCTCCTCCTGTTCCTTCTTTTCTATCGGTTTATCTTCTAGATCACTAATTCATTCTTATGACTTCTTTACTATAGCTATTAGAGTAACTAGATTGTATTGGACCTCATTGATAGCATTTTTAAGTTCTGCCAGATCAGCTCTCATTTCTGCCCTTAGAGAATCTGTGTTGCCATTAATGGTTTTCTCCATCCTAGCTATTGTCTTCATAACTGTTACCCTAAAGTCTATTTCCAACAACTTGTTTATATACATATCCATTAGTTTTGTCACAGTCTCTGTGCCCTTCCTATGTTGGGGGTTCCTACTCTTAGTTATTCTGTTGAGGGGTGGTTGAAGGAATGTACAGAGTCCAAATTATTGACCATGACCCAAGCAAGATGCACCTGTTTTATAGGGACCTTAGGGTTCTCAGCCTCTTGTTCTTCCAGCCTGTCTTCTGAGGGAGGGTCCTGTTGCACTGTTACTCCAGCAACCCTGTTTGGGCAGAGTTTCCCTGCCTACTGGAGGGAGGGGATGGGCTCAGTGAAAACATGTTTGGGGGGGCTTTTTTCTCTGGTGTCTTTCCCTGGTGGGTTTCTGCATCTCTTCCAAGAGTCAGAGCAGAAGTGAGCATATTGTACCCAGACCTCTGTCTCCAAACAGAGAGATCGTCGTCTGTTCTCCAGTGAACCCTCCAGGCCACACTGCCTTCATTTCTGTCTGTGCTGCTAAAAACCCCAATGTCCTGGGTTGTGGACCCCATAACAGCACTCCCAGCCCTTGCTTCCAGGTCTGGGCATTTCTCTGCCCTTTGTGCTTTTAAAACCTCTAGCCACACCCAGTTCCCATGTGCACCCCCGCAGCTCCAGATTTCAGTCTGGGGGGCTGCCCTAAAGTCATTTCCCCACCACTACTGGTCTATGAGTCTCTGCCCAGTCCCTAGCACAGGAGGCTTTTGGGCTCTGGTAGCACAGGATCTCAGAGGCTCCCTCCCCCTTCCGTTTATCTTTTGATATCTGCCCATAGAACCACAGCTCCTCGCTTCCTACGTTGAGACCAAACCACCTGAGATATTTTGTTGGTATAGATCCAGATATATCTTCTTATATCTCAGGCTGATTTAGTGGGTGTTCAGAGTGGCCTGGTAGAAATTCAGTTCAATTCAGGGAACTGGTTGAAATAGGGTCCCCTGCTCATCTGCCATCTCTGCATCCTCCCATTTTAAGTTTCTTAACACTGTTCATTAATATTTTCAAAATACTGTAATGAAAAAATATATAGTATCATAATGATTAAAAAGCAAGGAATAAACATATACACATATAAACGTTTCCACTATGTTGGGTGATCTTTAGTGGCTATGTTAAACATACAGTTTAAGATATTTAGAATGAGTAAAGATTATGAACTTTATAGCAATGAGTTTTCTTATTATTTAGGTTATTATCATTCTACCTAATTCTGAAAGTGCTAGAAGTTAATGTTTCTGTATTAACTTTGTTTATTTTCTTTAGTACAAGTGATAGCCTGGATCTTAGGCTGAGAAATGTGAATTTGTTGTGGCCATAGCATGTAATTCAGCAGCAGGATTAGAAACTCAGTGGAGGGAAAAAAAGAAAAGAAAAGAAAAGAAAAAGAAAGAAACTCAGTGAGATTCTACATGGAATATTAATTTTGTAAACCAACTTGGGTCTTATTAGGAATAAATGTCATAATGCTACTTTTTTTTCTTTTTTACCTTTTCCATGTTTTAATTAGTTAAGATCTATTTCTTCTCTTCCCCTTTTCTGTACTTTTTCCTCCCCCTAATAACCTGGTATAATGCTTTGACCCTACTCTGAAAAAACAAAATAATATTATCCATTCTTAGTCTGATTATATTTCAAATTATTGATAGAAATAAATTATTTACAAACCACAGTGTTGGTGGAAAATACAAATTGGATTTTCATTATCATCCAGTTGTTATATATTAATATATCATGTGGCTTAGTAAGTCACTAAGTCTGCTATCCCTCTCCTTCTCTAATCTTACTCTGTATCATAATACAGTATGAATGGAATGGCTAAGGTGTATAACCCCTTTAGCATGATTACCTAGCTACTCAGGGATAGAGTTAAAACTCAAACTCAGTTTTATCTGTTGATAAAATAGCATATGATATTGTACCAAAATTATCTCAGGGTTCATACTTTCTAACCCACAGGGTTCTGCTCTTTTTTCCTTAAGACAGTGTGATTATTTACTTTTTCCTCTTACAGTCCTAGTGAAACAGATTTGAATATTATAGCAGAAAATGCACTAAATATTAACCAGAATGATAGATTATTATGTAAATAAACATGAATGATAAAATATAATTCACTTATACATGATTTTATAATAAAATTGATATATTATCTCATTTATTCGGTAAGGGCCTCCCTGATGCCTTCCATGCTTTTCTCAAGCCGAGAGAGTATCCTTATGGTTGTTGCTTTAAATTGTCTCTGACATGTTATTTATATCTGTGTTGATTAGATCTCTGGCCATGACAGGAAAGGGTTCATTCCTTGGGATGAATTCCTCCATCTTAGCATTATGTCTAGGTCTCTGTCTTCTCTGTGTTAGAAAATCCCATTATGTTTCCTTCCCCTGAGAGTAATGGTTTTATGAAGAAGAGGTCATATAATTTGCAGGGCCTGGTGCTGGAAAAAGTGTCTCTGGTGTGTGCTGCATGCACTTTGCTGCTGTGTCTTGGCTACTCTATCACTTAGGTCAGTTGTCTACAGAGGTTCTCCTTGCCTGCAGTGGACGGTGTTTGGACCTTGGCCAGAATTGGCAAGTTTTAACTGGGTGTGGTCTGGTCTGCTTGTTAAATGAGACTTAATACTATTTCCTCTAGAACTGAAAGTTTGCAGTGACCTAGAGGGTAAAAGAATGGAAAATAATGAAGCTAAAAAAAAGAGAGAAAGAATTATGCAACATGAGAAAACACTTGGGGGACTCAGTGACTCCATCAAACATAATAACATCTGTATTACAGGAGTCCCAGAGAGGAGAGAGAAAAGGGGTTAGAAACAAAGTGGGTGGAGCTCAGTGGGAGGAAGTTAGGTAGCAGTATAGGTACAGCACTGGTTCCCACAGGTGGTTGTGTGTTTATGCTGAGCAACAAGAGGAAAATGGTGCCTACCAGCTCCTTTCTTCCTGGCTCAGTCTCCTTGTGATCCTAGCCTTTCTGGGACAGGCTCTGAGATGAGCAAATAACTCTCCCTCCCATGAGCCCCAGGCATTTTTCAAACCCTGCTTCTAAGCTGTGTCTCTCCTGGTGGTTAGTTGTTCTGTGTCTTTTAGTGGGGGTGGGGGGAAGCTCAGCTTCCTAATGCTCTCCAGGCTCTCCCAGAGTCAAACCTGCTGATTTTTAAAATTCCCAGCTTAGTCCTGCTGGTTGTAAGAACTCATGAAATCTGGCCTCTCTTAATTTCAAAGCAAAAGGTTATAGGGATTCATCTTCACCATGGGGGGCTTCCCAGCCTGGTAGACTATTTCTTACCCTTCACCACACCCCCAGCTCACTTAAGAGCATGGACAGCCACAGCCCCCTTTACTCCCAAATTGTTCCTCAGCCCTTCATACCTTCTTGAATATTGCCTCTTCTCTACCTTTAGTTGTGGAGTTTGTTCTGCCAGTCTTTGGGTCATTTTATGGGTAATTTACACTGATGTGGGCATTAGCTCATTGTATCCCTAGGATGAGGTGAACTTAGGGTTCTCCCACTCCCCACCGTCTTTCCAGCATAGTATATCTTGTATGTTAGTAATCATCTAAGTTCACTTTATTTTTTCTTTATTTTTAATTTTAAAAGTTTTATGTATTTTGGAGAGAGAGAGAGTACACACATGCAAATGGGTCAAGGGGTAAAAGGAGAGGGAGAGAATCTCAAGCAGACACCTGGTGAATGTAAAGCCCAAAACAGGGCTCCGATCTCAGGACCTTGAGATCACGACCTGAGCTGAAATCAAGAATCAGATGCTTAACTGACTGAACCACCCCGGCACCCCTAAGTTTACTTTAAAACTACTATTTGTCTTAGTTTTAACTTGATAATTCATTCCAATATGTACATATTTTAAGAAACTGTCATTGTATGTAGGATTTTAATTTTAAAATTAGCAACTAAAGAAAATTTTAAGAACTTATCACAATCACATATGAATATGAACTTAGGTTGTTTTCTATTTCTTTATTTCACTAGAGATTTTAATTTTTTAACTACTATTAGGATTAAACAGAAGGAACAATATTGGAGAAATATCAATATCATTGCTTTCTTGTTACAGTTGTACTGTTAATTTTAACTGCATTTTGTCAGTTGACAGACTAATAAATATTGTTATTGTGAATACCTTGGAGAAATGATTTGTTATTAGAAAACTCATAAACA
This sequence comes from Martes martes, assembly GCF_963455335.1. NCBI lineage: Eukaryota > Metazoa > Chordata > Mammalia > Carnivora > Mustelidae > Martes > Martes martes. The sequence goes on from NC_137894.1 coordinate 88,102,093, forward strand.
TCCTATTGTTTTCAACCACAAGAGTGATTATTATCTAGCTTATTAGGAATAGAATTGTCTGTGTGATTATGACTTACTTGAATGTGATCTGCACAACAGCAGGTATCTGTCAGTTTTGCTCATTTGTTACATCTAATGTACCTATGACAGTGCCTAGTATCTAGGAAGAATTTAATAATTGTTGAGTGAATGAAAAACTCTGTAGTTTTAAGTCATTTTACTATTGTTTGGTAGATGAAGAATATGCTATGAATTTATCATGTTTATATATACATATGTTTGTTGGCATATGTAATTTGCCAATAAATTATTAAATTAAACAACAAATTATTAAATTAAAAGTGATGATCTAGGAAATTAAATTATAAAAAATCAGATTTAAGTATGCCAGGGGAATGGTGATATGGGGCAGACTATTTTTGAGCCGGTTTAAGTTTTATAAAGTAATTCTTTAATGTCATTGAAAATGTGTCTTAATTTTTGCTTGTCTCTAGTTAGTGGTAATAATAGCATCTAGTTGATGAATCACTATCGTGTAGCACGTGGGGAAATTTCTATTAAATAGTATCTTATAATTATTGGCATATATAAAAATAATTAATTAATCTAAAACCCCATAGGCCTGAATGGCATTTCCATATATTATAACATGCCTAGTTCCTTATAAACAGCTATTTAAATATTGTGAGAGTCTAATCCGTGACAATTTGAGTTTCTATTTGATATTTTGAGTATCATAGATACCAGCTGAGACTAACAATAAACTCAGGAATTAAAAATAATATAGAGAGAGTGGCTTTAGGCATGATAGTGTGAGGAGCTCCATGAGCCCTCTCCCCAGTGAAACTAGTGAACATATTAAAAATGAGAAAAAAATTGAAAACCTATGGAAACAGTCTCAAGGGCAAACAGCAAATGAAGAAATTCTTTGAAGAAAATCAATGAAAATTCAATAAGAAAAAGTTGAATCTGTGATATTTGGACCAAGACCTTTTACCCTCTTCTTCAGCTCAATAAGCCAGAGATTCTAATGCAGACTGGTGCATGTAACAGCACAGGACTTCCTTTCTTCCTGGATCTCAGTTGGAAGTCTTTCTTCCCAGGAAGAGGATGATGTCAGTTTTTCTTTTCTTGCCACCAGCTATGTGCTGCTGAAGCTCACTAAGTCTTAAATAAGTTCAGTTAAGAGATAGGTATTCTTTTCTTTCATGCAGCCATCATCATGCAATGAAGGCTCTTCCTTGGATATGGTGCACTGAGCATACTGGAGCTCTCAGCACTCTTCATCTTGCTTGTGAGGCTGCAGATCCATGCCAGGAGAGATGAACCAAGAGGATCTCAGACTACTTCTTCACCTCCACCAAGCATTCAGCTCCTAGAGCAGAACTAACACTCAGAAAAGTTTGTCATGGTCACCAGCCCCAGCTCCAGAACCCTGGCTTAGTGATTTTACTGGAGAGGGAAGAATGCCTTAAAAGAGAGAGTTCCTGACCTTTTACAAAAGGGACTGATTTCATTTTCATCAAAGTATGGAGAAGTTTAAGTTTAAGCATATTCTCAAGGGTAGTAGGATTATGGTGAAAGGCAATTGGGAGGGGTTTAAGAGACAGGTTAACTGTAAGTCCAGTAGTTTTCGGGAGAAAAGTAGGGGATATGACAGCTGAGAGGAGCCCTCCTGGGTTAAAAAATATGTATATATATATTAAACACTGTCTTCGGAAACTGTGTCTTCAAAGGAACCAGAATTTGATTGGATTACTTTTTCATTTATGCCAGAAGGCATTGTTGAAATAAGAGAGCAATCAGCTAACAATTAGTGGAGCTTAACAGCTGGGCATGGTCAGGGAAAGAGGAAAGAAGCCCTACCAAAATCAGTCAACCCAGAGTGAATGAGGTTCACTAAAAGGTCATCTCCCAAAGGAAGAATATCAGAGGCTGTGTTTGTGGGGTGAGGTAGAGTTGGGTAATACACCACTAAAATAATTCAACCAGTCACTAAGCAAATAAAAAAGCAAATAACAGTAAAAATCCTGGGAGAGAATGAGACCAGACCCCAGAGTTACTACAATATATTATCTAAAGCTTCGTGTTTCCAACAACAACAACAACAAAATACGTAGCATATGGAGACAGGAAAGTATAACCCATACACTGGATAAAAAGTAGGCAACCAAAATTGCCTGCAAAAGTGACCAGATGTCAGACTTAACAGAAAAATATTCTAAAGATCCCATTATGTTTACAGAACTAAAGGAAACCACGATCAAAGAAAAAAAGGAAGTTACAATGAAGATATAGCATTAAATAGAGAATTTCAATAAACAGAAATTATAAAAAACAAACCAAGTAGAAATGATAACAGTTGAAAACGCAGCAATTGAAATAAAAAAAATATTTCAGAGGGATTCAATAGTAGATTTGAATTCAGAGGAAAAAGAAAAAGTGAATTGAGATAGGGTAGAGGCCATGCAAACCAAGGACAAAGGGGAAAAAATGGAGAACGTCAAAGAGATATGACGAAGAAGTAGGCAAACCAAGAAATCCAAGTTGGGTATGTCAGAATTGGGACAGACAGGAGAAGAAATAATATTTGAATCTAATGGCTGAAAACTTCCCAGTTCTTTCATAAAATAATAACCTACACATCCATGAAGCTCAACAGAGCCCAAGTAGGATAAATGCAAAAAGATCCACAGATAGACACATCATAATAATAGTATTAGAAGTCATATGCAGCCATCAAAAGAAATGAAATCTTGCCATTTGCGATGACGTGGATGGAAATAGAGGGTATTATGCTTAGCGAAATAAGTCAATCAGAGAAAGACAACTATCTCATGATCTCCCTGATATGAGGAAATGGAGATGCAACGTGGAGGGTTTGGGGGGTAGGAAAAGAATAAATGAAACAAGATGGGATCGGGAGGGAGACAAACCATCAGAGACTCTTAATCTCACAAAACAAACTGAGGGTTGCCGGTGGGAGGGGGGTAGGGAGAGGGTGGTTGGGTTATGGACATTGGGGAGGGTATGTGCTATGGTGAGTGCTGTGAAGTGTGTAAACCTGGCGATTCACAGACCTGTACCCCTGGGGCTATAATATATTATATGTTTATTAAAAAATTATAAAAAAAATATTAGAAGTCAAAGACAAGGAATCTTAAAATCAGTAAGGAGAAAAATAAAAACACTTACATGGAAATTTCAATAAAACTAATAGCTAATTTTTAAGCAGAAGAGCAGAAGACATTAAGAGATTGAGATAACATATTCAAAGTGCTCAAAGGAACTTTGAGTTCCTCAAAGTGCTCAAAAGAACTGTCAAACAAGAATTCTGTATCTAGCAAAACTGTATTTAAAAAATGAAAGCTGATCTGTTACTTTTCAAGATGAAGGAAAATATGAGAGAATTTGTTACTAGAGGACCTGTTTTATAAGTAATACTAAAGTTTTTCAGGTAGAAAGAAAGTGATTATCATGTGGTAATTCAAATCTACACTAATAAAGATTACTGTGTAATCATATAAACCATAAGGATGTATTTTTTTCTCTTTTCTTCTCTTAACTGTTTAAAATGCCATTGTATAAAATCATACCTTTAATATATGAAAATGTGTATACATGATTTGTAAAATATGTAATATGATATATATAATGGATAATTATAACATGTATAGTTATATATTAGTATTTATATGATATATATTTTATATAAAATTTATTTTGGGGCCTATACCACAAAAGTTATGTATGTACAATGTATTTTCCAATGATAGCACAAAAAGTCACATGTGAGCTAAGCTGTACTAGCCTAAGGAAATGACTACAGATGGTAAATAATTATAATGATGTATTATTGAGTTTGCAGGTTAATACAATATGCATAATGGTAATACCACAATGACAGAGAAATACAGTAGAAATATAAAAGTGTAATTTTTGTATATAACACTAAGATTAAGGTGATATAAGTTGGAAGCTGATTCAGATAAGATGTATGGTAAGTCTTAGAGTGATACTAAAAAAAAGACTTCAAGAATACAGTTGAAATTATTAAAGAAATTAAAATGGTACATTAGAAAATATTTAATGCAAAAGAAAGCAGTAAAATGGGAATAGAAGAACAAGACAACATAACACATAAAGAGAACAAATAATTCCAAATATATTTGTAATAATGTAAAAGATACAAATAAAGTGGGAGTAAAAATAAAATATGAAAAGAGATTTCAAGGAGCACCTGGGTGGCTCAGTTGGTTGGGTGACTGCCTTCTGCTCAGGTCATGATCCTGGAGTCCCGGGATCAAGTCCCGCATCAGGCTCCCTGCTTAACAGGGAGTCTGCTTCTCCCTCTGACCTTCTCCCCTCTCATGCTCTCTCTTTCTCTCTCTCTCTCAAGTAAATAAATAAAATCTTATTAAAAAAATATTTCAAACAGCAACCACAAGATAGCTAGAGTGGTTGTACCCATACCAGACAGAATAGACCTTAAAACAAGAAATGTTTCTATTGGTAAAGAGAGATATTTTACAATTATAAAAGTGTCAATACATCAAGATGATATAACAAGTATAAGCATATATAGCATCAAAAAGCAAATTAAAAAATATGAAACAAAGACTAAAATAAATGAAGAAAAGTAGACAATTCAGTAATATTATTTTGAGGCTTTGGTACTCCATTTTCAATAATGGTTAGAACAACTAGACTGAAGATCAACACAGATAGGAGACACAAAAATATTATGAACCAAGTAGACCTCACAAACATCAATGGAACATTCCACTCATAAACCAAATATACTTTCTTCTCAGTGGCACATGAAATATTCTTTAGGATAGATCATATGCTGGGCCATAAACAAATGTCAGTAAATTTAAAGTATAGAAATACAAAACGTTGTCACAAATGGCAAGATCTCATCCTTTTTTATGGCTGTGTAATATCCCATTGTTTATATATACCACCTCTTTTTTATTCATTCATCTATCAATAGACACTTGGTTGCTTCCATATCCTGGCTATTGCAAATGATGCTACAATAAACATAGGGGTGCATATGTTAAATTGCATATATCTTTTGGAATTATTGGATCATATGGTATTGAAACTATTGAAACTATATGAAACATTATCAGCTACTCAAAAAGAAAAGTAAAAGAAATTGTATAAAAATGTTTCATTTGATCACAATGGAATGATCAGAAATCAATAGCAGAAAAGAAAGTGAGGAACTCAAATATATGTGTAAATAAAATTACATATTCCTAAATAATGGGTCAAAGAAGAAACCAAGGGGAAATTAGAAAATCTTGAAATGAGAGGAAGTGAAGATACAAAATTTACAGGATGCAGTTAAAGAGTGCTTAGAGGAAAATTTATGGTTGTAAGTGCCTACATTAAGATATAAGAAATAACTCAATAACCCATTTATTGGGTAAAGAGTCAGATGGCTATCTCTCCGGAGAATGAAAACAAATGTCCAATAAGCACATTAAAATATGCTCAAAATCATTAATCATCAAGAAAATGCAAATCAAAGCCACCATGAGATACCACTTCACACCTACTGAACATATATAATCAAAAATAGATATTTTCCACATCCTCACTAACACTTGTTCTTTTTTGTGTTTGTTTTTTGTATAATTGACATACAGTGTTATATTAGTCTCAGATGTACAGTTTAATGATTTAACATTTTAGTGCTCATTGAGATAAGTGTTCTCTTAATCTCCTCTGTTTCCTCCCTCCTCCCACCCACCTCCCCTCTGGCAACCACCAGTTTGTTCTCTGTATTTAAGAATCTGTTTTTTGGTTTCTCTCTTTTTTCCTTTGTTCATTTGTTTTGCTTAAATTCCATATATGAGTGAAATCATATGATATTTATCTTTCTTTGTCTCATTTCACTTAGCATTATACTCTCTAGGTCCATTCATATTGTTACAAATGGCAAGATTTCATTCTTTTAATAGCTGAGTAATATTTCATTGTATGTCTATACTGCATCTTCTTTATCCATTCATCAATGGATGGACACTTGGTTTGACTATTGTAACTAAAGCTGTGAGAAACATAGGGGTACATATATCTTTTCGATTTAGTGTTTGGTTTCCTTTGGGTAGATACCTAGTAGTGGAATTACTGTATCATGTGGTAATTTTAAATGTTTTGATGAACATCCATATTATTTTCCACAGTGGCTGCACCAGTTTACATTCCTACCAACAGTTCACAGTGGTTCCTTTTTCTCCACATCCGTGCAAACACTTGTTATTTCTTATCTTTTTATACTAGTTATTCAGACTGGTATAAGTTGATACCTTGTTATGGTTTTGATTTGCATTTCCCTGATGGTTAGATGCTGAGCATCTTTTTATGTATCTGTTGGCCATCCATGTCCTCTTTTGAAAAATGTCTGTTTAGGTCTTCTGCCCATTTTTTAATAAGATTATTATTATTATTTTTTTTTGGTGTTGAGTTGTGTGAGTTATTTATATATTTTGATATTAACTCCTATCAGATAGATCATTTTCAAATATCCTTTCCATGGTAACTATACTTACTGTGGTGAGCATTGCATAATGTATAGAACATCAAGTCATTATTTTGTACACCTGAAACTAAACTAACATTGTATGTTAACCATACTTAAACAAAAAAACAATGTTATTGTTAAAAGAATAAACAGAAAATAAATCTACACTTTCCCATATTGGCAATAAGCATCCATTTCCAAAATGACTCCTCCCTGCCCCCTATAGATAAATGGGTGTGAATATTTTATGAAATGGGAATCATGCTGTACACAGTGTTTTTCAACTTGGCATTTTGTTGTAATATGAGTTGGACGTGTTTTGGTGTCAAATATAGATTGGACCATAGTGGCATATGTCATGGCTCTAGGCTATATGGCTCTGCTACTTAATCTGGCTTCTGTTCTTAGGTAAATCACCTAAAGAGTGGCCCATTTGCTTTAAAAGAGTAGATTAATTATGTGTCATATAAAATATTTGATTAAAAGCACTTACAATGATATTCTGCCCAACCTTCTTTGTTACCCAAGTTTTTATTACTCTGTGTCTTTGAAGAAATTAAGCTGACATAAAACATTTTTAAAAATAGATGGATATAATCATTGTTCCAAGGATGTGGAAAATCAGAACCCTCAGACTTTGCTGGTGAGAATCTAAAATTGCACAGCTGCTTTCAAAAACAGTTTGGCAGAATGAACAAAAAATTGCATTTGAATGTTAGTAGCAGCATTATTCATAATAGCTAGAAGTTGGAAACAGCCCAAATGCCCATCAACTGATTAATGGATAAAGAAAATATTCCCTACAAGGGAGTATAATTTGTCCATAGTGAGAATGAACTTCTGATACACACCAAAACATGGATGAATTTTGGAAAAAAATTATGCTAATTGAAAGAAACTAGTCACACACATGTACTTTTATGATTTCATTCATATCAAATATCCAGAGCATATAAATATACATAGTATTTATGGAAATGTATATATTATATATGGGAATATATATAGAAACATTTGCATATGGAAAATATATATTTATATCGTATATATGGAAATAAAAATACATACATTTATATATAGAGAGAGAAAAATTAGTGATTGCTTAGAGCTGCCTGGGTTATGGGGATAAGGGAGAATAGCTACAAAGTATGGGCTTCCATTTTGAGATTATGAAAAAGTTTTAAAATTTACTGGTGATGGTTGTACCTATTTATGAATGCAGTAAAGCCACTGAATTTTTCATTTTAAATAGATAAATTGTATGTTAAATGAATATCTCACTAAACCTGTTAAAAGTAAATAAATAATGTGTCAAACTAGTTTTCAAGAAAGTTCATGTCTATTTTAATGAAATACAAGGTTATCTGTTCTCAAATAATTGACCGTACATTCCTTATCTCCATTTTTTGCTAGTGACAAGTATACAGAACTCACAACTATTCCTGGAAGCTGATAGGATTCCAGAATTCTGGGTCCTGCCTGGCCTAAAACATTTGATTTTATGACTAATTTGTCTAGTTGATGCTAAAATTTGCTTACCTGACTTATCAGGCTTATCAAACAGATCAGAGAAAAAGAATAGACCAGGTTTGTTAAAAGAAGGGTTATAGCTCTCTCACTTATTCTAATCTCTTTCTTCCTTCTCAATTTATTGAATTATGTGTTCTTTTTTAATTTGAACTGTCATGATACAGGTAGCTGCTGTTCAATAGCTTTTACCAAAATTTTGAAGATTCAGGAAGGAACAAAACCATGTCTTTATAAATTAATGTTATTGTATTCAACACTAGTATTGTGAATGCTAATTGTAATAGTCATTATTAAATAACTGAAAAGGAAATAATTATTTCCATACAAAATAAGTTATTCATGATAATGACTCTACTTACATCTTCTAATGGTACATTGATCACAATGCCTATGTGTGGGTAGTTAACTAGTATGCTCCTGGTATATATACTTGGAGAGGCCACCCTACTCTAGGGTATATAGTATGTGGCCTATTTGGGGCCAAGGGCTAATGAGAAAATGATGTAGAATAATGCAATGAGAAACTAATATAGAGTAGTCAGATCTTCTCATGTAAATAAGGAAATGTCAAGACACTGAGGTTGTTAGGAGTAGAGCTAATGTATGAAGGAAGTTGAGGTATCTGAGGGAGTATTAAAATTTGTGGAGGAGGGGTGCTTGGGTGCCTCAGTCTGTTAAATGTCCAACTCTTGATTCCAGCTCAGGTCATGATCTCAGGATCATGAGATCAAGTCCAGTGTTCAGCTCTGTACTGGGTATAGAGCCTGCTTAAGATTCTCTTTCTCCCTTTCCCTTGTGCCCTCCCCCTCTCCTCTCTTTTTCTCTTTGTTTCCCTCTCCCTAAAAAAATTGTGAAGAAGAAATTAGGAGTAAATAGAGAGACAAACCATATATAGAGAGAATAAGGGAAATGGACAAGAGAAAGGAAAAGTCATAATTCCTGAAAGGGAAACCATATGACATATGAAAAAATTATAGCCAGATATATCTTGATATTATAAAGATTATCCATGTAAATCTTGACATTATTTGCACTTCAGAAATGAGCAATAGGCTTCTTTATAAAGACATTTGATATTTCCTTGGGAAAAAAGTCTTTGAGAATCATATTAAGTGAACCTCTCAATAAAAACATGTTAAAATTCTCTTTTAAGCTTTTTTGAGGTAAATGGATCCACAAGATGTTTATTTCTTTAATAGTCTTTATTTCAGAGGTTCCCTAAATATTGCCATGTAATTGAACTTATTCTTGACATCTTGACCTTTTCCCCTTTAACAACTGTCTCTATTACAAGCAGCAGTTTCACAGCAATGCTTTCCTTGCCAGAATGCCAGCACAGGTTTAATCTGAAGTTTGATTGTTTTGAGAGTGATGGCTACAATTCTCTAAATGCTATAGATCTTGAGCTTTCATTCATGAAATAATGTTGTCTTTCTAAGGTAATATTTCTGATTAAGTATATACAAAATTGAAAGTATGTTTAGCAGTGCCAGTGCTCTCCATATATTTTGCTTTTGTCAGAATCCTTTCATTTTTCCCCATGGATCAGAACAGTGCTTGTGAAACAAATCACCCTGTTTGTAGAACAAAAATTAAGACTTTCCTTGTTAATAATTCTTAATAGAAAAATGATCAATTTAAGTCTTAATTTGGCATGTTACAATGCCTGATATATTTCTTCCATTCTTATTAAAATATATGCTAATGTATATATTAAAAATAATGAAACAAAAGCATTGAATAATATGGGTAAAAATGGAAATGTGAACTTTAAAAATTTATACTAGCTTCAATATTTAGGCATTTGCATATTATTTTAACTCAAAGTTGTGAAATATGCATACAGTGCACCCAAACCAGAATAGCTGCATGACAGCTGAGGATGGGGATAAACAACAGAAATAGACTAGAGACTTACTTACCCTTTCTTTCTCTAGTTCACAGACCTACTATCTACCTATTTCAGAAACTAGGATATCAACTATCCAACCACAAACTAAGAAAAGGTTCAGCTGAATATTTATCTGTATCATCAAAGGACCATAAAATGTCATTGTATTACTTGAGTATAAATTAAGAATCGGAGGGGGGGTGCGGAACAAACAAAACCTTTCCAATTAGCAGCCTGTACTTTATGGATCTCCAGAAAATAGAAGGAAGAGAGAGGAGTAATAAAGATCTGTGAAAAGTATTCCCTAAAACAGGAAGAAAAAAAAAAACAAAAAAACAACCCTGAAAATTTCCCAAATGGAAAGATCTACCATATGTTGAGTTAATAAAAAGGAACAAATCTAGACTACTATGTTGAACGTTTAGAAATTTAAAGTGAAGAAAATATCCCCCCAAAAGTTTCCAGAGAACTGAAAAGAAAAATACAATGTCACCTACAAATGAAATTTAGTTTGACTACAAATTTCTCATAATTAGCACATTAGGTAAGAAAGCAATAGATTAGTATCTTGAGGAAGATCTTTCATAATCTAGAATCCAGTACCCAGCCAGGGCTACATCCCTGCAGAAGGAACAGAAACTTATGGAGGCCAAATACCAAATTCAGGCTTATTAAAAGGCTGAGGTTTAATCCCCAAATTACAGAATTGTCTCTCCTCTGTATGTTAACCCTACACCATAAACCTCCAGTATAAATACAGTGATTACATGTAAAGATGTACATCACATAGACTTTCTGTGTTGCTACATACAGGAATCTGAAAGCCTACAAGTGAGACAAAAACAAGGAGTGTAAACCAATTTGAAGCCTCTGGTACCTATATCTATAATAAATGTTAAACATATCCCAAATTCTAGTCAGATTATCATAAATCCTCACACTAAGGGCCCATTTACCTTAGTGTCTATTACCTTCTATAACACGTCATGCTTTTAATTAAAGAATTACAATGGCATGCCAAAAGGTAGGAAAAAAATATGTTGAAGAGACAGAGCAAACAGAACAAGACTCAGATATGACATATACATTGGAATGTCAGTCCAGGAATTTAAAATAAGAAGTGTTTATTCAGTGCTCCTGGGTGACTCAATCCTTTAAGTGTCCAACTCTTGATTTTGGCTCATTTCATGACCTCAGACTTGTAAGATCAAGCCGGTGTCAGGCTCCCCACTCAGCAGAGAATCTGCTTGAGATTCTCTCCCTCTACTCCTCTCTGCCCCAGTCATGTTCTCTCTCTTTCTCTCTCTTAAAATGAATGAATGAATGAATAAATAAATAAATAAGTACTGTAAATAGTAAAACAAAACAAAATAACTATTTATGTATCATGGGTCTAATGGAAAAAGTAGACAATGTGCGAGGATGGCTAGGTAATGAATGACATTAAAGAGACGAGAACTCTAAGGAAGAATCAAAATGAAATGCTAGAAATCGGTAACACAGAACAGAAATGAGTAACCCCTTCAGAGTGCTCATTAACTAAGGCATGTATCAGGGAACTTGAAGATCTGTCAATAGAAAACTCCCCAGCTGAAATGAAGAATAAAATATGAATTTAAAAAAATGTCCAAGAACTTTGGGATAATATCAAAAAGTGTAATATGTTCATAATTGGAATAATAGAAGAAACAAAGAATGGTACAGAAGGAATATTTGAAGTAATAATGGCTGAAATGTTTCCAAAATTAATGACAGGAACCAAAATCATATCCCAGAAGCTTAGAGAAAATAAAGCAGGAGAAATATAAAAACAGAACGAAACAAAATATACAACTCACATGCACAATCCTAGGCATATCATAGTCAAACTGTACAAAATCAAAGACCGAAAATCTTGTTGAAGGAAACTCAATGAAGAAAAAAACATTAGCTACCAGGAGAAACCAGGATAAGAATTACAGTGGCTTTCTAATCAAATCCCATGCAAGTAAGAAAAGAGTGGAATAAAATATTTGTGTTAAGGAAAAAAATGGGCACCAATAAGTCTGTATCTAGTGAAATAATTCTTCAGAAATGAAGGAGAAATAAACAGCTTTTCAGAGAAACAAAAACTGAATGGATTTATTATAAACAGACCAAAAATGTTAAAGGAAGCTTTTTAGGTGAGAGATAAATGATTTGTGTCAGAAACTTTGATCTACATAAAGTAAGAGCTTTGTATTCAAGTAAGCTTTTTATAAATGTTGCCAAATTGATTCTAAAATTTATATGATAAAGCAAAAGATCTAGAACACCCAACATAAATTTGAAAAAAATGACTCACATTATTGGACTTCCTACTTTAAAGCTATAATAATCAAAACTATTTCATATTGGTAAGATAATAGGTACCTTGACCAACAGAATAGAAAATTCAGAAATAGACTCAAAAATATAGTGAACTGATTTTTACAAGAGCAATTCAATAGAGAAAGGTTGATCTTTTCTACATTGTGCTGAAACTATTGGATGTCCATATGCAAAAGGAAAAAAAGAGCTTAAACAGACTTTACAACCTAGAAAAATGTTAACTCAAAATGGGTAGAGATCTAAATTATTTTAAGTCTTTTTTTAATGGTTAAATTATATTTTTAATGCTTCAAGTTTTTATTTAGAGATCTAATTAAAATGTAAATCTCTAAAACTTCTAGAATAAGACATGAGAAATTTGTGTAAACCTCTGGTGATGAGTTTTTAGATACAATGACAAATGAAAGCAATTGATAAAACTGATAAGTTGCACTTTATTAATATTAAAAACTTTTGTTGTGTTAAAGGTACTGTTAAGAGAATAAAAAGTACATCATTAACTGGGAGAAAATATATACAAAGTTTATGTCTCCTAAAGGACTTGTACTGAAAATACACAATAGCTATTAAATCTCAACAATAAGAAACAAAGCCCAACTAAAATAGGGACAAATCACCTGAACTACAACTCACTTATGAAGATATAACAATGGCAAATAAACATATGAAAAAGTTCTGAATGATATTTGTCAGGGAAATGCAAATTTAAACAAAAGTCAGATATTACTGCATGTCTGTAAGGATGGCTAGCATATTTTTTTAATAAAAAGACAATCACAAAGATAAGAAATACAAGGAATTATTCACTGATGGTGGGAATGAACAATTTATAGTCACTCTGGAAGAAAGTTTACCAGTTTCTTTCAAAGTTAGATACAGTATTACTGTAGGAACCAGCAATTATATGCCTATATATTTGCCCAACTGATCTGAAAACTGGCATGTGAAAGTTTATGTTAGTTCCATGCTTAATTGACAAAAGCCAAACCAACCAAGATATCCTTCAGTAGGATGAATACATAGATGGTGTTATGTCTATATGGAATACCATTCAAAGATAAACATTAATGAACTATTATCACATACATCAACATGGATGAAACTGAAGTGCATATTGCTAAGTGAAACAAGTCTGTCTGAAATAACTGCACACTCTATGATTCTATTTATATGACATTCCTGAAAAAAACAACACAGATCAATTGTTGCCAGGAGCTTGGTGAGGGTTTGAATAGATGAAGTTTCAATAGGTGAAATGCAAGGGGAATAACTGTTACTATGGCAAGTTACTCTGGTACTGTAGTAGTGATTACATGATACTTTGCTTTTGTTAAAACTCATAGAAATTTTCAGCACAAATAACAAAACTTAATATATGTGAAAAAATCAAAATTAATTAGGGAATTGGGAGACCTCAGGATGGAATGTGGAAGATAATAAAAGAATTTAACTGTGTTAAAAATGTATGGCATAGCCTCTCTCAACAGGGTTGGGGAAAAGATTTTTATCTAAGTAAGCATGGAAATAAGTGAATACTTTAAGGACAAAAAGAACTGTACATTAACATTGTACTCTAGTTATAAAGTTATTTCTCATGGGGGTGTGGGTTTACATGTTACATTTATACTGAGATTTTTAAAAAGTAAATCGATGGTAGATGGTGAGAGCCAAGTTTCTCCCTGGTGTCATGGAAGTAATAAATAAACAATGTAGGAAGGCTAGGAAGAGCCATGTGGTACTAGATTAGGGTTGGATACTTCAGTAGGAATTCATTCAGATTTAATTCTAGATTGAGATGAACATATATGATCACACAGAGATAGAGAAAAGCAATCAACACACCAGAGCTTGGTTTCTAATACCAGTAGGAAAAGAGAGGAAAATGAACTACTTGACTGTAGAATGACCTAATGAACATAAAATTCATCAGGTCATAAAAGTTATCATTAGTAACTTTACACCCAATATAATCATAAGAAAAACATTAGACAAACCCATATGGAAGGACAGCCTAAAAATTACATTACCAGCACTCCTCAAAATGGTCCATGTCATCAAAAACAAGGAAAGTCTTCAAAACTGTGACTGCCAGGAGTCATGATGGCTATATATAATGTGGTAGATTGGATGGGATCCCAGAAAACAGTTATTAAGTAAAAATTAAGGACATCTGAATAAACCAGAGTTTCGTTAAAATCAGGTATCCAGTATTCTTCATTTGCATGACAAATATACCATACCAATGTAAGATATTAACAAAGGGGAAACTGGACATGGTATAAAAGAGAACTCTTTGTATTATCCTTGCTGTTTTCTATAAATGTAAAGCTAGTCTATAATTAATGTTTATTTAAATAGTAAAGATTACAGGTACAAGAAGCAAGTTAAGTTGAGATTTTAAAACTTTTTTATGAATGTGGCAAACTCATTCCAACAAGAGAATAAGAATGCTGTGTGTATCCAAAGTAGATCTCTATTCCAGTGAGAACATAGCATTCCACCTTCCATTATAGAATTGACCCACTATGATCAGAAGGTCCTTTGAAGGAATGGGGGTATATTGTGACATCAGTGTTAGTCTCAATATACTGTTGAGTGTTGGCAGGTTTGACACAGCAGTGGCTGTAACCAGATGATTCTTGCTGAATGCAAGTCCTTGTTGCTGAACCCATACATAACCTCCATCTCTGCCCAAGACTACCTTATTCATGAGCCCATCAGACAAGAAGGATGGCTTGGAAAGAGGCTGGCTAAACACTCAAGAAATAATTTTCTTGTTCACCTGATTATTAAGATTTTCATCTGCTTCTATTCTTTTTTTAGCTTTGGCATAGGGCACGGATATCTTTATTAGAAATACCTGTGGTTATCTATCTATCTATCTATCATCTATCTATATCTTTCCTATCCTCCTTGTCAACAATTTTCCAGTCATATTTCTTTGAAGTTCCTCATCTGAAGACAAGCTGTTAGCTACTGCCTATGAGTTGATGCAGACCTAAAATTCTGGTTATTTCTACTTCTGGGCCAAATTAACAAGGCACACTGCTTAATAAGAGGACTTTGTCCAAAAATTTTGTTTCAGGCTACTCTTGAGTAAGGTGCTAATGCTGCAGATGTCTATTACTGGTAGACTTATTTGTAAGTCAGGCCAAAGGTTTTGTCTGCCAAAAAGTGAGCGTAAGGAATGCTCATGGGCCATAAGTGTTAGTTGAGAAAAGGGAGAAAATATACTGGTAGGAGAAGTCACAGAAACAACACTTTCTCAGGTGATTTATTTCTGTTTTCAGTAATCACTTGAGCCTTATTTGTTTATACTACCTCCATTTGAAATTTGAGTGCTATTGTGCACACACAGCTTGAGGCTTGATGGATCATAAAACACCCAATTAATGATGAGCATGTGGAATTGGTGGACAAAGGTCAAATGTTTTGTCTCTTATAGGGCCCCCAAGCAAGCATGAAATTGTTTCTCCTCAGGAGAATAGTTATCTAGAGGATGGAATAGCTTTGCTCCAAAATTATGAAAGTGTATACTGTGATTTACTCACAGGGGCCTGCCAAACATTCCAGACTTCATCCCTAACTTCAAGTACCATTAAATCTGTTGGGTCATATGGACAAGTGGCCTAGCAATCTGCACAGTAACCTGGACTTACTTTACAATCTCTTCCCTGCATCTTGCTCAAAACTGGCATACTCTAAGCTAATTAGGTAAATCAATTGAAATTGCACACCCAAATGAAGTATATATTATTTCCAAAATCCAAAGAGGCACACTAGGTACTGCTTCTCTCTGAAAGATAGAAACCGTGGTTTTTAGTTAGATCTACAAGTTCAATTGATACATATTTCTATTATCCATATTTTCTGAAGGAAAGAGTGCTGCCAAATTCCCAACACGGGGCACCTTTTTCTCTAGCCTCCAATAAAAATTCCCTCATTTCCCTTTCAGTCTTTACTAATATTCTCCTCAGGGCCCTTCTAGCTTGCACCTGACAGCTGGTCCCAAAGCTGATTCATGTTTCAGTTTTTTTGTCACAACTGCTCTGGTACCGATATTTGTTGAGGTTATCTATGCTGCATGACAAATCCATTTTAAAACTTTCTGGATTAAACAATTATGATTTTTTTTAAAATCTCTCATGATTCTGTTGTTGATTGCAGCTCAGCTGGATGGTTCTTTTGCTTCATGTCATTGTCATCAGGTGCCACAGGCATCTGGAGTCTATACTGGTTTGGAATGTTCAAGACATTTAATTCATGTGGTTCTAATTAATGCTGGCTGGGAGCTCTTTCATGGATGTTGATGAGAACAACACAATTTCTTCAATGTGACCTCTCCATGTGGCTTGGATATCAGACAGCGTGGTGATTGGTTTTTAAGAGGGAATGTTTCAAAAAGGTGAAAGTGGACACTTCAGATGTCCTAAGGACTATGGAACTTACTGTCTATCACTTCAGCTACACTTTATTGATCAACGATAGTAAACAGGGTGTGCCAGATTCAATGAGAAGAGACTACATGATCTGTGAATACTAGAAAGTCTCATTCATTGGGAACCATCCGTGTGGATCAACTACAGTAGAAGAGTTTCAGAACATTTGTTATCAAATATTTATAACATTAATGCCTAAAATCCCCTCATCTTGAGCATCACAGTATGTTTTGCTTCACTGTTTCTCTTTAGTTTTATACTATCCAGTCCTTATTACTTACTGCCCCCAGAATATTCGATATAAAAACAGATCATACATATCTTTTCACTGCTCAGTATCATTTATTGACTCCTTCATACTTTATAGAGTTTTTGATCCATGTCTTACAGTGTTTTATGGTTTTCTTAGCACAGGGGTGTGCAGGTAGTCAGTGCAAATACAATTTTATAAGTGGATGAATAAATGATGAATGAAGTACTATTTAGTGTAAGCTTCTCTAAAGTGCAATTCCAATTTTCAAAATCAAGAAGACATATTTACTTCCTCTACTCTATTAGAAGATGAGATGATCAGCATCCTCAAATTCAGAGCTTAGTAAGAAAGACAGATATAGAAAGTGATAAGAAAAGTACAGTATGGTAAATTATATGAAAATACATTTAAAAAGTACTTTAAGAGAGAAATGAGAAGTACTTAAAAATAATATGTAAAAAGACATGTATACATGCAAAAGCAATTTAATCTCAAAATTATTAAGTGTTCCTTCGGTGACATATGTCTTTGCTTTTTCTATAAAATTTTAATTTATATAAAACTGTGTATATAAAGACATGCATTGGAAAAATGGTTTAATAGATAAAGAAAATATAGTATACATACTTCTTTTCAAAATGGAAGATAGATGCATAGGCAGGAATGGCTTATTTTTATGTTGTGCACTCAAGCACTCATACATAATATAGGAATCAATTAGATTAATTTTCATCTTGTTTTGTAAAATATAGAAATAATAGAGTAAGTTATGTGTACGTGTTAGATTCTGGTAGTAAAGTAATAATAATAATAATAAATCTATTTGGCATTTCAGTGTACACATTTTTCTCCTAATTACTTCTACACTAATCAAAAAATAAGATGTTCATTTAATTTGATTTTAAGGTATTGCAAGTGCATAATAGGAAGCAAATTCCCAAAATTCCTAACTGATTTTGACAAACTTATGCTTTAGATAAGTGATTGTCTTTAGCAAATATATTTATAAATATATTTTCTTACTATCGTGTACATTTTGGAATCTTCTGCGTTCTTATTTTACTTGTCACTTGAAAATAATATAACTTCTTGATCTAGTGATGCTTGTATTGATATCATTTTTTGGACAGTGTGGAAAAGAATCTGTTTTGCATCTTGTTTTCAGGATGGGTTATAAAAAGCTTCTCTCTAAGACAAAATCCATATACCTTAGATGTATTAAATGTGGTTTTTAGAGAGTTAAGACAATGCTTTCCATCTAGATTTTACGTGTTCTAATAAGAGGGTGTGTATATGTGTATGTATACATTTATACAAACCTAAGCTTACAACATGATTAACTTTCTATACAACCAAATGGAATAGGCTTAATGCTGTATATTTTACTGTACTATGTATCAACTTTAAGCGATCGTTTACTTATTAACTTCAGAAGATTTGTATGGGATCATGTACATGCTTAATTTTGATTTTTTTTAAATTTGTTTTACCTAAAAGTACTTTCTTATACAATCCCTCAATCCCATGTAAGCCTCCTTCTCCATCAAGCAATCTGTATTAACAATTGAGTATGTATTCTTTTATATTTTCTCTTCATGCTCATGGGATCAGGAAAGGGAAGGCAAGCAATAAGGGCATGTCTTCAAGCCAATTAACCATGGAAGCCACTGGAACGTATAAGCCATTGTGGAACTTGAAGGGTCAGTAGAGCACATGCACCTCAAATTCTCTCTCCAAAAGGAACAAAAGAAATGGGGTATTTTCCCACCAGTTCCCATCAATTACTGGTTGAGGGCTGTTATTGAGGACAGGCATTACGGAGCAGCACTGCCAGCCTGCGGTATCCACTGGCAAAGTGAGTTCCTAGTGTCAAGGAAAGCCCTGAGGCAAGTGATGCAAATGCTAGTGGGTAGAGAGCAGGCTGACGTACATTTCACTCTTAAGCTCCCTGAGGCTCTGGACCAGATAGTGCCAAGGGTTGCTGACAGAGAAACCTTGTGAATCACTTGCTGACAATGGCGGAGCCTTGATCAGCCTCTATTACTAAATAACTGTGTGGAATCCCTACTCCAACACCGTAGGTTGGACTTTAATAGAGCACAAAATAAAATCATACATGTGAAAAAATGGGAGACTCAGGTTTATGTGTTACAGCAGCCAATGCTAATAAGTATCTGATGCTTCTTTGACTCTGAAAGACTCTAAAAATGAGGGAATCAAATTTTCTATAGCCTAATCCTTTGTTGTCAGGATACCATTACCTCTGCATGAAATACTTTATTTAAAATTCTCTTATTTTTTATTTTTTGGATTTGAGGTCCTCTGGGTTTTTTTGTTTTGTTTTGTTTTTATACTTTATTACTTTTTTTATTATGTCCAGTTAGCCAACATATAGTACATCATTAGTTTTTGATGTAGTGTTCAATGATTCATTAGCTGTGTATAACACCCAGTGCTCATCACCACATGTGCCGTTCTTACCCATGACCCCGTTACCCCATCCCCCTACCCCCCTCCCTTCTGTAACCCTCAGTTTGTTTCCCAGAGTCCAGAGTCTCGTGGTTTGTCTCCCTCTCTGATTTCTTCCCATTCAGTTTTCCCTCCCTTCCCCTGTGGTCCTCTACTCTATTCCTTATGTTCCACATATGAGTAAAATTCTTCAAAGAGGGAGGTGCCTGGGTGGCTCAGTGTGTTAAGTATCTGACTCTTGGTTTCGGCTCAACTCATGAGCTCATGGGTTGTGGGATGGACCCCTGCATCAGGCTCCCACTCAGCAGGGTATCTGCTTGAGATTCTCTCCCTTTGGCCCTACCCCCATCTCTTTCTCTGTCTCTAAGATAAATAAATCTTTAAAATTCTTCAAAGAGGTACTAAAATCTTTTTGTAACTCTCATTCTGCATTGCTATGGAGTAATGCATAAGATATTACATATGATTTGTTTTCAACATGACAATATCTTGCCAGCTAATGTGTTACCAGAATCATCAGAACTTTTGAAACAGACTATATTTTTTTTAATGTCCAAGATATCCATAGACTTCATCATCAATCAATTATATAGGAACTCTTTATTCTCTCATGTCTTGCCCTCCTTTTTAAAATCATTTTAGCAAGAAATTTTTAGTGCCTTCTAGACGTTATGGTAAAAACAAACAGGAAAATAATAAAGGCTTTTATCATTCTATTATCAACTACCTTTATTGCATTTGTAGGAATTAATTGGCAGCTTATTAAGCATGGAGAACTCAGAACAACAGTTCATGTGTATTGTATATTTTAGTTATCATAAACACATTGTAGATTAGGCACTAATATTTTGATTGAAAATACCAAAACTGTTGTCGAAGATTTCAGAACTGTTAAGTGCCAAGACCAAGTTTAACTCAAATATAGCTAAGCTAACATATTCACTTTTGTGTACCTCCTCTCTCACTAGATTTATTGTCTACTGTATGTGATACCAAATGTTATAGCAACAGAAAAAACAGATTAAGATCCTATAATATAAAACATTATTTGAGATATTTAATGATAACATTAAATTCAAGGAGTAAGAACATTTCTTAATATTGAAAATATTTGTGGCTTTGCCTATTCACTTGTAATGCTTATCTTAAGCTAAAACAATAATGAACTGGACAAAAAGTTTTTTAAAAAAGTGTTATGTGCATTGTTCTCAGGTTGTAAAAGATATCAGTTGCCTTTAGCAATTTATTCTAGGTTCAGAAAAAAATTCTATGCATATATTTGGCAGAGTTCTCTATTTGTTGTTATCTGAAGAGATCTATTAATTTCAAATGTGTGGCACATTTGAGCAAAGTAACAGAAAATAATTAATGTGGTACAACAACATTGTGTGGGATTTACTCATGTTAACTGCCAAGATTTGAGCAGAATGTAAGAAATTAGTGTTGATCATCAGTGTCTCATGATTTCTTTCAACAAGCTAAATCACAGTCACATCTGGAGTCTTTTTAATTGTGCCTTACAATAAGTTTAGCATACTGTAAGTGCTAATTAAAAGAATTGGAAAAGGCAACATGAGGGTAAGCAATTTCATGAAATAATATATTTCTTTTTAAGCTACTACTAGCATATACAATTAGTTATAGAATTACTCTTTTATTTCCATTGTCTCGTACTTAGAAACTTTAATGTAATGAAGCACTTTAGTAAATAGACATGTTCTTACTCTTCCTTTTTTCATTGCTTTTGTCTCATTTGCTTTCAAATTCTTATTCTTTAAACTTATAATTTCTATTCACATTGAATTATTTTATTTAAACATTTTTTTCTTCTCATTCAGAGTGAAGGTGGTAATTTGTTAGCAGATATGTATGTGGTTTTTAAAAAAGGGATTTAGCTACTCTTAGGAAAACACTGTAAATAAGCTCCCAAGGAAAGACTCCCCTGCGGCAGTACCAAATAGTTCCGTGATTTCCAAATTTTGTGTGTGTGTGTCACCTGGGTTTCTTGAAAATTTTCAGTTTTGGGATGCTTCGGTGGCTCAGTCCATTGGGCATCTGCCTTGGGCTCAGGTCATGATCCCAGGGTCCTGGGATGGAGCCCTGGGGTTGGGGTAGGGGCGTGAGTACCTGTTCAGTGGGGAGTCTGTTATTTCCTCTCCTCCCTGCTCATGCTCTCTCTCACCATCTCTGTGTCTCTCTCTCAAATAAGTAAATAGAATCTTTAAGAAAAAAGAAAATAAGTTTTCAGTTTTTAGGACCCCATTTTAAGATATTTTATTTTCATAGGTGGAGATGGGAAGCAGGAAAATGAGTTTTAATAAGTAAATTGGTAGATCTGAGTCCAGTGGTCTGGTAATGGAGAATCACTTATATGGAATCTCAGAATAAAAGATCTGATACAAATACTATCAAGGAAGCCTTTGTTTGTCAGTCTGTGTTTTTTCCTGGGAGGAAGACATCTAATGCCTAAGCCCTCAGATTTCCTTGTACTCCAATGGGCCTGATAATAATGTGCAACCCCAGCTAGGAAATCTTTTCCTGTTGCTAGAACTTTAGAACAGACAATAGTTAGATCTATCTACCCTAGGTCAGTATTTCCAGCAGGCTCTCCACTGTTCTCCCAGCCTATCTCATCTCCTCTGAAATCTAGTGCTGAAGGAGAGCAGCACTGTCCAGTTTGCAAAAGCACAAAGGCAAACAACTCAAGCTGTCCAGCGCCCTCCTCTAGGTGTGTGGCAGAACATTCAAGTTAAACGTTCAAGTGTACTGAAAGCAGAACGTGGAAATTAGTTTTTCCTGTTCATTATCAAATAGCCTTTCCTATATGTGATACTATACTGGTTGTATATTTTAATAGTAATCCTGGTTGAAATGGTAGTATTGAGTTTGATTATGTTACAAACTTCTTCATTCTTACCTAAAATAATTTTATTTCTAGTAAATGGGATTCTGTTTTTGAGAGAAGAAAATGAATAATTTTCTTAAATATATATAGGCTTTGCATACAATGAGAGAGCTTCACATCTACGTTTGATTATTCACATTTATGCTTAATTTACTTAATCATGACTCTGATCAAAACTCACCACACTAGACCCTCTCATTAAGCTTCCTGATAATCGACCATAATTGCTTCAAAATGCCTCTGTACGGGGCTCCTGGGTGGCTCAGTGGATTAAGCTGCTGCCTTCGGCTCAGGTCATGATCTCAGGGTCCTGGGATCCAGCCCCGCATCTGCCTCAGCGTCCCTGCTGAGCGGAGAGCCTGCTTCCCCTCTCTCTCTGCCTGAGTCTCTGCCTACTTGTGATCTCTCTCTCTGTCAAGTAAATGAATAAAATCTTTAAAAAAAAAAATGCCTCTGTACATCTTTAATATAAAACATACGTTTTGTAAATGTAAGGAAAATTTGTTACTATGGACTCATACATTTTAGAAATTATTATAATTTGAATAGTATTCTGTCAAAAATGTAGCATGAAAAACAACATTTATTATATAAGTTTATTGTTTTTAAAAGCAATAAAATTTTAGGCAAACAAGTCTGAATAAGACAGTATAAGCTTAGACTGTTAGATGTATCTATTTATATTTGACTAATCTATGATTAGCTTTTTTTTCACTTTAGCATATTATTTACAGCATATACTAGGCAATGCTTTAAAGAAAAACTACTTTTCAAAAGTGTTTGTTGTTGTTCTAAAGAAATGAAAAAGTATTTTATTTGAAAGAGACTCCTAAGGTGGTATTTTTCTCTTCAGCAGCAATAGTGGGCAGAAAATCCTGCTCTGCATTTCTGAGTTTTCAACTTAGATTTTGTCAACTCATTTTTTTCAACTCTTATTTTTTTTTAAAGATTTTATTTATTCATTTGACAGACAGAGACCACAAGTAGGCAGAGAGGCAGGCAGAGAGAGAGAGGAAAGCAGGCCCTCTGCTAAGCAGAGAGCCCCATGTGGGGCTCGATCCCAGGACCCTGAGATCAAAACCTGAGCCGAAGGCAGATGCTTAACTCACTGACCCACCCAGGTGCCCCTCAACTCTTATTTTTAAATAATTTCAAATTCATAGGAAATTTGCAAGAGAATTATAAAGGCCACTCATATACCCTGAATTCAGATTTTACAAATTAACATTTCATACTTTTATCCCTAAATCCTTAGCATAAATGTCTTAACACCAAGGGCATTTGTTTCCTGCTTATGTAATTATTTTAATTATTATTCTTAGCCTACTATGGTGAATAAAGTTTGGTCATCTGGTTAAATTGCTGTCCACTGGATTTTCCACTATAGAATTGGCTTTCCTTCTTTTGTAAGTAATATGTGGCAAGAATTTTTTAGACAGTTTTTCATTTGCCCAATGATCTTGGTCTCCATTGATAAATCCTACCTGAATCGCTACTGTGAAGTTATGAAATGGTAATTTTTCTCAATCTGTTATTCCATAGTTATGATTTAGTGTTCTATTGTTTAAAAAAGAGCTTTTCTTTTCTTTGATTTTTCTATGTCTATCTATCATCTGTCTTCAGCTATCTATATCTATTTTTATCCATACTGATTAGTGGATTAAAAATTTATTCAATAGGTCAAAATCTAATACTTTCATTATTCATATTGATGTCCAAATAATATTGGATTGGACAGTAGTAATAGCTCCTTCTGCACTATCCCCATGTTCCTTTTACATGATCCCATCATTTTTTTAAGTATTTCCTTACTTTTGATTCAAGACTTTTAAGGCTCATGGTATATATTTCTTGCTCTAGCCCTGCAATCACTAATCTTTACAAGATTCCAAGGAGACTTGGGTTAATTATATTGGAAAACAAAATTTTACAGACACATACCTGGATCCTGGTTGTGGTTGTTGCTGCTTGGTTGTTATTGCTCCTTGTGCCCTTTAGATGGACAAAGAAAAGAAAAATTAAAATGTCATCACTTCAGCCTGATATGTGAGGATACTTCTAATTTCAACCCAATGCAAAAGTTTTCTCTATACCTCTCAAGTCCATGTTATACATCATTTCTTGAGCAAGAGGAACCAGACTCCCAACAGCTTATCAAAATTCACTCATTTGCTGTCCTACAAAATAGTTTTAGAATGGTTACACCATTACCAATTCAAAAGTCAAACATACCAAAAGAGTTTTAGATTGGTTTGTAGGGTTGTTTTTTTAAAAATTATTTTTATTAACATATAATGTATTATTTGCCCCAGGGGTACAGGTCTGTGAATTGTCAGGCTTACACACTTCATTCACTGCACTCACCATATCACATACCCTCCCCAATGTACAAAACCCAACCATCCTCTCCACCCCCGCCACCTCCCAGCAACCCTCAGTTTGTTTTGTGAGATTAAGAGTCACTTATGGTTTGTCTGCCTCTGAGCCCATTTTGTTTCATTTTTTCCTTCCCTACCCCCTAAGCCCCCTACTCTCTCAATTTCCTAATATCAGGGAGATCATATGATAATTGTCTTTCTCTGATTGACTTATTTTGATCAGCATAATACCCTCTGGTTCCATCCATGTCGTTGCAAATGGCAAGATTTCATTTCTTTTGATGGCTGCATAGTATTCCATTCTGTATATATACCACATCTTCTTTATCCACTCATCTGTTGATGGACATCTAGGTTCTTTCCATATTTTGGCTATTGTGGACATTGCTGCTATAAACATTTGGGTGCACATGCCCCTTCGGATCACTACATTTGTATCTTTAGGGTAAATACCCAGTAGTGTGATTGCTGGGTCGTAGGGTAGCTATATTTTCAACTTTTTGAGGAACCTCCATGCTGTTTTCCAGAGTGGCTGAACCATCTTGCATTCCCATCAATAGTGTAGGAGGGTTCCCATTTCTCCACATCCTCTCCAACATCTGTTGTTTCCTAACTTGTTAATTTTAACCTTTCTGACTGGTGTGAGGTAATATCTCATTGTGGTTTTGATTTCTATTTCCCTGATGCTGAGTGATGTGGAGCCCTTTTTCTTGTGTCTGTTGGCCATCTGGATGTCTTCTTTGCAGAAATGTCTGTTCATGTCTTCTGCCCATTTCATGAGTGGATTATTTGTTTTTTGGGTGTTGAGTTTCATAAGTTCTTTATACATTTTTAGATACTAGCCGTTTTTCTGATATGTCATTTGTGAATATCTTCTCTCATTCCATCAGTTGTCTTTTGGTTTTATTGGCTGTTTCCTTTGCTATTCAAAAGCTTTTGATCTTCATGAAATCCTAATAGTTCATTTTTGCCCTTGCTTCCCTTGCCTTTGGCAATGTTTCTAGGAGGAAGTTGTTGTGGCCGAGGTCGAAGAGGTGGCTGCCTGTGTTCTCCTCAAGGATTTTGATGGATTTCTGTCTCATGTTGAGGTCTTTATCCATTTTGAGTCTATTTTTTGTGTGTGGTGTAAGAAAATGGTCCAGTTTCATTCTTCTGCAGTGGCTGTCCAATTTTTCCAACCCCATTTGTTGAAAAGACTGTCTTTTTTCCATTGGACATTTTTTCCTGCTTGTGGAAGATTAGTTGACCATGGAGCTGAGGGTCTGTGGGCTCTGTTTCTGGGCACTCTATTCTGTTCCATTAATCTATGTGTCTGTTTTTGTACCAGTAACATACTGTCTTGATGATTACAGCTTTGTAATACAGCTTGAAGTCTGGAATCATGATGCCACCAACACTGACTTTCTTTTTCAATTCTTCTGGCTATTAGGGGTCTTTTCTGGTTCCATGTAAATTTTAGGATTATTTGTTCCATTTGCTTGGAAAAAATGGATGATATTTTGATAGGGATTGCATTAAATGTGTACATTGCTTTAGGCAGCACAGACATTTTCAGATTATTTTTTCTTCCAATCCATGAGCATGGAATATTTTTCCATTTCTTTGTGTCTTCCTCAATTTCTTTCATGTGTACTTTATAGTTTTCTGAGTACAGATACTTTGCCTCTTTGGTTAGGTTTATTCCTAGGTATCTTACGGTTTTGGGTGCAATTGTGAATGGGATCAACTCCTTAACTTCTCTTTCATCTGTCTTGCTGTTGTTGTATAGAAATACAACTGATTTCTGTGCATTGATTTTATATCCTGACACTTTCCTGAATTCCTGTAAGAGTTCTAGCAGTTTTGGAGTTTTTTTGGAGTTTTGGAGTTTTGCAGCCTTTTGTGTTTTCCACATAAAGTATCATCTCATCTGCAAAGAGTGATAGTTTGACTTCTTCATTGCTTATTTGGATGCCTTTAAATGCTTTTTGTTTTCTGATTGCTAAGGCTAGAACTTCTAGTACTATGTTGAATAGCAGTGGTGATAGTGAACATCCCTACCATGTTCACATCTGTGTTCATCAAGGATATTGGTCTGTAATTCTCCTTTTTGGTGGGGCCTTTTTCTGGTTTTGGGATCAAGGTAATGTTGGCCTCATAAAATGAGTTTGGAAGTTTTCCTTACCTTTCTATTTTTTGGAGCAATTTCAGAAGAATAAGTATTAATTCTTCTTTAAATGTTTGGTAGAATTCCCCTGGGAAGTCACCTGGCCCTGGCCTCTTGTTTGTTGGGAGATTTTCGATGACTGCTTCAATCTCCTTACTGGTTATGGGTCTGTTCAGGTTTTCTATTTCTTCCTGGTTCAATTGTGGTAGTTTATATGTCTCTAGGAATGCATCCATTTCTTCCAAATTGTCAAATTTGCTGGTGTATAGTTGCTCATGAAATGTTCTTATAATTATTTGTATTTCTTTGGTGTTGGTTGTGATCTCTCCTCTTTCATTCCTGATTTTACTAATTTGTGTCCTTTCTCTTTTCTTTTTGATAAGTCTGGCCAGGGGTTTAGCGATCTTATTAATTCTTTCAGAGAGCCAGCTCCTAGTTTCATTGATCTGTTCTACTGTTCTTTTGGTTTCTATTTCATTGATTTCTGCTCTGACTATTATTTCTGTTTTCCTGCTGGGTTTGGGGTTTCTTTGCTGTTGTTTCTCCAGCTCCTTTAGGTGTAGGATTAGGTTGTGTACTTGAGAACTTTCTTGTTTCTTGAGAAAGGCTTGTATTGCTATATACTTTCCTTTCAGGACTACCTTTGCTGTGTTCCACAGATTTTGAACTGTTGTGTTTTCATTTTCATTTGTTTCCATGAATTTTTAAAATTCCTGTTTCATTTCCTGGTTGACCCATTCATTCTTTAGTAGGATGCTCTTTAGCCTCCATGTATTTGGGTTGTTTCCAACTTTCCTCTTGTGATTGAGTTCTAGCTTGAGAGCATTGTGGTCAGAAAATATGCAGGGAATGATCTCAATCTTTTGGTACTGATTGAGACCTGATTTGTGACCCATTATGTGATTTATTCTGGAACATGTTCCATGTGCACTAGCGAAGAATGTGTATTCTATTGCTTTGGGATGGAATGTTCTGAATATATCTGTGATGTCCATCTGGTCCAATGTGTCCTTTAAGGCCTTTATTTCCTTGCTGATCTTTTGCTTGGATGATCTATCCATTTCAGTGAGGGGGTGTTAATGTCCCCTACTATCATTGTATTTTGTTGATAAGTTTCTTTGATTTTGCTATTAATTGGTTTATATACTTGGCTGCTCCCATGTTAGGGGCATAGACATTTAAAATTATTAGGTCTTCTTGTTGGACAGATCCTTTGAGTATGATATAGTGTCCTTCCTCATCTCTTATTATAGTCTTTGGCTTAAAATCTAATTTATCTGATATAAGGATTGCCACCCCAGCTTTCTTTTGATGTCCATTAGCATATTAAATTGTTTTCCACCTCACTTTAATCTGGAGGTGTCTTTGGGTCTAAAAAGAGTTTTTTGTAGACAGCATATCAATGGGTATTTTTTAATCCATTTTTTTAATCCATTTTCATATACTGTGTCTTTTGATTGGGGCATTTAGCCCATTTACATTCAGGGTAACTATTGAGAGATATGAATGTAATGCCATTGTATTGTCTGTAAGGGGATTGTTACTGTATATTGTCTCTGTTCCTTTCTGATCTACTACTTTTAGGGTCTCTCTTTGCTTAGAGGACCCCTTTCTATATTTCCTGTAGGTCTGGTTTGGTGTTTGCAAATTCTTTTAGTTTTTGTTTGTCCCGGAAGCTTCTTATTTCTCCTTCTATTTTCAATGATAGCCTAGCTGGATATAATATTCTTTACTGTATATTTTTCTCATTTAATGATCTGAATATATCATGCCTATTTTTTCTGGCCTGGCTTGTCTCTGTGGATAAGTCTGCTACCAGTCTAATATTTCTACCATTGTATGTTACAGACTGTATGTATAACATTGTATGTTACTGAGCTGCTTTAGGATTTTCTCTTTGTCTCTAAGACTCGTAAGTTTTACTGTTAGATGATGGGGTGTGGACCTATTTTTATTGATTTTGAGGGGGGTTCTCTGTGCCTCCTGGATTTTGATGCTTGTTCCTTTGCCATATTAGGGAAATTCTCTACTATAATTCATTCCAGTATACCTTCTTCCCCTCTCTCTCTTTCTTCTTCTTCTGGAGCCCCAATTATTCTAATATTGTTTCATCTATGGTGTCACTTATCTTTTGAATTCTCCCTTCATTATCCAGTAGTTATTTGTCTCTTTTTTCCTCAGCTTCTTTATACTCCATCATTTGGTCTTCTATACCACTAATTCTCTCTTCTGCTCATTATCCTAGCAGTAAGAGCCTCCATTTTTTATTGCACCTCATTAATAGCTTTTTTGATTTCAACTTGGTTAGATTTTAGTTCTTTTATTTCTCCATAAAGGGATTTTCTTTCTCCAGAAAGGGTTTCTCTTATATTCAGTTTCCATTTTTTTCCATTTTTTATTGATTTAAGTTTTTTGAATATATAAAACATTAATTTGGTTCCCCAAATCAAAGCTACAGAAAAGATAAGCTAAACATAAAGTCACTCTCTTTCTCTTATCCTTGGTTCTCCAGTTTCACACAACTCATGTAGTAACAGAATTCATTAGTTTTTTATTTGCCCTTCCTGTGTTTCCATTTGCAAAAAAATAAGTAAATATTATATATTTTCTTATTTTCCTTGTTTTTAACTAAAATGTCATTATGTATATAAATATAGAAATAAATATATATTCAATTGCACTTCTTTTTAACTTCATAAATCCTAGAAATCCTTCCATTTCATTTCTTGCAGATCTTCCTTATTATTTTTACAGATACATAAATTTTATGGTTAAACCAGGGTGCTTTCAAGTGATTTTTTTATCTAGGAACTTAGGTTGTTGTCACTTATTTTCCATTAAAATTATCATTGCAGTGGGTACATTTGTACACATATATTTTTGTGTAATTGAATGTGTATCTTTTGGATAAATACCTAGAAAGGAAATACCTCAGTTAAAGAATAAATGCTTGCAATGAGAACTGAGTGTTGTACACAACTAATGAATCATTGAACACTATATCAAAAACTAATGATGTACTCTGTGTTGGCTAACTGAATATAATAGTTAAAGAAAAAGAGTAAATGCATAGGCAATTTTATTTTGTAATTTGTTAGATATTATAAATGCTGTTGCTTAAGAGTGGAATTTGCATCTCCTATTATAAGATGAATAACTTTTCATAGGGCCATTTTTACAGTTTTTTAAAAATTTTATTTATTTGCTTGATAGAGAGAGAGAGAGAGAGAACATAAGCAGGGGCAGTGGGAGAGGGAGAAGCAGGCTTCTCGCTGAACAGGGAGCCTGATGTGGGACTCTATCCCAGGATCCTGGGATCATGACCTGAACCGAAGGCAGACACTTAAAGAATGAGACACCCAGGTGCTCCTACAGTTTTCTTTTTTTGATGAATAGATGATTCATGTCCTTTACTGAAGTCCATTTTCCCCAAGATTTTTACTTTATACTTTTACTCTATTTTAAAGATTCTTTTAACATTAGGGATGTTGGCTTATATTGGATGGATGGATTGATTGATTGATCTTTTACAATGCAAATATTTTACTTATTTGTATTTCTTTTTCAAGCCAAGTCAGCCTATTCACATACTCAGTTTATAGAGTAATTAATCCTAGGTTGCTTTTAGTATTTGTATGGCTTTACTATTAACATTTAGAATTTTGATCCGTATTGAAATTTTCTTGTGTATATTCCAATTTTGTCAATTTTTCCTGTATTACTTTCTATTTCCAGAGCCATTTTTTAACTCCAGTTTTGCCTATTGATGTGAGATGCCACCTTTGTTATATGTAAGCTTCCTTATGAACTTATTTTTGAATTTTTAATTTTATTGGTGTTTTTTAATACAGAGCTAGTAATACAGTTTTAATTAGAAGAATTCTTTAGTATGATTTAATGTTGATATATTGTGTTTCACTTTTGAATATGCTATATTTGTTTTTAGTTTTCATTCTACCATTAGATGTACATTTGGATTATTTCCATTTTCTGGCAACTGCTTTGATAGCTTGGTGGATATTCTTCTATATGATGACTGGGGCACATGAATTTATATTGGGTATCTATCAAATTTCTTCTGTCACTAGGTATTTACTCTTCTGGTTAGTCTCTCAGATAAATTTAATAAGTATTTCATGTTTTCCTTATATGATGTAATCTATACTTGTGAGAATATATGCTGTGAACCTAAGAATGATCTCTTTGGAGTTATGTGTATTATATCAATCGTTTTATTTCATTCAGGTTATAATTTTTCTCCTTTTGGTAACTATTGATATTGCATGTCCTACAGTATTTGCATGGTTAGATTTGTGATCCAGATCATATTTTTCTTCCTTTGATAATCACGCAGTAATATTGTTCCTGGCATTGGTTTGTAGGAGGGAAAGGAAGATGTCTAAAACAGAAATTTTAGTAAAACATGAATTAAGTTATTTTTAAAAATTCTTTGAAGGAATTCTAGAGTAGCAAAATGAAGGAAAAGATTGTTCAAAATATAATTCCATATCAAGATGGAAAGGCATGCATGTATCATAGAATCTTGGAAACTTGCTCTAAAACCTCTAGGAATATCCAAAATTTATTGCTCTTCCATTAGGATCAAGGTATCCAACATATGTTCTGAAGAGTAATAAGCAGCCTACCTGAAAATCCTAGTTATAACATTTCTGAAACTATAAGCAAATAGCAGAATTATCCAATCATTTGGCATATGTACATATATGTAAACCAGAAGGGTCCCCAAAGGTACCATCTGGTACCCCTTGCTTCTAGTTTTTGGATAGAATTTACCAGAATTATATTGACTAACAATTAAATTTAAAATTGTATGTAACTCACTATATAATGAAGCAGTTTATGCATTTTATTTTACTAATAGATTAGCAAAAGTAGGCCTTTGAGGATTAATGACAAAAATGCATTTGAAGACACCATTCATTCTTAATTATCAGATACCCACGAAAGATCAAACTCAATTATCTCATCACTGTTAACCAGTTAAAAATTTCATGGAGTCCATAAATTTCAATGATCAGTTATGTAATTATTTTTAGAAAGCAAAAAATAAACTAAAAATTATAAAAAGCATTGGCTAATACAATATGCTCATGTATAGTGTCTTCACCTTCCAACTGAGAACAGAAAATCTGAAGAAATCTTAAGAGTCATTGCCTATATTAAACAACAGTAAAGAGAAAATATTTAGTGTTACCCATATGAAGGATCCCATGTGTTTTATTTTTAAATATGTTCATGTATATTTTTTCAGTTTCATTGGTATATAATTACATATAATGTATAACTTTTAAGGTGTACAACATATGATTTAATATGTGTGTATTGTGAAATGATTATAAAATGTTTAGTTTACCATTACCTCCCATTGTTACAGTTTTTCTTCTTGTGATGAGAACTTTCAAGCTAGCAAATGTCTAATATCTTAGAAAATGTTAAATATACAATACAGTGTTGTTAACTATAATCATCAAGTTGTAATTATATCCTCAGTACTAATCTAACTTAGAACTGCAAGTTTGTACCTCTAGATTATCTTCACCTAGTCACCCTCCCACCTTCCACTTCTCTTAATCACAAATCTGATCTTCATTACTATGATTACTATTATTACTTTTTAGGTTCTACATATAACTGAGATCATACAATATTTGTCTTTGTCTGACTTATTTCACTTAGCATAATGCCATCAAAGTCCATTCATGTTGTTGCAAATGGCATGATTTCCTTCTTTTTATGACTGAGTAGTATTGCATTGTGTATATGTACCAAATTTTCTTTATCCATTTTATCTGTTGGTAGACACTTAAGTTGTTTCCGTGTCTTGGCTACTGTAAATAATGCTGCAGTGAACGTGGAGGTACAGATATCACTTCATTTTCTTTGGATCTATATATTCCAGAAATGGAATTGCTGTATTACATGGTAGTTCTATTTTAATTTTTTGAGGAACCTCCATATGTTTTCCATAGTGGTATACCGGATTACATTTTCACCAAGAGTATTGTCAGAATTTATTCTTTTGCCTTTTTGATGACTGCTGTTCTAACAGATGTGAGGGGTTTTTTAAGGCTTTAATTTCCTTATTGAACTCATTTCGTTCATGCATTGCTTTCCTAATTGCATTTAGTTTTCTGTGTGTTTCTGTAGTTCACTAAACTTATTAAAAACTTCCAATCTGAATCATTTGTCAGATCATTCATAGATATCCATTTCTTTAGTGTACAGTATTGGAGCTTTATTAGTTTTCTTTGGTGGTGTCATGTTCACCTGAGCATATAGCTGACATACAACACTGTATAAAACCATAAAAAAAAAAGGGAAACATTTTTCTACTCACATTCAAACTGTTCCAGAAAACTGAAATGAGAAGTTTTTCCTTTCTCTTTGTATGATGCAAGAAATCTTTGACACTGAAACTCAAAATGGGAGTTGACAAAAACGAAATTATTATAGATGTTAACATTTCTAAACAACAAAATAAAACAAAAAACTTTGAGAACTAAATGCTGAACTCAGTAAAAAAATAAGAGCAATAGAGCAGACTTTTAATGAGTGATATTAAAAAACCTTCCAATGAAATATTACTTTGCATTTTATAATGTGTTGCTTCATATTTGTAAACTATAGAAAAATAATGACAGAAGTATCTTTCTGAATTAAAATCAATTTGAGACACTTAAAAAATTTTAATAATTGTGAAGTATTAAGAAATGCTTAGCAAAATTGATCGTACCCAGATTTAGAAGTATAAAAATAAAGTTTGACTTTTGTTCAATGTATAACTATAATACAGTGTTTCTTTACAATTGGAGGTATGTAACATTAATCAAAAATTAATGTTGATATTTCATGTTCAGAAACTGTAAACTATGTGTTGTGACTATTCGCATATGTCAGAGTTTCAATTCTGTGCTGCTTAGTGTTTACATTCTTATAAATCAGGGAGAGCTTGGGTTTACAATCATATTCTGGTTAGCTTGAAAGAAAATTTAGGCTTTACTCCTACTCTTTCCCTTAGAAGAAAGAGAAGAATATGTAAGTTCATATTATTGTCCATCAAAGAAATTAAAGATACAATTCCCAATGCTGTTAATGTAATATGGAAATATTCTACACTTCATTACATTTATGGCTACACATACGCTTTTGAATCATTTAAATGTTATTACAAAATTACAGTTGGATATTATGAAAATGTTATAATTTTGGTTTTTTGATTACCAAATTTGTCATAAGAACAAGGCAGTATAATTTTAATATTGTGTATGCTCTGCAAACTTCAGCAGAATAGTGTATTTTCATTTATGTCTAAGTTTGATTTTTTAGTAAATTTGCACCTTCCATTTATAATATTAATATCCTAGAAATTAACAACCACCAGAAAATACTTAAAGTAACATAAAAATTGTGTATATGTTTGTTAGTCTTCCTGACTGGTAGTCACTCTTTAGGTTTAAATGTAGCTAATGTACATAAAAAAAAGAAAACAAAATGCAGATTTATATAAACCTGCTGGGCTTTGAACTTTATATTAGTCCATATTTTGGTCAAAAAATTTACACTTCTAATACTGGGTTCAGTCACAATGACTTTGATACCAGATGACTGGTATCAAATAATACCAGATGACTCTGTGTGTATTTTATTGAACAAAAGTCAATGGCATTATTTATAGTCATGGGTAAACATGCCTACTTTATAATTTTATTTATTTATTTATTTATTTATTTATTTATGTTTTTAAAAAGATTTGTCTATTTATTTTAGAGAAAGAAAGATTGAGAGAGAGAGTGCATAGGGACAGGGAGAGGCAGAAGGAGAGGACATGAGAGTCTTAACCAGACTTCTAGCTGAGTGTCAAGCCCAAAGTGGGGCTCAATCCCAGGACTCTGAGATCATGACCCTAGCCAAAATCGGACACTTAGCTAAGAGTTGGACACTTAACTGACCCAACCACCCAGGCACCCCTCTATTTTATAATTTTAAATTAATTAATGATATCTCAGTCATAGAGGCAGGCTATATTTAAAATTGGTGTTTTAAATTTTACCTTTACTTTTCAAAAAAGATTTTATGTATCTATTAGAGAAAGACAACATGAGCAAAGGTGGGAGGCAGAAGGAGAAGCATACTCCTCTTTCAAGCAGGGAGCCCCATGCAGGGCTTGATCCCAGGACCCTGAGATCATGACCTGGGCTGAAGGCAGAGGCTTAAATGACCAAGCCACCCAGGTGCTCCAGTATTTTAAAATTTTAAAGTTAAATATCTACTTGCTGATCTTTCCATATAGTATACAAACATATGTAATTATTACAAATTATCCAGTGCACCTGAAAGCACAAGTTTCCAGAGAAACTGTATTCTTCTAAAAAAATTTTATGCATATGCAAGCAATCTTCTAGGTTTAAAAAAATTTCTTTGATTCTTTGTTATTATTTAGTTTTTTCGGTATTTGAGACAAAATTGGATTGAATTGAATTGAATTGAAATTGAATTAAAATGCACTTTGAAAGAGCATAGGAGAATTAATTTTCAGAAAATGAACATACTTGGATAACACTACATAGATGAAGAAAGAGGATATTGCTAGTGCTTAGAAGGGTGTTCTTCTAAAACTCTAAGACAGCAGCATATTTAGAGAGCTGTATAATTTAATTGAAATGTCGTCATTTGAACCTCATACACCAATAGCCAATTGAACCTCATAAACCAAAGCCAAAGAATCAGAAAACAGTTTACAACTTCTGCTAGTGAGAGTAATGGTGGAGGTAAGGGAAGATGAGATTAATGCTATACAACAAGGAGGAAGAGGAGGAACAGGGATGGAACTCAGGGGATCCTGGGATACTTCCCTTAGAATGTCTTGCTCAGTGGAAGATATATTGACCCTAAAGACACAGGACTACCAATGTGTCGCAACTCTCAGGATTAAAGGTCATATCACTAGATAAATATTTTAAAAATATGAAGAGAAAAAATAAATAAAAACATGGAGAGAATACC
Source organism: Martes martes (assembly GCF_963455335.1). Classification (NCBI taxonomy): domain Eukaryota; kingdom Metazoa; phylum Chordata; class Mammalia; order Carnivora; family Mustelidae; genus Martes; species Martes martes. The sequence goes on from NC_137894.1 coordinate 88,138,015, forward strand.
GAGAGAAAAGAGAACATGAGATACATATACGGAGTTGAAAAATAGATAGATAGAGATCCTCAGGAAAGCAATCACCTTGATACATATCATACTTAGGAGAGCAGTCACCTCATGTGGGAAGAGGTAAGAGTTTGTTTAGGTGTCTGTCTATCTATCTATCTATCTATCTAATGAAACTCTTACCTCTTCCCACTTGAGGTGACTGTTTTCCTGAATCTTATATGTATTATTTAGTGCCTTTTTTCTTTTAAGATTTTATTTATTTATTTGACAGAGAAAGACAGCCAGAGAGGGAACACAAGCACGGGGAGTGGGAGAGGGAGAAGCAGGCTTCCTGCTGAACAGAGAGCCCAACACAGAGCTGGATCCCAGGACCCTGGGATCATGACCAGAGCTGAAGGCAGACACTTAACAACTGAGCCACCCGGGCGCCCCTATTTAGTGCCTTTTTATAATAGGTGTTTTTCTTTTAAATTATAGTTGATTTTAACTTTATGAAATAGTATCATACAGTTAAAATGTTGGATAAGTGTCACCACAGTGTTTGCTAGTAGAAGGCTAATGTCTCAGTTTTACTGAGATACAGCTGACCTACAACACTGTATAAGATCAAGGTGTACAGCGTAATGTTTTTAGAATATTCCATAGGTCAGTCTACTAGATTAAGCACACCTGACGAGATAAATCATTTGCTCCACTGTAAACTTACTTTGTTAAACTTAGATTGCTTCTCAGCACTTTCTGTATGTTAAAACAGAACAAAAACAAAAACAAAACTATTGACTAAAGAGCAGCATATCTTGTATTTATTATAAAACCTTCTTATAGAAAATAAGAACCTAAATTAGAGTAATTTATTTATAGTAGTAACTTGTGAGGATTTTTTTTTAAAGATTTTATTTAATTTGACAGACAGAGATCACAGGTAGGCAGAGAGGCAGGCAGAGAGAGAGGAAGGGAAGTAGGCTCGCGACTGGGCAGAGAGCCTGATGTGGGACTCGATCCCAGGACCCTGGGATCATGACCTGAGCTGAAGGCAGAGGCTTTAACCCACTGAGCCACCCAGGCGCCCCATGAGGATCTTTTAAGAGAGATTAGGCATACATTCTTTTTTGGGAGGTGTAATTATGCTCAGGTTTGCATATGTAGTCATGTTGAGATAGACCATTATTTCAAAATACTCTATGTTTTCTCTCTCTCAATCACTTTATAGTTCATGTATGGTTTCTTGGTGAAATAATAAGAAATCTTGATTCCTATACGTACAAGGAAAATGAAATTTTCCAGTATCTATTTATTTCACATTTATGTCATATTTTCATTTACCTGGGACAATCAAAAATCCTGGTGGAACTGATAAAAGATTTTCTAAAAGATTATATATTATATAAAATTGCTGTCAGATGGTGAACAGTATCATCTGGTAACTGTTATAAAACATTTTTTTGGTCCTATAACAATTGCCTTACCCAATTTGACAAAATATTGTAACACATGTAGCCTATAAGATTTTTCATTTTTAGGTGAATATCAGAAAAAAATAAGAATACTTGACAAAAATTATCTTTCTTTTATTTTATCTTCCTTGCATGATATGCACGATATTTAATTAAGACTTTTTATCTTTAGCAATTTCTGAATACATGGTTTGATACTCATTATAAAATATATCTTTTCTGAGCATTTCAACACCTGGGGTGAATTATGATAATTAAGTACTATATCATTATGTTCTTACTTTTCCTTTCCGGCCCCTACTGTGAAAATTCAATTTCCAGATGCTTTTGATGTTTCCAGTTTAAAGGTGTAAAAGAGATCTGTCTTTTCTAAGCTCTCAGGTTTGTCATATTGGAGATTCGTATTTTATAGCACTCTTTCAGTGGTTTCTTGCTTCTCCAGCCAAATTAGGACATAGATTTTTCAGGGGAAACAGAGATTCTGCATGTATAAGTTGGGTTTCATTGAATGGATTTTAATATTTCAAATTATTCTAATCACTATTTTTGAGAAAACAAGAAAGGGAGGGATAATCAAAATTACATGAAGTTTGTTGTCTGAAAACATGCAATCAAATTCCAGCACAACTATACAATCTTGAGTGGGTCATTAATAATTTGGTCTTTTTTTCTCCATTTTATCAAACATATACAACCCCTTTCTAATGTAAATGCTGTAAACATTAAATGAAATAACCGATATTATACATCAGATAAAATATATAGCTTTATATAAGAAATTAAGGTGTATTGCTGTTGTTGCATTAAGCATGATTTTCTTAAATACATATTCCTAGACTTGATCCTTGATGTAGAAAAATACTATGTAGGGTGTTTTATTGTTACATATGTATATATACACATACATATATAAAGGTAACTATTTGTAAAGGGCCATGGAGATGCAGAGTATACAATATTCCGAAATTTTTAAATTAGCTTAAAGGGGTTACATAGTTTTCTTTATCTATTCCTTACCCCACAGGGCAGATTTTAATAGCAAAATACTTAATATTATTTTTGTTTAATATTCTATGAAGGTTTATACAAAAATAATTCAAATGTAAATACAAATGCATGCTAAATGTGTGAGTAGTTGTGTGTGTGTAAATATACATAAGGTAATTTTCTTTCTTATCTCAAGAATCTGTGTATATTATGGCTGAAACTGTCTCAGAATTGGCAAGTGGCATTTCTGAAAAAAAAAAAAAATAAAGGAAATAAACTAGATTTAAAAGGTGGGTAATTTGATGCAAGTGTCCCATATATTCAAATTTGTCTTAAGATATTACATGTGATAATTACAATAAATGATCTTTGAGGCCTCAAAAAAAAGAAGATATTACAGATGATTTTCAGTGGAAAGAAACAGGGCACTGGTATATTTTATTTTGTTATATTTAAGTAAGCCATTAGTGTGTGACTTTATATTCTACAATTTTAAAAATTGTGAGGACATAAAGGAGGGCATGTGATGTAATGAGCACTGGGTATTATATAAGACTGATGAATCACTGACTTCTACCACTGAAACCGGTAATACATTATATGTTAATTAATTGAATTTAAATTTTAAAAATGGAAAAAAAAGAGAAAGCTATCAATATATTTTTTAACTTTTAAACATAATTTGGAAATTTATTACAAAATGGAGTACAGTATTGAGAAATAGGAATGGAGAATTATAATTATTATTTAGTTTGGGAACTTAGAAAAAGACAGAAAATCGAGAAGAAGAGGGCTCTGGAGCAAATATTAGTGAGTCACTCTTCCAGACAGGTGTTTATACTAGAAAGGTAAGACAGCAAAATGGTTAGATCTTTGGAGCCAGATTGGTATTAAAATCCTAATTTTACTATTTTCAACTGTGTGACCTTGGACACAGAACCCCTCAGTGTATTAGTTATTAATTAGGAAACAAGGATTAATTCAAGCAAATTTAAATAGCTCCTGTCCAAGTTAAATTGGGTTTTCAATCTTTCAGACTTTAACCCATTGCAGCTCAAGTGAAAAATAAAGATAATTTTAGGTATCTTTCAAACTAGCTTAATCTTATAATTTCTACAGTAAAATGGATCAGTCATAGAAGTATTATCTAAAAACTCTGTTTCTGTAGGTTGTGGATAAACACTAGGGCCTAACCCATGACTTCACAAAATGTCATTCCATGTTCTCAACCTGATGTGTGAATTGGATTTCTAGTACTCAGAAATGCTATTATTGAGAAGTCTTTAGGGGGTTCACATGGGAGGGAAGGCAGAAAAAAACAAAACCTGAAATTCAGAAAAATCTGTATTTAAGAGAAATCAGGGCAAGTATATGCTAAAATAGAAACACCGTCACCAACAACAAGAAGAAAAATCTGATGTATAGATTTTGCATATCCCACTCTGATTCAGCCCAAGGGCTAGTTTGGGTCCAGAATATATCATTATTGAGGGGCCAACATTCCCAAGTTTAAATTATATTGTAATATAGTCTTGTTTGACTCATTTTGTGATGTTAAGATTGACCAGTGAATTCAAGGGGTAACAGCCTGATCCCATCATTTTAGTTTTGCTGTTCTTCATGATGAGAACATAAAACAGTGAGTTGCATTTGGCATTGTGTAACCATACAGTTTCCCATTAACTTTAACTTTTCAGGTAAATTGCCTTAAAATTATAATATATTGAAAAATAGTAATATTATCAAATAAATAGAATTAGATTTCAATTAAATGTGAAGATGTATTAGCTTTAAACTGCATGTTCCTAATTACACAGCTTCAGTATACACATCAAGAGAATTGCAAGGAGAAATTGAAAAATATACATAACATTTGGAAATTTGTATATACTTTCTTGGCAATTGATATAGCATGAAAACAACAAACAAAAAACAGCTTTGAAGAATCTGAAGAGCATAATCCCTACCTTAATTATGGGCATTAGAGAATCATTTGATTGAATAATCTAAGAATATTCATTCTTTTCAAGAACATGTGGAATATTTACAAATATTGGTCATATTTTTGGTGATAAAGGTCTTTTTAACAAACTCAAAGGTTTAATACCATACAGCAACATTCTTTGGCCAAAGTGTGATTGCTAAATATGAATAACAGAAATATAAATTAAACCAATTACATACATTAGTAACTTAAAAAAATGCATTTCTCCAAACTTATTGGCTTAATAAAAAGTAGGATATGGTTAGAAACAAATAAAAAGTTAAAATTTTAATTACATTTCACTTTGTTTCCTCTTCTGTTCATGATGGATATTGTTTTTCCCACCCCTATTCTGTGAGCTCAGAAGATTAGGGCTTACTTTGGCCAGTGGGATGTTTCATAGATGCAAGTAGGAACTTGAAACATGACCATGAAATTGTGGGTTGCATTTTGAACTTGCGCCTTTACCATGAGGACCTTTCTCAATCAACTGTCCAGAATGAATGCATTTGGAGCAGACCTGAGCTCAATCCACGGTGAATATCCAAGCCCCAGTTGGCTCTGCAGGGTGTAAAAAATGTCCCCAACTGAGCTTATCTAGATCAATTGAACTAGCACAACTGAAAGAGAGTTTCCCTAGTGGCCTCAGAGATACATGAGAATTTATTACTTATTATTTTGTGCCACTGAAATTTTTAAAAAATATTTTATTTTTTTGAGAGAACGAGAGAACAAGTAGGGGTGGGAGGGGCAGAGGGGAAAGGAAAAGCAGACTCCCTGCCAAGTAAAGCAGTGAACCCAACATGGGGCTCAATCCCAGGACCCTCAGATCATGACCTGAGCCTAAGGTAGACACTAACCAACTGAGCCACCTAGGCACCCCTGAAATTTTTTTGATATGCAGTATTATTTTACCAATAGTTAACATGTATACATACAATATATATACAATATATACAGATTCTTTAAAAAGTAATGCATATAAGGGCCCCTGGGTGGCTCAGTGGGTTAAGCCTCTGCCTTCAGCTCAGGTCATGGTCTCAGGGTCCTGAGAAAGAGCCCCACATCAGGCTCTCTGCTCAGCAGGGAGCCTGCTTCCCCCTTCTCTCTCTGCCTACCTCTCTGCCTACTTGTGATCTCTCTCTGTCAAATAAATAAATAAAAATCTTTTAAAAAAAAGTAATGCATATTAAAAATATGAAAGAATAGAACTAAGAAGTGATTTTAAACATACAATTGACCCAGAAAGAAAAGTTTCTAAATCAGTGAGCTAAGCATCCACCAAAAGAAGTTAGAATTAGAAAATTAGAAGAAGCCTAAAGAAAGTAAAATACAGTTAACAAAACAAGTACTTATACCAAGTTGTGATGGCTATTTTATGTGTGAACTTGACTAGGCCAGACATTATTCTGGGTGTGTCTGGAAGGATATTTCTGGATAAGATTAGCATTTGAGGGTATTATGCTTAGTGAAATAAGTCAATCGGAGAAAGACAACTATCATATGATCTCCCTGATATGAGGAAGTGGAGAGGCAATGTGGGGGGTTTGAGGGGTAGGAAAAGAATCAATGAAACAAGATGGGATCGGGAGGGAGACAAACCATAAGAGACTCTTAATCTCACAAAACAAACTGAAGGTTGCTGGGGGGAGCGGGGTGGGGAGAGGGTGGTGGGGTTATGGACATTGGGGAGGGTATGTGCTATGGTGAGTGCTGTGAAGTATGTAAACCTGGCAATTCACAGGTACCCCTGGGGCTAATACATTATATATTTATAAAAAAATTAAAAAAATTAAAAAAAAATAGCATTTGAACTGGTAGAATGAGTAGATTGCTTGCCCTAATATTGTTGTTGTTGTTGTTAATTTTTAAATTTAATTTTTTTCAGTGTTCCAAGATTCATTGTTTATGCACCACACCCAGTTCTCCATGCAATACATGCCTTCCTTAATACTCAACACCAGGCTCACCCAACTCCCCACCCACCTCTCCTCCAAAACCTTCAGTTTGTTTCTCAATCACAGTCTCTCATGGCTTGTCTCCCCCTCTGATTTCCCCCAACTTGCTTCTCCTCTCCATCTCCCAATGTCCTCCATGTTATTCCTTATGCTCCACAAGTGAGTGAAACCATATGATAATTGACTCTCTCTGCTTGACTTATTTCACTCAGCATAATCTCCTCCAGTTCCGTCCGTATTGATACAAAAGTTGGGTATTCATCCTTTCTGATGGAGGCATAATATCCCATTGTATATATGGACCATATCTTCTTTATCCATTCGTCCTCTGAAGGGCATCTTGGTTCTTTCCGCAGTTTGGCAACTGTAGCCATTGCTGCTATGAACATTGGGGTACAGATGGCCCTTCTTTTCACTACATCTGTATCTTTGGGGTAAATACCCAGTAGTGCAACTGCAGGGTCATAGGGTAGCTCTATTTTTAATTTCTTAAGGAATCTCCACACTGTTTTCCAAAGTGGCTACACCAAGTTACATTCCCACCAACAGTGTAAGAGGGTTCCCCTTTCTCCACATGCTTTCCCTAATATTTTGACCCCCATCCAATCCACTGATGTCCTGAATAGAACAAAAGAGCTGACCCTCACAGGAGTAAGAGGGAAATTTTCCTGCAGTTCTGATTTCCAACTGAGACATTGGGGTTTTTTGGTCTGGAATTATATACACCATTGGCTCTCCTGGTACTCAGGCCTTCAGACTCAGACTAAAATAACACCTTAGAGTCTCTGGGTCTCTGACTTGCAGACTGCAGATATTGGGACTTGTCAGCCTCCATAATTATTTGAGAAAATTCCTTTTAATAAATATCTTTACATAATGCATATGTATATATCCTATTGATTCTGTTTCTCTAAAGAACCCTAACACAAGAGTATATCAATAAAAATAAAACACATTCCCTATAAAAAACAATAGCAACAACAAAAAGACAAACCTCTGGGAGAAATAATAAATAAAAAAAATTGAAGATATACATAAATAATTATAGAAATGAAAGGTATAAAGTTTATATTATATAGAGATATCAGATTATATCAATATGCCTAGCAAACACTAAAAATATAGAGGATGACTTTTAGAAAAATCTTTTACAATCAATTTTAACATAATTAGCTGAAATTTCCAATTTCCTAGATAAGTGTAATGATAAAACTAACAGGGTAAAACCGAAAACTAAATAGTGCTGTAATCATTATACTTTGCATGACTAAGTATCTTCCAACTAGGAGAATACCAGACCCATTTGGGTAAAGAAACTAATTCTACCAAATAATCCAGAAATAGATCATTTAATCTTAACTAATTAATTCAGAGATGAGATAAAGACCACTTATTCCTCAGATTGTGAGTTTGATATTAATTGGATCTCAAAACAAGATAAGGACAGAATTGAAAACTAAAATATGGGTCAAACATTTTTTTTGTCACCTCAAATGAGAACATACTAACAAAATATTGGTCACTGCATTTCATAAGTGGAAGTTAACAGATCTCACTATTTTCAGTTTATTTCAGGAATTTGATATTATTTCTGTAGTATTTTTCATATTAGCTAATTTATCATATTGACTATTAAAAGATAAATGCAAATAATCATCTCAACGGTTACCGTAAAATATTTAGAAAGTTCATAAACTATTCATGGAGAAAAACATTCAGTAAATTAAGGATTAAAGAAAACTTGCTTACTCTGAAAAAAATTGATAGCAACCACAAGACTTATACAGAGGGCTCAATGAAAAATCATTAGAAGTATACTTTGGAAATCAGTAGCAAATTAAGGATGCCAAAAATTACTATTAACATTTTTCTGAAGTCTCTTTCCAGGCAATGATATATAAAACTATAAAACTTTTGAACTATTGGGAGGAATTAGAGTAAGTGTGTTTGTTTATTTCTCTCTGTCTCTCTATGTTTCTGTCTCTTATATCTCTGTTTCCATCTCTGTCTTTTTCTCTCTCTCTCTCTGTCACACACACACACAAATCAAGAAAGAGCAAAAAATATCTGTTATTTAACCTATTACTAGGATCATCAAAAGAGAATGGCAAGGTGTTTGTTAAGTCAACTATAAAATTACTGTTAATTTGCAATAAGCAATAGAAAACGTAAGTTAAAAGAAGGTTCATTTAAATTGCAAAGGGAAAATGCAAGGGATCTAAAAGTATATCATATGAAAGATAGCCAAGTGTTAAAACTCTGGAGAAAATAAAGGAAAGTCCTATTTAATAATAGGAAAAAACAAAATATTCTAAAAATATTACCTTTAGAGCCAATAAAATTTAATTAAAATCTCTCCCATTTTGTGTTTTTCATAGAATTTAACAAAAAATTTCCAAAAGGTATTTCAAATGCCAAACAACTAGGAAAATCTGTCATTACTTTGAGTATCCTTCCATTTGACATCTAGATTTATTATAAATATGGACTAATTTAGAGGAAATAGGGGCGCCTGGGTGGCTCAGCGGGTTAAGGCCTCTGCCTTCTGCTCAGGTCATGATCCCAGGGTCCTAGGATCGAGCCCCACATCGGGCTCTCTGCTCTACGGAGAGCCTGCTTCCTCCTCTCTCTCTGCCTGTCTCCCTGCCTACTTGTGATCTCTGTCTGTCAAATAAATAAATAAAATCTTTAAAAAAAAATTTAGAGGAAATAGCTATTATTTTAGTTGTATATCTTAATATATTTTCCAAAGAGTTTAAAAGAATCAAAATATTTTTCATTTTAATATTGTTTATGTCAAAGTGAAATGTTCCTAATTAATATATTAAAAGTTAACTTAAAAATTGTATTCATGTTGTATGTAGCTTTAAAGAAAGTACCTCATAATTTGCATCTTCTAAGTTTTTATTTGAATTCCAGTTAGTTAACATATAGTATAATATTAGTTTCAGGTGTACAATATAGTGAGTCCATGATCACAACAAGTACACTCGTTAATCCCCATCACCTATTTAACCCATCCAGCAATTGCACTGCTAGGTATTCATCCAAAGAATACAAAAATACAAATTCAAAGTGATACATATACCCAGATGTTTATAGCAACATTATCTATAGTAACCAAATTGTGGAAATAGTCCAAGTATCCAGACTGATGAATGGATAAAGAAGAGGTGATTTATACACACACACACACACACACACAGAATGGAGTATTACTCAGCCATTAAAGGAATGAAATCTTACCATCTGCAACAACATGGGTGGAGCTAGAGAATATTATGCTAAGCAAAGTTGGATTACTACATTTTAATTAAAATGGAGAGTTTTTTTTTTAATTTTCCTGCTCTAATTATATTTGGTTACCATTAAGATTTAATTGAAATTATTTACCTTGAAAGCATTTGTTCTCAAGTAGCAGACAGCAAAGTATAATTAATTTGTGTTTTTTTTTTACTTTATAAAGTAAATCACACAAAGCAAAGCAATTAGCACTAACATAGAAGTCAGATCCAAGATGTCTCTTTAATAATAATGTGACAGACTTGCTACCTGTTCAATTTAAAATCATATCCTTGCCACTAATCAAGTATCATATAAAATAAACATAACCTTAAGAAAATGCTCAGTCCCTTTGAGATAACTTTACTTCATGCATAAAATAAGGATAATACAATAATGATATTGCTATTACTGAGTTTGACTAATTTATTTTGAGATCAATTTTCCAAGACAATTAACCTGAACATTGAACATAAAAGTGCATTTCCGATGCTAATAAATTCTACATAGTAATCAGTATTCACATATGATTACACAGGTACCATTCTATAATGACTGTTCTTTATTACATCACACTTAAGACATAACTCTGGCTTTTTAAAATTTTTTTTGTTGTTGAGATATAATTGACATATAACATTGTATAAGTTTAAGGTGTACAACATAGTGGCTTGATACATACATACATATATTGCAATATGATTACAACTCTTGAGTTGGGTAACACCTCTATATTGTCACATAGCTATTTCTTTTTTGTGGTAAGAACAATTAAGATCTAGTCTTTTAGCAACTTAGAAATTTATAAGACAATATCATTGACTATATTCACTAGACTTGTATATTAGGTCTCCAAACTTATTTATCTACTAGTTGCAAATTTGTATTCTTAAACATCTCCCCAATTCCCCCAACTCTTGCCCTGGTAACCATCATTCTATTCTCTATTTTTATGAGTTCAGCTTTTTTTTTAAATTAAAGATTTGTATTTATTTATTTGAGAGAGAAGGAGAACACAAGGAAGGAGGAGGGGCAGAGGGAGAGGGAGAAGCAGACTCTCCTTTGAGCAAGGAGCCTGATGCTGGGCTCCATCCCAGGACCCTGGTGTCATGAACTGAGTCAAAGGCATACACTTAGCTGACTGAGCCACCCAGGCACCCAGTTCAGCTTTTGTTAGACCCACATATAAGTGTTATCAAGTGTTATAAAGTATTTGTCCTTTTCTGTCTGACCTATCTCTAAGTGTCCATCAACTAGTGAATGGACAAAAAAAAAAAAAAAAAAAAAAAAGATTGGTGTATATATATACAGTGGGATATTATTCAGCCATGAGAAGGAGATAAATTCTGATATTTGCAACAGCATGGTTGGAACTTGAGGGCATTATGATATTTAACTTTTAAAATCAGTTTGTGATTGTACTTAGAACTTGAACTTGAAACTTTTTTCTCTCAATGCCAAAAATGTAAAGATTAGACTTTCACTGATACTGTATACATAATATATATTTTGATGAACTTGAATTCATACAAGTTGATTATCCATAGGTAGGATCATATTGTGTGTGTGTGTGTAGATGTACATGTGTGTGTATAAAGCATTTTATTCCCCAGTCTCAATAAATTGGAAGTCATGCAAATGCACAGTATTACAATAAAATGGGTTTTTCATCAAATTCTTTTCTCCTAACTGTGTGTACAAATATGTTTTGGTCAGAGCAATTATGTAAATTTATGTAGTGAAATTAGTGCATTAAGTGATTTAGTCATCAAAACACTAATTTTTGTTATCACAATATAAAATGAAATTGATTACAAATTATCCAAGTAAAGCTATTTGCAATGGAAATGTAATTGAGGTGAAAAGACAAGGAAATTAATGTTGAGGTAAATGAGGTTATTTAAAACACCTTCAGTTGTGATTGTATTATTTTAAAATTCATTTTCATTTGAAGAATTTAAATATGCAACAAGATGATACTTAAGATATGTGACTTTCATGTTTTGTGATATTTCTGCAATTTTAAATAAACCCATGTCTAGTCAATTTCTTTTTGAGAAACACATCCAAGTCTCAATTTGTAAAGAAAATTTGCATTTAGAGTATTTGTTGCTGTAGTGTTCTTCTTTGCTGGCGACCTAGGTACTGCCTTCACAGTCAACTTGACAAAAATGTATGCATGCCCATGATTACAATGCAATATATTACTATAGAGTAAAACCGAAGTGTTTTAGTATGGCCTACAAACTTTGTAAGTTAAACTTTTCTTACCTTTTTACTTGATTCAACCCCTTCCCCTTTATATTAATTAATGCACTTATTTATCTATCCATTCATTATATATTTGCTAAATATCTACTCTGTGCCATGGATGCTAGAACAAATACATCTATTGTTATTTAGAAGCACATATTGAATCACTGCCAAATGCCTCAATCCCTGAATATGTTATGTTGTTTCCATACCTTAACACATTTATTTTTCTCTCGTAGTACACTCTTTACTGTTTACCACCATGGTTATTTGGCAGATATTCTATAATTATTCAGAACTTTGACCACCTGTAATTACTGTGATGCTTTCTGTAACAGAGTTCGTTATTCATAGGCATGTATAATTATTTAATTTTACATATGCATCCAGTACAAATGCTTCAGTTTGCAAGTATAAAATCTACTTAAAAAAATCTATTATAAGACTGTATTTCTTCCACGTAGGGAAATTTGCAATCCAAACAGTGCCTCAAACTTTTAGAGCAAAGAGAGAAAGCCCTAGCATCTGTCATTCTATTACAGTCGCTGCTGCTCTTTCTCCTTACTGACACACAATATTGCTGTTTTATGTGGTCTTTCAACATTTGGACAACAAATCAGAGCCATGCTAGAACTAAATCCTGCAGATCCAGCTGTCAGCACAGATCAATATGATTTAAAGGAGAGGAAAAAATCACTAAAGATGCTTCTCTCTCAGTATTATATGCCACATAGTGTGCTCTGACATGGTTTTTTTCAGTCCATAGCTCTTAAGTTTCATATAATCTTTTTGGTAAGTCTTACAGACATTGTCTTTTGAGGCCATGACACCAGACGTTCAGTCTCTAAAGTAATTTAGATGTCCACTTCTATTAGAACCAATACAAATTTTCCCTGGTTCCAGGACCTGGGTCCCACCAGGATCTGGGCTAGTTTCCTTTTCAGTTCATGGAACACAATAGGATCTTAAAACTTTTCTCCTTGCCATGAGTGTTTGATTACTCTAATGGGGCAAAACTTTGGAATATCAAAGTATTGTCTTGGGATGTCCTTATTTCCTCAACAATTTTCCTTTTGCAAAATCAGTACAAATGGCTCATTATTCCTGGCCTTCCATGTCTTATCTACTCCATCCTTCCACCTTCCCAACATACAATCTAATCTATGGTTTGGGGAAAACTTCTATAAATCTATGTTGACATGATTCTTATAGGTGGCCAAGTTGACCACTTTGATAGAACAGAGAGCAATAAAAGACAAACTCCATCAATGTTTAATTCAGAGAACTCCATTTCGCTTAACATATTTTTGGTTTGTACTTAGACAATATTTTATAATAATGTCTTTATGTACCTGACAATCTTCCCATGTGAAGTCTTTCAAGCCAGGAGCCATGTTTATTTATCGTTGTATCCCAATTTGTAATGATTTGGGTTGTTGGGACTTGACTTTCTTTTTCTTCTTTTAATATTTTATTCAATTCATGTGTAGCCAACTATTGTAATTTCATTAGAAATAAAGTTGTATAACTCATGATAGAAACTCATATTTGATACATGTTTCTCAGAATCATGTTAAGACATGTATAGGTTGAGTCTGTGACTATCATGATAAGATAACACATGGGGATATGTACTGAAAAAAGAAACAAAATATAGACCCCTGAAAAATGTCAACATCAGTAGGATGGCAGAGGACACGGTTCCTGTGAAAGAATAGATTGTGGACAGAGATTGAGAACCAGGAGAAAATACCAGCACAGTAATCTTATAAACGTCAAGTCTAACAGTGTTTCAGTAGTGGAAAATACTGTTAAGTAGGATCAAAGGTGGGGTTAGATTTGGCACTTACATCGTCATTATAAATGACAATAGAAGTATATGATGAAAGCATTGGAATATAGGAAAAGTTAAAGAATTATTGGAAATAGTGAAATAGAACAAGGAAAGAGGAACACCAGAAAAATAATTTTAGGTATTTGAGGAAGTTGAGATAGCAGGAAAACAGTGTTCTCAGAATGCCTACAAAACCCAGTTCACCATGCATGGAAGCTTTCCATAGCAAAATCCTTACCAATATGGAGCAATGTTTCATTCATGGCCCTACCCATTCCCATGCTGTATCTGATTTTATCACAGGTAGGTATCTTACACAGAGATGTTGGTTCTTCTGATTGTGTAGAGAATTTACACTTGGCTAGGTTCACAAAAGAGCTAAAACAAATAGATTATTACTTTCTTAATTTTTAAATAAGACAGAGAGAGACTAAAAAGATGATATGTGAAATAAAACCTGTGAAACAGCAAGCTGAAACAGACATAAGAGTACAGAAACAATGAGAAAATGGTGGATGCCTGTCAGCAAGGAGAAAAAAAAAAAGGAAGAAATATTGTAAGCCATAGTGAAAATAACCATTGAGAACATAACCCATGTTGAAAGAGTGGCTGCCCCTGGAGATGAGATTTTCTTGTCTCTTTGTTTTTGTTCCAGCTTACTCCAATCCTTAATAATAAATTAGTTTGAAGAATTTAAGCTAGTGTTTATTTGTATGTAGTTTTTGCTTTGTTTTGTTTTGTTTCATTTTATTTGTGTCAAAAGGGCCAAAAGAAAACACATGGTAAGATTTGAATGCCGTCGAAAACTCATTCACTTTCTAGCAACAGATATTCTTCTTATGAATATGCTTCATTTCCTCAGTTCCAAGACCTGGAGGAAGTACAACACAAGCAATATCAAATATAAGCTATAGGTAAGAGGAATAAGTCATAGACCTAGTTTCCAAGAAATGGGGTTTTATCGCAGTGACACAGTAGAAATGGTGTAAACAGAACGAAGAAACAAAGCATGAGTGGGGGGAAAAAAAAGATTACCACAAAGTTTGATTTGCATGCCTTTCAAATTAGGACTTTATTTTGGATTCTAAACTACATTGATCCTGGTTTGAACCCTCAGCTGAAGAACTGGGGATTATTTTCAATTTAGAATGGACCTCAGTTCCAGGAATTATTATATCTGTATTTGACTATTGTTGATAACACTGTTATAAATATTGGGGTACAGGTATTTTTTGAATCTGTATTTTTATATCCTTTGGGTAAATACCTAGTAATGAAATTGATGGATCATAGGGTACTTCTATTTTTAATTTTTGAGGAACTTCCATACTGTTTTCAAAAGTGGCTGCACCAGTTTGCATTCCCACCAACAGTACAAGAGGGTTCCCCTTTCTCCACATCCTTGCCAACACCTGTTGCTTCTTGTGTTGTTAATTTTAGCCATTCTGACAGGTGTGAGGTGGTATATCATAGTAGTTTTATGTTTCCCTGGTGATGAGTGATGTTGAGCACCTTTTCATGTGTCTGTTAGCTATCTGGATGTCTTCTTTGGAAAGATGTCTTTTCATGTTTTCCACCCATTGCTTAACAGGATTATTTGTTTTGGGGGGTTGTTGACTTTGATAAATTCTTTATAGAATTTTAATAATGGCCCTTTATTAGATGTGTAGTTTGTAAATATACTCTCCCATTCCATAGGCTGCCTCTCAGTTTTGTTGTTTCCTTTGCTGTGCAGAAGCTTTTTGTCTTGAAGTCCTGATAGTTCATTTTTGCTTCTGTTTCCCTTGCCTCCAATGATGTATCTAGTAAGAAGCTGTCACAGCTGAGGTCAAAGAGGTTCCAGGCTGTGTTCACATTTAGGTCTTTCATCCATTTTGAACTTTATTTCTGTGTATGGTGTAAGAAAGTGGTACAGTTTCATTCTTCTGCATATTGCTGTCCAGTTTTCCAACACCATTGAAGAAACTGTCTTTTTTCCATTGAATATTCTTTCCTGCTTTGTGGATGATTAGTTGACCATATAGTTGTGGGTCCATTTCTCAGTTCTCTATTCTGTGCCGTTGATCTATGTATCTGTAAACAAGCTTTTAAATGAAAATATATAAAACATCTCCATAACTTTTGAGAAGTCAAGTATTTCTTAAACATGTCACAAAAGTACCAAGCACAAAAGAATAAAATTGAAAGACTATATTAAAATTACTAATGTATTAAAATACAACATAAACACAGTAAAAATCCATAGCATACAAATGTTTCAAATACATATATCCTATAAATATCTTGCATCAGATAATAGAGAGTACCACTTAGCAAAAGACAATCTAATTGAAGGTAAGCAAAAAAATCAAATGAGAATTTTACAAGGCTAAATTAGTCCATGAACAAGTATTCAACATCATTAATCACCTGCAAAATGAAAATTAAACTATAATGGGATATTTTTGCATAGCCACTAGAAATGCTAAAATCAAAATGATAGATAATGCCAATTGCCAGTAGGTAACTGAGCAACCGGAACTCTCATATATATCTGATGAAAAATTTGTTTGGCAGGTATTATATATGCATAGCCTATGACCCAGTAATCCCATTCTTAGGCATGTATAACAGAACCATTTACACGTGTTTATCAAAAGACAAGTAAAATAATGCTAAAATTAGTACTTTTGTTTTAATGCCAAACTGAAAATTATACAACTCTCCATGGAAAAAAATAATAGATAAGCAAATAGTTGTATATCTAAACAATGGAAAAATTTACAGCACTGAGTGTGATTGAACTGTAATTTTAAGAAGTGATATGGTTAATCTTACAAAAATAATGTTCAGTTAAAAGAAAGAATCAAAGACAAAGAGTAATACAGTTTCATTATAGTTACATGAAGCTCCAAGAGACAACACTAAGCTGTGACTTTATAAGTCAGAACAGTGGGAATTGTAATGGTTAAGAGAGGGAAGACTTGTTCTGAGATTCTGGTAACATATGAATTACACAACACATTCAGTTTGTAAAATTCATGATCTCTTCACTTGCGATTTGTGCATTTTTGCGTGCATATTGTACTTCATTAAAATTTTAAAATGCAGGACACCTGGGTGGCTCAGTTGGAAGAGCATAGAACTCTTGATCTCGGAGTTGTGAGTTTGGGCCCACTGTTGAGTGTAGACATTACTTAAATAAATAAATAAATAAAATTTACAAGATTTATATGTACATATATATTTTATACACTTTCAGTATTTGTTTATTTTTTAATAACAAAACTTAAAAGAATAAAAGAGGGAATTGCAAACCGTTTTTGTCAGATAAGAAGAGATTACCATCGGATTTGGTAACAAAGCATCAGTAACCTTGATAAAGAATATCTAACTTGTAGTGGTTGCAGATCAGTCTAACTGAAGAAAAGTAAGAAGGAAATGTGGGATGGGCAGGTTAAAGATGTGATTTAAAAAACTTGGAAATTTTCCTGTGACGGGAAATTTGAGGAATCTTGTGAAATGCTTTTGTGTCAAGGCAGTGATTTTTAATGACAGGTACCCTTAGTTATTTGGTATTCTAAAGAGAATGATCTAGTATAGAGCAAAAAGGTGATGATGTATGAGACAAGGTCTTATTTTGTTGGAAATGTTCTAAAAAATGCCTAAAGGAAAGGGATCTAGAACCCAGGTTGAGGTCTAGCTCTATCTTTTCATTGGACTGGGGGAACTTTAGGTATAGTAACAAAGTGAAAGCAAAGATTTTGGGTGTGCTTGGGAATAGATTGGCTGTTTGGGTGGTAAAAAAAAGAGAGTTTTATAGTTCTATACTGCCTTCTCTACAATATATGACACAAGGCCATCAGTCAGTAGAAGGACTTAAAATAGGAAGGTTGAAGACAGAAGAGAAATATGAAAAACAGTCACCATAATGAATTGTGGCATAGGTCCTTTTCTCTCTTGACCATGACTTTTATGATAATGCTAATAATACAGTTTTATGTTGCCTTTTCACTAGTACTCATAATTGCTGAGCTGAGTGAAAATGTTGGCTGATATTTGGGTTTAAACTGAGTTCATGTCATGCTTGGAGAGTATAGATAAAGTAAAATGTAGGAATTCTGCAAGGGACTACTAAAGTAGTAAAAAATACACTTCTTTACTACTGAAGAAGTAAAAAATGTAGGATTGGTGTATTAGAAAATGATAAAATTCAAGATTTGTAATACTAGAGTAGATAAGTTAAAATATGGGGGTTGGTGGTCAGAGTTTAGGATTTTAAAGTTTACTTTCTGACATGATGCAGTTATTGATAATGAAAAAGTCAAATATGTAACAGGAAGAGTAGTTAGAATGGATGTATGTGAGAAAAAAAAATTGGAAATGAGGTAGTTAAGATTACACTGGGAATTGACTAGAAAAATGCTATCTAATAGAAAGATTATGCAAGCCACATATGTAGTCACACATATATTTAAAATTCTTAGTAGCCACATTAAAAAAAGGAGACACAAAATTCACTTTAATAAATAAAGTGAATTTAAAAATTCACTTTAATAAATAAAGTGAATTTAAAAATTCACTTTAATAATACTTTAATAATACTTTTTATTTAACACAATATATAGAAAATTTGATAATTTTTACATTTAATTAATATAAGATTTTAATGAGATTTATGTTTTGGTTATGTATGGTTATGTATTGCATCATAAATCTTTGAAATGTTATGATTTTATAATTTCCACATACTTTAATTCAAATTAGCCACACTTCAGGTTTTTAACAGCTATTTGTGGCTGGCAGCTAATGTACTGGACAACAAATAGCTAAAAATTAATGATAACACTGATATACCTGGGAAGGCCTAAATCTGGAAATGAAATACCACATTTCTCATGAATAATAAATGAAATCACAAGGGAAATTAGGAAATATTTTTAATTGAATGACATTGAAAAAATAAATAACAAAATTTGTGAAATAAATTGAAGAAGACATAGGCAAGTGGAAAGATATCCCATGTTCATGAGTTGGACGAATTAATATTGTTAAAATGTCTGTATTATTTAAAGCCACCTATAGAATCAATGCAATTTCTACCATGATTCCAATGACATGTTTCTGCAGACATAGAAAAACCAATCCTAAATTTCATCTCATTTCAAGCTGTTCTATAAAGCTATAGTAATCCAAACAGTATGGTACTGGCATAAAAACAGAACCATAGTCAATGGAACAGAATTAAGAGCCCAGAAATAAATCTGTTCATATATGATCAACTAATATTTGACAAGGGAGCCAAGAATACTCAATGGAGTAAAAGAGTCTCCTCAGTAAATGCTGCTGTAAAAGTGGATATTCATATGTAAAAGAATGAAACTAGGCCCCTATGTTACACTACTCACAAAAGTTAACTGGAAATGGATTAAAAACTTAAATGTAAGACCAGAAACCACAAAACTCTTAGAAGAAAACACAGGAAGAAAATTCCTTGGCATGGCTCCTGACAATGATTATTTGGATAGAACATCTAAAGTGCAAGCAGCAAAATAAAAAATCAACAATTGGAACTGCATCAAACAAAAACTTCCATGCAGGAAAGAAGATCATCAACAAAATAAAAAGTAACTTACAGGATAGAAATTATTTCTTTTTTTTTAATTTTTTATTTTTTATTAACATATGTATTGTTAGCCCCAGGGGTACAGGTCTGTGAATTGCCAGGTTTACATACTTCACAGGACTCACCATAACACATACCCTCCCAACAGGAATTATTTTCAAATTATATGCTTTATAAGGGGTTAATATACAAAATATATAAAGAACTCATACAACTCAATAGAAAAAAAAAAAAAGTAATCCATTTAAAAAAATAGGTAAAGGACCTGAAGAGTCATTTTCCCAAATGAGATACTCAAATGGCCAACAGAACCTGAAAAGGTGTTTGGTATCACTAAATTATAAGGGAAAGGCAAATCAAAACCATGCTAATATATTAACACACGTCTGTTAGAATGACTGCCATCAAAAAGAAGAAATAAGTACCGGCAAGAAAGTGAGGGAAAGAGAATCCTCTTGCACTATTGGTGGAAATTAAGATTGGTGCAGTCACCAATGGAAAACAGTATGGAGGTTCCTCAAAAGATTAAAAATATAGATGTAGTGAAAAGAGGGGGCACATGCACCCTGATGTCCATAGTAGCAATATCCACAGTAGCCAAACTGTGGAAAGAGCCAAGTTGTCCTTCAACAGTTGAATGGATAGAGAAGATGTAGTTCATATATCTAATGGAATATTACTCAGCCATCAGAAAGGATGAATACCACCATTTGCATTGACATGGATGGAACTGGAGGGGACTATGCTAAGTGAAATAAGCCAAGCAGAGAAAGACAATTATCATATGGTTTCACTCATATGTGGAACATGAGGAATGGTGTGGGAAGAGAGAAAAAAATGAATGACAAGAAATCAGAGAGGGAGACAAACCATGAGAGGCTCCAGACTTTGGGAAACAAACTGAGGGTTACAGAAGGGAGAGAGGTGGGGGGATGGAGTAACCAGGTGATAGGGATGGGTATTAAGGAGAGGACGTGTGGTGATAAACATTGGGTGTTATATGCAACTAATAAAGTATTGAACACTACATCAAAAACTAATGATATACTATATGTTGGCTAATTGAATATAATAATAACAAATATTTAAAAAATTGTTCTTCCAGAAAAAAAGAAAAACAAACTAAAAATAGAACTACCATATGATCTGGTAATTCTACTTTTGGGGATATAGCTGAAGGAAACAAAATCACTATATTTAAGTGATATCTCTGTCTTCATGTTCATTGCAGCATTATTCACAAATAGTCAAGACATGGAAATACCTTGTGTCCATTAACTGATGAATGGATAAAGGAAATATGGGAAATATATACATAGTGGAATATTATTTAGCCGTAAAAGGAAATTCTGCCATTTGTGATAACATGGATGGAACTCGAAGGCATTATGCTGAATGAAATAAGTCAGACAGAGAAAGACAAAGACATACCATATAATCTAATCTGTATATGGAATCTAAAAACAAACAAACAAAAATTTAAATTAAAAAAATCAGATTTGGGGGCACCTGGGTGGCTCAGTGGGTTAAGCCTCTGCCTTCAGCTCAGGTCATGATCTCAGGGTCCTGGGATTGAGCCCCGCATTGGGCTCTTTGCTCAGCAGGGAGCCTGCTTCCCCCCTTCTTTCTCTGCCTGCCTCTCTGCCTACTTGTGATCTCTGTCTGTCAAATAAATAAATAAAATCTTAAAAAAAAAAATCAGATTTGTGGTTACCAGAGGTGGGGGGATTGGATGAAGATTGTCAAAAGGTATAAACTTCCAGTAGTAAGATTAACAAGTTCTGGGAAAATAATGTACATGATAATGGCTATAGTTAACACCGCTGTATGGTATATTTGAAAGCTGCTGAGAGAATAGATCCTAAGAATTCTCATTACAAGGAAAAAACTATATGAGGAGATGAATGATCACTAAATTTATTATAGTAATCATTTTGCAATACATTTAAGTCAAGTTATTATGCAGTACACCTTAAACTTATACAGAACGGTATGTCAGTTATATCTCAATGAAAATGAAAAAAAAAAAAAAGTGTCGGCAGGCTGCATTCCTTCTGGAAACTACAGGGGAATAGATTCCTTGCATTTTCTAGCTTCTACAAACTCCCTGCATTCCTTGGTTCATGGACCCCTTCCTGCAATGGCATTTCTTTAACGTCTGCTGTTATGATCACTTTCTCTGATTCTGAGTCTCCCGCCTTTCACTTTTAAGGACTCTTATGATTGCATTCTGCCCACCAAGGTAAACCAGGACAATATACCTATCTCAAGATACTTAACTTAATGCATCTTCAGAGTCTCTTTTGTCATTTAATTTTGGGGGTTAAGATGTGGACATCTTTGGGGAGGCATTAGTCTACCTACCACATCAATGCCCAAACATAAGAAACAAGGGGAGAAAGAGCAAAATAAACTGAGAGTAAGCATAAATAAATAAATAATCAATATGATAACAGAAATTCAGTTTGGACTATTAGCAATCAACAATTCCTTCAAATGATCAACAGAATTAACAAACCTCTAGCTAGACTGATCAATGAAATTGAGAGAGAACCAATTCATCAATATCGGGAATAAAAACACGATTTTCATCACAGATCCTACTGACATTAAAATGAGAAGATAACAGGAAAAAAGTTCTAGCTGCTTAGATGAATTGAACATTTCCTAACACATAACTCACTAAGGAAAAAGAAAGGAAAAATTTTAATGTCTCTATTTAAAAAAGTGAACATTGTTGTTATAAAAAAAAAAAAAAACTTTCCTCACAATAATAATCCAGGCCTGCACAACTTACAATTTCGCTGAATTCTATCAAATATTCAAGGATGAAATAACATCAGTAGTCCTTGTTGTATTTTCAGAAAATAGGAAAAAAAAGATCTTTGTCAAATCTGTTTTATGAGGACAATATAACATTAATACCAAAATGTGATAAAAATATAACATGCTAAAAATGTTACAGTAATGCAAACAAAATTATATACAGAATGAAGGACAGAAATAAGTAACCAAAATGAAAGTTAAAAATGGGTTGTTTATGTTGCCGGACTATTTACATTTTCCTTTTGTATGTTCGCATAAACATCTTCATTTGATTTAAAGAATACTTTATTTATGGCTACATATAATTTTTAAGAGTAAACATTATAGGTCTTTTAATAAATTCAGATATTTAACAACAGAAGAACTCACATGATTGGATAGCAAGAAAACCAACATAACTTGACATAGGGAAAGAGATATCTAACATTCAATAAAAATCTTTTAGCCCAAATCTTTGAGCCAGTATAAAATACCCATATGGCTAAGCAGGTCTCAGTGTCCTTACTGTGTTAACATAATACCCACAAGTTGAGATTGCAGCATCACAAGATGGAGGCTGTCTGAATGAGTAAGTCTAACCCTGAGCTGGCCCATACAGTTCTTCTTCCTTAAACAAATCAGCTACCCGAACAGAATCTCTGGTTTCTCCCTCTACTTCTGAGCTAGGATAGAGCACCACACTGCAGGACATTGGGTCTGGTTTCCTTAGAATTTGCTCAAATGGCCAGGAGGATGACTTTCAAGGAATGGAACTTAGGAGGTAGGATAAGCCAGGATATTAATCTACCAAGTTTTCTCTCATTAAGTATTCCTAACTTCAGTTTCCCAATACAGTGGTCTGGGATGTCACACATGACAAACAATATTTTGTATCTATTTAGGCCTTGTCATGAAGTGGTGCTTGTATGGAAATGCATCATAATTCACTTCTTACTCTTCTCTGCCTCCATGCTTTTTCCATCACTCTGCCTGCCCTGGGTTTGCACCTTACAAATAAATCTTTAGCAATTAATTCTTACTCTAGGTTTTTTTTTTTTTCCCCTAATAAAACAGGGATAAGGTTACTGACATTGAAAAATGTTCTAGAGGGGTGCCTGGGTGACTCAGTGGGTTAGGGCCTCTGCCTTTGGCTCGGGTTGTGATCCCGGGGTCCTGGGATCGAGTCCTGCGTCAGACTCTCTGCTCGGCAGGGAGCCTGCTTCCCCCTCTCTCTGTGCCTGCCTCTGTGCCTACTTGTGATTTCTGTCTGTCGGATAAATAAATAAAATCTTTAAAAAAATGTTCTAGAAATATTCTTTGAGGATAGGATTTTTGAGTTGTATTGTGCAGAATGGCAATAAGGTGATATTCTGGTGGTAAGTGGAATAGTAATAACCACTGTCAGGGAGTAGCATCACACTTACTTAAGCTTTCCTCTGTGTTATTTGGGGTGAAGCTCAAGTGGAAGGCAAGGCATTAGGAGATAAAATTATACAGTTATTAATCTGGTGGGACCCAAGGAAATTACATACATTTGAGACAGAAAATCTGATTAATGGGACTAACGACCATAAAGAAAAGAAAAGATTAGACTCAAAGCAATTGATTTCTAACTGACATGATCTGAAACCCAGAGAATATCAATAGAACCATTGAAAATAACTTTTACCTTTTGTAGTCATAAGGCAGACTGTGCTGAGAATCAGAAAAGAATCTACCAAGAAGATTAAAGAGGTGAAAAGGTGAATAAATGCATAGTCTTCACATACTTCCTACATTAAAATAAGGACATTGATAGGAAAATAATGGGACACCAGTACCTGGAATTAAGAAAATTTTGAGAATTTTGAATCCTCAAATTTTACTGAGCCAGTAAAGAAACAGCCTCTTTCTTTTCACAAGAGAATATTTTATCTTTGTTGAAGCACATGTAATAATCTTACCTAAAGCAGGTAACTCAAAAGTTGAGGCGTAATGTTTTTAAGAAAAACTCCCACCACCTGTCAGTGCATCCAAGTTGATAACTAGCATTCATTCCAGCAGAAAAGAATCATGTCACAGGAAAAAAAAATAACCTAAATGCTGAAGATTTGGGATATTTTATACATATACATATGTATAAAATATAAAATATTATATATATATCAACACAATGGATTATGCAATAATATAAACTTGAAAAGGGGAGAATTCATTGAACAAAGGAGCACTTATCTATAACCTGATATTTGATGTTTTCTCAAGTATACTTGGTGCTTGAAGCTGGTCTAATATTCTGAGATGGCTTTTTAAAACCTGAATTTGATGATGGTCTACTGGCAATATTCTTAAATTTTAGTATACATAGGAATTATTTAGAGGTCTTATGAAAACATGAATCACTGGGTCCTCTTCTCAGAGGTTCTGATTCAGTAGGCATGGGTTGGAGCCAAAAATATGCATTTCTAACAGGACCCAGATTTTGCTGGTGCTGGTGGTTCTGGAACCGTATTTTGAAAACAATAGGCCTACAGTAAAAAGAACATAGATACTAGAAAT
The DNA here is from genome assembly GCF_963455335.1 of Martes martes. Classification (NCBI taxonomy): domain Eukaryota; kingdom Metazoa; phylum Chordata; class Mammalia; order Carnivora; family Mustelidae; genus Martes; species Martes martes. The sequence goes on from NC_137894.1 coordinate 88,162,718, forward strand.
TCCCTGGAAATTTTTGTGAATACTTCCTGGAAAATTCCAGAAGATCCATTCTATTTGAATGAGCTGATTATATATAACCAGAGAAACCACCCACTGAAAATGATCCCCAAGAGAACCTATGGGACAACTTCTTTAATAAAAAAGTAAGAAAGATACCAGTGATGAAAACACCAGCATATCTGAGAAGCTCAATAGCCCTTAATAGTGGGCAGGGTTGAAATTAGGAATGCTGCTATGGGTAGTGAACTTTTCAGTATCTACAATGATGCAATCTTGGCAAACACAGAAGCAGAGTAGCCACACTTAAGCATTAAAGTCAGAGAGGACATAATTCCCCTTATAAGCAATATAAGAGTAGTAATCAGAATGCCATCTGATGATTGAAAGTTCTGTGGTAGATGCACTTTGTTGGGCATTTAGCTGTGCTCATTCTGAAATGTCCATCCACATATATCTGCCATGGACTTTCTTGACCACCAGCTTCCCAATCTTTTTACTTCTAAGGCCTTTGACATCAAGCCAAACTATTACCAATTTCAGTTATGAATTGGTGGAGATCCATATTGATGGCCATTTCTTACTTCACACTAAGTAGACACTTTCAGGTACCAAAGTGGAAGAAAGGTTCACCTCATATTCTTTCTCAGATGTATCCCTGAGTGGAGCTCTAATGCTTAAACTGTCCAACATACTCAGATTATGCAGCATATAATGTGTATCTATCTATAATCCATACTTAAATTTCTTCCACTTTAGTCATCTAGTCATAAGGAACTTCCCTGGATTCCATATACATGGATTGAAAGAGAAGAGGCAAAACAATAGGAATAAATGTCAAAAGGGTCTGAGCCATCTGCTCATGCAACTTATTTTCACTTCTGAGTTTGCCTGAATGAATTCTTTTATAAATCGTTTCCATTTGATGATACATTGCTGCTGCACATGCTCCACTTTTATGGCAGGTTTAATCAGACAATGCTCAATTCCTGATGGGAAGCTTAGGCTTCATGATTACTAGATCTTTTATGGTTAGACAGTGTCTCTACTTAAGTCCATTAGCAAGCCAGAGTTATTTGTCAATAGAGTAGATGCCTGCAGAACAAGAAAGATATACCGGAGTTCTGTGCTATCATTTGCCTACTGATCTTTAAGAGGCTTCTTATAACACGGACACTTCTATTCTATTAGATCAGGGCTCAGGTACTAGAGCAGTTATGCTGCAGGCTGGATTTGCTATAGAGCTTTCTTTCGCTCTGGCCCCTAGAAACAGGCAGCCTAAAAGGTGAATTTGTAGATGGATTAGATAGTAGATAGTTGTGTGTAGATAGTCCACACAACTATGGTATATGTAGCCTCTCAAATCCAAAAAGACCTAAAATTACTGTTATTCTTTTTTCAGGGTAAGTGAGGTCAGGCTCAAAAGCCTGTCTTTGGTGTGTTTATCTGAATATGCTCAAAATCATAGAACTCCCAGAAACTTTATTGAAGTAAAAATGCTCTTGCTTTTTTTCAGGTTTATATCGCACTTTCTATTCCATACTTCTCTCATTAAAACATATAAAACACTTACTATCTTCTGTTCACCAGTCAAGTCGGCATAATATAGTGGGCTAGTATGAAGCTTTGTGAAATTTCAAGATTATAGAGATCTCTCTGGAGACAATTTCTGCCTTAGACCAAAATGGAGTAACATCCATCTTATTTACCCCCTCAAAATAAACAACTAAAAAAAAAAAAAAAAACCTTAAAAAAATAAATAAACAACTAAACTCCCCAAAGATATAAGTGTCTGTTTTCAGATGTTAGATATCAAGCCTCCCAGTCAGGGACCCCTGAAGAAAAGAAACAAATGACTGAGTTCTGCTATTGCCACAAATTACAGCTGGGAGAGAATTTTCTGGATGTAGCAAAGAAAAATGGAACCTAGTCAAAGCACATCAGTAGTCTTGAGTTGAGTATATGGAGTTAGAATCCGTGGAAGTTCAAGGAACATAGTGTTTACAGAACAGAGTGTCAGAGAGTAGAGGTGTGCACTCTAAGGGAGCTCCAATGCTGTTACTCCATCGTGGCTGGGTGAAATTTGGTGATGGATGATTTTTTTTTATCTATACAAATATTATTGACCTTTATGCTGGGATATATTGAATCTTCTTGGAAACAGTTTGACCCCTTCACAGATTATTAGCTAGAACCAGAAGAGCCTTAATCAGGGGTTTATTCTTTCTCCCACATAACAACCAAAACGTTGGTGAAATATATGAAAGAATACATTGAACTTCATAAGGACAGTGACTCTTGAGGGAAGGGAAACAAATGCTGTAAGCACAAACTTGCCAGGCTTTCTGTTTGAAGAAATACAGGGTAAGGAGTAATCCCTGTCTCCACCAGTTAGAATGAAAGACTTCATTATTCATGGAATATTGGGTAAAATATTCAAAAAGAATTTTGCCTCAGTAGAGAAGAAAATTATTCCTTGAGTAAATACTCTACTAATCTCACCTAACAGAGACTCATATTAGTCCATTTCAAATCCTTGGGCAGAAAGCCATTCATATGAATTTTATGGAATCATTTAAAACTTCCTTTTGTCCTATTTCTACTGAATATGCAAATATGGTTATAGTTGATACATGATTTTCTTTTTACATTATAAAACCTTTTCTTTCCACAACTCAGAATAGGAATTCTTACTAAAACAACCTATTTACTTATTATACAAATTTGTGAGAAAAAGTGTTTTCAGTTCAAATATTATCTAACTTTCATATATAATAAAGAAGATTACTGTTTTCAGCTATAGTTTAGTATATCTAATCATTGTAATTAGGTTATGCTGTTTTATTTGGTAATGAGCTTAAATATTTTTACTGATGATACATGAATACTGAATTAAAATGCTCTGTCAAAATTTGTTAAAACTCAACTCCACTGTACCATGGCGTTTGAAATCTACTGCCAAAGATTTCATGCAATTAAAAAAATTATATATTTAACTTGTTATTAAAAACATAAAGTATCTTCTCTTTGAAATTTTTTCATAGCATTTAGTTAAATTTGTATGTACATTCATTTGGCTTCTTTCCCACTTATTTTCTAGAACTAACTATTAATATTTGCCTTGAGACTGTAATTTTATATTCTGTATATTTTCAGTGAATACAACAACAAATATTTTTACATTTTTCTCTATGGTAAGTTAACTAACCATTGCTTTCTTCAAATTCTCATGTTATATTTTATACCCAGATTATGTTCATTTTAATACTTTAAAATAACTACATATAGCACATGGTTAAATTAACTCTTTGGGGATATACTCGATTGTTTCCAATTGGAGAGAATTCCTATTATTTATAAGTCATTGCATTAGGTACTACAAAGATCCAACTATAAAATTTATGACATGCTCACTGCCATAGAGTAAGTTGAGCAAGGATGGTGAAAGTAACATTGATGACTACAAAAGAAGAAAAAATACTACAGGAAAGTTATTAATGATATAGGAAGACAGCATGGGGCTGTAATTCATATAGATAGGGGATTAAGAGATAGCGTCCTAAAGTTGGCTGCATCATTTTGGAGTCTAAAGAGCTAAGGAGTATGGTACAAATTTTCGTTTGTGGGGAGCCTGGGTGGCTCAGTTGGTTAAGCATCCAACTCTTGATTTCACAGCAGGTCATGATCTCGGGTCGTGGGATCAAGCCCCACATTGGGCTCTGCACTCAGTGGGTAATCTGCTTGAAATTCTCTCCCTCTCTCTCTGCTCCTCTTTCCCTCTCAAATAAATAAATACTTTTTTTTTTTTTTAAAGAAACTTCCATTTCTACCAAACTTAAAGCTCAGTGGTGGAATGTTAGATCATGAGGTAGGTGAAGATGGCATTCAAGAAAAATAAAGGCTCAGCTCAGAGTGAGAAAGATGTTCATACAGGGTTCTGATCCACAGAGAGATTGCAAAAATTAATAGTTCTGAGAAGGTTAGCCTATTCTAGAGTATCAGAGCCTAGATGGGGAGAAGGTGTCTTTTACGTGGTAGTGCAATGCAGTGTGGGATATGAGAGTTGGACTAGGAAGAGAAGAGCATTTGTGCAGGGGAGAAGGGCCCTAGTGAAAGTAGGAGATTTTTTTACATATGGAGAATTGATTAAATGAGAAAATATATTAAGTCAATGTGAGCAGGGTGCCTCACTGCCAGAGACAGTAGATAGAAACTGGGAGAATAAAATGTACTCTGTGGTGCTGGACTAGAGTTAGAGATGCGTATGAACTTGTGGTTTTCAATTAACAAGTAGATAGATTGATGGATAAATAAATATAGAGCTAGATGTATGTATTTATTACAATATTATATTCAAGAATTGCCTAGTTCTGTCTACCAAGATGGTTAGGAGCAGCAGCACTTAAAAGGTAATAAGCAGGGACGCCTGGGTGGCTCAGTTGGTTAAGTGGCTGCCTTCGGCTCAGGTCATGATCCCAGGATCCTGGGATCGAGTCCCACATCGGGCTCCTTGCTCAGCAGGGAGCCTGCTTCTCCCCCTGCCTCTGCCTGCCTCTCTGTCTGCCTATGCTCACTCTCTCTGACAAATGAATAAAATAAAATCTTAAAAAAAAAAAAAAGTAAAAAGCATACCACCATACCTAGAACATATAAGTTTCACCTTCTATTGACATTTTTCACTAAATAAATGAGGACACCTTGGAATAATGTCTGATCTGAGATCTGGATAATGAAAGTAGAAAATGAGTCTAAAGCATCCTGTTCTTCCAGAAAGTGAGAAAGTGTTCCCAAAAATGATACCATATATAAGAATGATACCATATAAAAGGACACAGAAACCAGTTACCATTGGTCAAATCTAGGATAATTTAAGCTAAAACAAAAAAATAGCCATCTTAAAAAGTTATAATGCATTGCATAAAATATAAAGACATAAATCTGATCTAAAAAATTTAAGTTTGATAAGGGACAAGATATTATACAATTACATGCTGTCTTTCCACAAAATAATTGATTACAAAAGGGAAATAAGAATAACTTCATAATAGAAAAGTATGTCAGTCTTCATCTGAAAGAAGTAATCAAAGTGAACTTCATCAGTACTGGGACAAATTGAAACTGTTCACCATCTGTTGGCATGCATTTGAGAACCCAGCATAACTGCGGTGATATTCCTGCCAAGTACACACACCCTGAATCAAATCAGAGGAAAATATCAAACACATTTAAACTGATTAGCATTCTACAAAATAAATGGCTTATATACTTAAAGAGGTTATGACAGTAAGGAAAGAATAGGACCTATTACCTTTGTAGTCTTTGTTTAATTATGTTATATTATAGCTGAGAATATTCCAAATAGTCTTTCCATATTGTCCCTTCCTTCTAAAATTCATAATTTTTTGAAATCAATCTGGCAAAAGCATGGTTTTTTTCATGCTAATAGGATAAATCTAAAATATCAGCATCATTATATACCATCCTGATCTGGAACCTTGTCATACTACCTTCTTTAGTTTCTACTTCTTACTTGTAAGAAAATTATTTCAAATTGAATTACTTTCTGAATATCAAATAGAACTCTATTTCACCTCATTCAATTTTTTCCTGTGAAAATATTATTTTTCAGAACTACCTCATCTTTTCTCTGCTTTATGAAATTCCTTAGGAAATATAGTTTCTTATTTCTCCAAACTCATATTGATCATATTTAAATAAATCTACCCTGCATCTTGATGTGTGTCAATAATTATTTTCCCAATTTTATGTATATTCCTTATTAGTAGAGATTCTATTTTATCTTCCACACTAATTAGCAAAAATTAGGTGCTCATGAAATTGTTGAAATTGTGAATCATTGCTATTCACATACTTGATTGAGAAAAGTCATTGAACATGTTAACATAGCTAAATATGAAACTGACATATGATACTTTGTATAAAGAGACTCTGGCTATTTGGAAAAACACTGGTAATTTTCCTTATATTTTAAAATACAAAGCTAAGAGAGAATTTTTTTTTTTTTTTTAATAGACTCCATGCCAGCATGGAGCCCAGCTCAGGACCTGAGCTGAGATCAAGAGTTGGAAACTTAACTGACTGAGCCACCCATGCACCCTGAGAATTGTATTTATAAATTAATTTCAAAAGTGGGATTTAGGGGCACCTGGGTGGCTCAGTTAGTTGGGCATCTGCCTTTGGCTCAGGTAATGATCTCAGGGTCCTGGGATCGGGACACACATCAGGCTCCCTGCTTAGCGGGGAGTCTGCTTCTCCCTCTCTCTGATCCTCCTCCCAGCTTGTGCTTGTTCTCTCTCTCTCTGTCTCAAATAAATAAATAAAATCTTAAAAAAAAAAAAAAGCTGTATTTACTTGTTCCATACCTTCTAGCACCAAAGAGTTAATACCCTATGCTATTCTTTCAAGGTGTAATAAATGCAATAGGTTATCAGTGAGTTCTGCATGACCAGAATCATCAGTAATGCAGTAAAATAAAAGACTGAAATTTATGTCTTCACATTTTATCTTTGGAAGTTGCTGAGATAGGGAATTCAGAATAGACTCTAGAAGCCTCGATATCCATCTCCTAATGAATAAATTTTATCTTCCTTATAAATCCATGGACCTCTCTATTAATATGGTTCCATTTAACACTTCAATGTCATTCACTAATTCATTCAGTAAATATTTATTGAGCACTACACTGGTCAAGGTACTCTTCTAGGTCCTGAGGATATAGTGATGAAGGAAAAGGACACTTTCCTTGCCTGCCATCATTGAGTGTATATTCTATAATGTGAGAGAAGCGTGGATCAAATGAAAAAAAAATAATTTACTGAAGTGATAGATGTTATGCAGAAAAACTAAAGCAGATTCTATAATTACAAAATATATGTATTTTTAAACTAAGATAATAGTGAAAGTCTCTACAGTAAGCAGACATTTGAGCTGAGATCTGAATGAACTGAGAGGGAGTGTGCCATGTGAACATAGAAGGGAAGAGATAACCACTCTTTTTCTTGTTTAAACAACTGTCTTCTCTACCACTCCTTGATATTCTGTCATCATTTGCACTTGATATTGCAGATATCTTGAACTATTGCAATGTATGTTAACATGAGACTTTATGCCTCTAGGCTTTTAAATGGGATATTTTGCCTTTGTGCATAGCCATTCAACTCCCAGTTTTACCAAAATTCTAACATCCAGCCTTAAACATACACACGCATGCAACTAACCTCTAAACAAAAAATAAACAGTACAGGGGTCCCACTGCAGTCAGTGCCACACAAAAGTTACCATTATCTTGACTGCCTACACCATGAATTAGTTTTGCATGTTGTTAAATAAATGGAAGCATACAACATCTCTCTATTGTGTTTGTACTTTTTTAAACTAAATATTAGGTGTCTATGATTTATCTGTGTTACTGTGTGTGGTGTTAGTGTACAGCTATATGCTCTTATGGTTATTTGTCCCATATATGAATTTTTTTAAAAGATTTTATTTATTTATTTGACAGAGAGAGACACAGCTAGAGAGGGAACAGAAATAGGGGGAGTGGGAGAGGGAGAAGTAGGCTTCCCATGGAGCAGGGAGCCTGATGTGGGGCTCAATTCCAGGACATTGGGATCATGACCTGAGCTGAAGGCAGATGCTTAACAATTGAGCCACCCAGGCACCCCATACGTGAATTTTTAAATAAGATTTTTACATCAAAAATTTTATGCTCATGAGAAAGAATATATCATGATTATTTTTTCTTGTCTCTTTTTGGTCTGCTTTTGTCTCATTTACTATTAGACTTACTGTTAGGCTTAAAACAGCCTGTTAAAATAATATTGAGTAACCTCCTTTCTTTTTCTGTTCTCCAAAACACGATAGCATGAGTATCTGCTGGGTTGGAATGGTGACTGGCTAACAGAAGGCTATTCATAAAACATGTATTCTACTTAGAGATAATTATATGTTTTATTTGGCATACTGCATGGAAAATCTGATTTAACCTTTACAAACGCTATTTGGTAGAAGGTATTTTCAAAATTACTACCCTTAAAATCAGTTTGGTTTTTTTTTTTTTTTAAGTTATGTTAGTCACCATACAGTACATCATTAGTTTTTGATGTAGTTTGAACTATATTTTAAGAATCTCTGATATTTCATTTTATACAATTAATTTCTCAAGTTTGCTTGTAATGTTGAGGAAATATTGATATCAATGATGCATTTTATTGAACATATTCTTCTTATAATCACAACTAAGGAATCTTTCTTAAGAAAAAAACAATCAACCAAATATTCCTGGCCATTTATAAAATAATAACATTACTAGTGATGTTTAGTTGAATTTTCATAGATTTTTTTGAATTATCAGAGCTGACTTTTTATACTATCTGGTCTACCTTGAGGGAAATTGGAAGGGGAGGTGAACCATGAGAGACTATGGACTCTGAAAAACAACCTGAGGGTTTTGAAGGGGCGGGGGGTGGGAGGATGGGGGAACCAGGTGGTGGGTATTAGGGAGGGCACGGATTGCATGGAGCACTGGGTGTGGTGAAAAAACAATACTGTTACGTGGAAAATAAATAAAAAATTAAAAAAAAAGACATTTCATTTAGCTGCTTATAACTTCAAATATCCTTTTTTGGTTTTGTTTTTGTTTTTTGACAAGGGTGTTTATTCAGGTTTTAACTCAGACATCACTTTATTCAGAGATCATCCAGGACCACCCTAGCTATACCAGCACCATTAGCTCTCTACTGCAAAATACGATTTTTATCTTTGTCACTAACCTTATCAATAACTGCCATTAACTCATCTACTCATTGGCCTGGCAGGATCCTCAAGACCAGAGACTTTGTTTACCCCATTGCCAAGAGTAGTGCCAGGCCCAGGAAGGTCTCATGTGTAACCAGTTGATTGCTGTGTACTAGTGGGGGGTTTCCAAAAGCAAGTAGTTACATGAATTCCATGTTTACATTCCACTGGTGTTGTTTATTTGTCTTTTTATTTTTTTAAAGATTTTATTTATTTATTTGACAGACAGAGATCACAAGTAGGCAGAGAGGCAGGCAGAGAGAGAGGAGGAAGCAGGCTCCCCGCTGAGCAGAGAGCCTGATGCAGGTGGGGCTCGATCCCAAGACTCTGAGATCATGACCTGAGTCTAAAGTAGAGACTTTAACCCACTGAGCCACCCACGCGCCCCTATTTTTGTCTTTTATTTAATTCCACTGTGGTTTACATACAATGTTATATTAGCTTCAGGTGTACAATATAAGGATTCAACAATTCTATTTAATACTTAGTGCTCATCATAAGTATACTTCTACTCTCCTTCACCTATTTCACTGATCCCCCCTCTCCCTGGTAATAATCAGTTTGTTTTCTATAGTTAAGAGTCTGGGGTTTTTTGTTTGTTTGTTTTTGTTTTTTTCCTTCTTTCTTTTTGTCTTTTTAAGATTTTATTTATTTATTTGAGAGAGTGAGTGAGAGAGAGGGAACACGAGTGGAGGTGTAGAGAGGGAAGCACACTCCCTACTGAGCAGGGAGCCTGCCTGGGGCTCTATCTGGGATTCTGGGATCACCATCTGAGCCAAAAGCTTAACTGCTTAACTGTCTGAGCCACCTAGACACCCCTCTTTTTTCCTTTATTAATTTATTTTGTTTCTTAAATTCCACATATGAGTGAAATCATATAGTATTTGTTTTTCTCTGACTTATTTCACATAACATATTTTCTAGATCTATCCATATTGTTGCAAATGGAAAGATTTCATTCTTTTTTGTGGCTAAGAAATACTTCATTGTGTATATATATATACACATACCATATCTTCTTCACTCATTCATCTATTGATGGGCATGTGAGCTCCTTCCATAACTTGGCTATTGTAAATAATTCTGCAACAAATGTACAGGTTCATAGTTCCATTTGAATTAGTGTTTTTGTATTCTTTGGGTAAATACCCAGGAGTAGAATTACTAGATCATATGGTAATTAATGTTTAGTTTTTCGATGAATGTCCATACTGTTTTCCACAGAAACTTCACTAATTTGCATTCCCACCAACAGTGCACAAAGATGTCTTTTTTTCCACATCCTCACCATCACTTGTTGTTTCTTGTGTTTTTTATTTTAGCCATTCTGACAGGTTATATCTCATTGTGATTTTGATTTCCATTTCTCTAATGATGAGTGATGTTGAGACTCTTTTCATGTGTCTGTTGGCCATCTGTATGTCTTCTTTGGAGAAATCTCTGTTCATGTCTTCTGCTTATTTTTAAATTGGATTATTTGTTTTTTGGATGTTGAGTTGTATAAATTCTTTATATATTTTGGATACTAACCCTTTATCATATATGTCATTTGCAAATATCTCCTCCCATTCAGTAGGTTGTCTTTTTGTTTTGTTGATTGTTTCCTTTGCTGTGCAGAAGTTTTTTATTTTGATATAGACCCAAATTTGTTTGCTTTTGTTTCCCTTGCTTCAGGAGACATATCTAGAAAAATGTTGGTATGCTGATGTCAGAGAAATTACTGCTTTTGCTCACTTCTAGAATTTTTATAATTTTTGGTCTCACAGTTAGGTTTTTAATCCATTTGAGTTTATTTTTTGTTTATAGTCAAGAAAGTGGTCTGGTTTCATTCTTTTGCATATAACTGTTTAGATTTGCCAGCACCATTTGTTGAAGAGAATGTCTTTTTCTCATTGTATATTCTTGACTCCTTTGTTGAAGATTTTTTTTTTAAAAGATTTTATTTATTTATTTGACAGACAGAGATTACAAGTAGACAGAGAGGCAGGCAGAGAGAGGAAGGGAAGCAGGCTCCCTGCCGAGCAGAGAGCCTGATGCGGGGCTTGATCCCAGGACCCTGGGATCATGACCCGAGCCGAAGGCAGAGGCTTTAACCCACTGAGCCACCCAGGTGCCCCTACTTTGTTGAAGATTAATTGTGGGTTTTTTTCTGGGCTCTCTACTCTGTTCCACTGATTTATGTGTCTATTTTTGTGCCAGTACTGTAGTGTTTTGATCACTACAGCTTTGTAGTATGTCTTGAAATCTGGGATAATGGCATCTGCACTTTTATTCTTTTTTTTTTTTCTTTTTTCAAGATTGCTTTGGCTACTCAAGGTCTTTTGTAGTTCATACAAATTTTAGGATTATTTGTTTTATTTCTATGAAAATGCTTTTGGTGTTTTGATAGGGATTGCATTAAATCTGCAGATTGCTTTGGGTAGTATGAACATTTTAACAATATTTGTTCTTCAATCCATGAACATTGAAAGTTTTTCCATTTTTTTGTGTCTTCCTCAATTTTTTTCATTATTTTATTGTTTCAGAGAATATGTCTTTCACCTTGGTTAAATTTATTCCTAGTCTTTTTATTATTTATGGTGCAACTGTAAATGGGATTGTTTTCTTAATTTCTCTTTGCGCTATTTCATTATTAGTGTATACAAATGCAGTGGATTTCTATATATTTGTTTTTACTGTGACCTTAGTGAATTTATCAGTTCTAGTAGTTTTTTGGTAAAGTCTTTAAAGTTTTCTATGTATAGTATCATGTCATCTGCAAATAACAGAAGTTTTACCTCTTTTTACCAATTTGATACCTTTTATTTCTTTTTCTTATCTGATTGCTGTGGCCAGGACTTCCAGTACTATGTTTTATAAGTGTGGTGGAAGTGGACATCCTTGTTTTGTTCCTGATCTTAGGAAGAAAGGTCTCAGTTTTTCATTATGATGTTAGCTCTGGGTTTTTTATATAAGGCCTTTATTATGTTGAGGTATCTTCCCTCTAAACCCTCTTTGTTGATGGTTTTTATCATGAGTGGAGACTGTAATTTGTCAAGTGCTTTCCTGCATCTATGAAATGATCATATGGTTTTTATCCATTCTCATATTGATGGGATGTAACACCTTGACTGATGTGTAAATATTGAACCACTCTTGCATACTGGGAATAAATCCCATTTAATTATAGAGAATAATTTTTTTAACATATTGTTGAATTCAGTTTACTAGTATTATGTTGAGGACTTTTTTTTTTTAACATATAATGTATTATTTGTTTCAGGGGTACATGTCTGTGATTCCTCAGTCTTACACAATTCACAACACTCACCATAGCACATACCCTCCCTAATGTCCATCACGCAGCCACTCCATCCCTTCCTCCCCCACCCCTCCAGCAACCCTTAATTGGTTTCCTGAGATTAAGAGTCTCTTGTGGTTTGTCTCCCTCTCTGCTTTTGTCTTGTTTCATTTTTCCCTCCCTTCCCCTATGATCCTTTGTCTTGTTTCTCAAATTCCTCATATCAGTGAGGTCATATGATAATTGTCTTTCTCTGATTGATTTATTTCACTTGGCATAATACCATCTAGTTCCATCCACATTGTTGCAAATGGCAAGATTTAAGGTTTTTTGATGGCTACATAGTATTCCATTGTATATATATACCACCTCTTCTTTAGCCATTCATCTGTTGATGGACATCTAGGTTCTTTCCACAGTTTGGCTATTGTGTACATTGCTGCTATAAACATCCAGATTCAGTGCCCCTTTGGATCACTACATTTATATCTTTAGGGTAAATACCCAGTAGTGTGATTGCTGGGTCATAGGGTAGCTCTATTTTCAACTTTTTGAGGAACTTCCATGCTGTTTTCCAGAGTGGCTGAACTAGCTTACATTCCCATCAACAGTGTAGGAGGGTTCCCTTTTCTCTGCATCCTTGCCAACTCCTGTCATTTCCTGATGGTTAATTTTAGCCATTCTGACTGGTGTGAGGTGGTATCTCACTGGTTTTGGTTTTTATTTCCCTGATGCTGAGTGAGAGTGAGCACTTTTTCATGTGTCTGTTGACCATTTGGATATCTGCTTTGCAGAAATGTCTGTTCATGTCTTCTGCCCATTTCTTTGTTGGATTATTTGTTCTTTGGGTGTTGAGTTTGATAAGTTCTATAAAGATTGTGGAGGACTGTTGTGTCTATGTTTATCAGAGATACTGGCCTGTAGTGTTCTCTCTCTCTCTCTCTCTCTATTTTGTAGTGTGTTTATCCAGTTTTGGAATCAAGTAATGGTGATGCTGGCCTCATAGAATGAACCTAGAATTCTTTCCTCTCCTATCTTTTGGAATAGTTTGAGAAGAATGGGTATTAACTCTTTAAATGTTTAGTAGAATTCACCTGTGAAGCCAACTGCTCCTGGAATTTTCTTTTTGGGGAGTTTTTGACTACTGATTCAATTTCATTACTGGTAATGGGTCTTTTAAATTTTCTATTTCTTCATGGTTTAGTTTTGTTAGATTATATGTTGTTAGGAATTCATTTTTTTCTAGGTTGTCAAATTTGTTCGTATATAATTTTTCATAATATTCTCTTATAATCCTTTGTATTTCTGTGATGTCAATTGTTATTTCTCCTATTTCATTTCTGATTTTGTTTAACTTTTTTTTTTTTTCCATGAACCTGGGTAAAGATTTGTGAATTGTGTTATTATTTTCAAAGAACAAACTACTGGCTTTATTCGGAAAAGATCTTTTCTATTTTTTTGTTTGTTTCTATTTAATTTCTAATCTTTATTACTTCTTTATTTCTGCTCTAATCCTTATTACTTCTTTCATCCTATTGATTTGGGGTTTTGTTTTTTTCTTTTTCCAGCTCCTTTAAAAATTTGAGATTTTCCTTCCTTCTTGAGGAAGGAAGGAAAGGCCTTCCTGTATTGCTATAAACTTCTTCCTTAGAACAGTTTTGGGGCATCCCAGAGATTTTGGACCACTGTGTTTTCATTCATGTATTTTTTTTTAATTTCCTCTTTAATTTCTTGGTTGACCCATTCATTGTTTAGCAGCATGTTATTTAATCTCCATGTATTTGTGTCATTTCCAGATTTTTTTCTTGTGTTGGATTTCTAGTTTCATAGCATTGTGGTTGGAAAAGATGCATGGTATGACTTCAATCTTTCTGTACTTTTTGAGACTTGCTTCTAATATGTGACCTGTTCTGGAGAATGTCCCATGTGCACTTGAAAAGAATGTGTATTTCCCTGTTTTAGGATAAAATGTCTGATTATATTTATTAGAGATATCTGACCCAATGTGACATTTGAAGCCACTGTTGATTTTCTGTTTTGCATGTAAGTGGGGTATTAAAGTTCCCTACTGTTATTGTATTACTTACTATTGATTAATTTCTTCATGTTTATTATTAGCTGCTTTATGCATTTGGGTGCTTCCATGTTGGGTACATAATTATTAACAATTGTTATATCATCTTGTTGTAACATTCCCTTTATAATTATATAGTGTCCTGCTTTGTCTCTTGTTATAGTCTTTCTTTTAATGCCTATTTTGTCCAGTGTAAGTATTGCTACCCTTGCTTTCTTTTCACTGCCATTTGCATGATAAATGTTAATCTGTCCCTTCACTTTCAATCTGCAGATGTCTTTAGGTCTGAAATGAGTCTCTATAGGCAGCATATGGATGGGTCTTGCTTTTATTTACATTCTGTCACCCTGTGTCTTTTGATTAGAACATTTAGTCCACTTACATTCAAAGTAATTATTGATAGGTGTGTATTTATTGCCATTTTGTTACTTTATTATTTCTTCAAATAATATTCTGCTCCTCTTTTTCTCTCTTTTCCTTCTGGGATCCCTATAATGCAAATGTTATTATGCTTGATAGTATCACTAAGTTCCTTAAATCTATTTTCTTTTTTTTTTTAAATCCATTTTCATTTTTATGTTTTTCTCTCTCCTGTTCAGCCTTGATTGCTTTCTGTTACTCTGTCCTATGGGTCATCGATCCATTCCTCTGGGGTTTTTTGTTTGTTTGTTTGTTTGTTTTGTTTTGTTTTGTTTTTAAAGATTTTATTTATTTGACAGAGATCACAAGTAGGCAGAGAGGCAGGCAGAGAAGGGGGGGTGGAGCAGGCTCCCTGCTGAGCAAAGAGCCCAATGTGGGGCTCGATCCCAGGACCCTTAAATCATGACCTGAGCTGAAGGCAGAGGCTTTAACCCACTAAGCCACCCAGGTGCCCCTGTTTTGTTTTGTTTTATTGTCTACTATTTATTCCATCTAATGTATTTTTAATTTCAATTATTGAGTTCTTCATCTGCTTTCCATCTCTTTCTTATGGGTCCTGCTAAGATCCTCCACTCTTTTCTCAAGCCCAGTGAGAGTCTTTTGATCATGACTTTAAATTGTCTATCAGGCATATTATTGTATTTGTTTTGCTTAAGTGTCTTGCTATGATTTTGTCTTGTTCTTTCATTTGGGACATAGTCCTCTGTCTTCTCATTTTGTCTACATTTTTGTTAAGAATTTCAGTTATATCTCCTACTCTTGAAAGAAGTGGGCTTATGAAGAAGAGGTCCTGTAGTGCCCCATTATTTAATGTCCCCTGCTCATCAGAACCTGGCCCTTCTGGGTTATCTTCTAGATATGTTATGTGTGCCTAACAATTGTGGGTGAACCATGTTTACCTTCAGAGCACTCATATATAATGGCTCTCTTTGCTTGTTGTGGGCAGGGTTTGGTCCCTGTTATTTCATGAGCCAGTCATGGATCACTTTGGTCTTGAATGGAGTCAGACAAGGCATTTGCCAGAGATGGGGTAGAACCAAACTGCAGGGCACTTTCCCTATGTTGTCCCCTGGGAAGCTTCTGTTGATGAGTGAGGCCTGTAGTAGACCAGATGTCTTCTCCCAGCCCACTGCTGGGGTCAGAGTCAGACTGGTGTGTGTAGTTATCTTGCCCTTTCCCCAGTAAAGGAGGCACTTTGGAGATCTGGCCACTCTCACAGCTGCTTGTACCCTGCCAGGCTGATGGTACTGCTTTGGATAGGCTCCAGCCAAAGTCATATTAGAGGGGGCATTTCTGAAAAGAATGTGAAGGTTGGGAACACAGTGTTAGCAAGGTTTGTGTAGGTCTGCTGTGGGAAGAGGGCGTAGAGTAGAAGACTCACTGGAACAGGTATGTCCACAGGAAGACTCCAGGGCCGGGTTGCTGTTAGCAAGTTAATAATGAGTATTGGCTCATTTCCACAGGTGTCTGTTTGTCTAGGCTTGGGGGTGGTGGAGAAGAAAATGACACCTTCCACCTCTTCTGTTCTTGGAGAAGTCTCCCAAGGATCCCTGCCCTTCTAGCCCAGTCTCTGAGATTAGAAAATAAATCTCCCTCCCATATATTCCAGGCATTTTTCAAACTGCTGCTTCTATGCTGTATCTCTCTTCAATGGAGGGACTTTAACGGCCAGGCTCTCTCAAAGCTGAGCCTGCTGATTTTTAAAATTCCAGGTATTAAGCCCCTCTGACTGGAAGAAGTGGCAAAATCAGTCCCTCTGGTTTTCAAACCAGATGTTAGGAGGATTTGTCTTAGCCATGTGGGTTCCCTGTGCCTGGGGTGCCTGCTGTAAGGCTGTCTTTCACTCATCTCTCAGTGCCCAGTGTCCTTTCCCTCCCATGTACAGTCTGTAAGTTAGATTAGCTCCTGACTGCATCTCTGCCCTTTCTTACTAGATGTGGTCTCTTCTCCACATTTAGCTGTGGAGAATCTTTCTGCCAATCTTCAAGTCCTTTTCTGGGTTATTTATATTGATGTGGATGTTATCTAGTTGTATCCATGGGATGAAGTGAACTTACGGTCTTCCTATGCTGCAGTCTCCCCTTGAAGTCTCAAATATTATTTTTGATGTTTGGCAAATCATTATAAAACATGGAGGGATGCCTGGGTGGCTCAGTCGGTTAAGTGTCTGCCTTCAGCTCATGTCATGATCCCAGGGCCCTGGGATGGGTGTTCCACAGTGGGCTCCTTGCTCAGCAGGGAGCCTGCTTCTCCCTCTGCCTGCATGCGTACTCTCTCTCTGACAAATAAGTAAATAAAATCTTTAAAAAAAATTAAAAAAGGAAATTTTCTTATACACAACACATTTTTCATTTAAATATTAGATTCTGTTTCAGTGACTTTGCATTTAGACTATCACATGACTGCATGTGAGAAATGAAAATTAAAACATATTCTTAGTAGGCTAAAAATTTTAATTTTTTAAAAGATTTTATTTATTTGACACACACACACAGATCACAAGTAGGTAGAGAGGCAGGCAGAGAGAGAGGGGGAAGCAGGCTCCCCACCGAGCGAAGAGCCCGATGTGGGGCTCAATTCCAGGAGCCTGAGACCACGACCTGAGCTAAAGGCAGAGGCTTAAATTTTTAATAAATGGACACTTTGTATTCATAATACATACAAAATAAAAGGTCAGATGACAGATATTTAGTTTCTATCTCATATGCGACACATTATTTTAAATTTTTCATTTACTTATTAGTGTTTATCAATTTGTGACTTAAAATAATTATTTCATTTATTTTCATGGTTGTGTAATGGTAAATTTCCAAGTTCCTTATGCTTATTTATTCTTTATATTCTTTATTTTATATTCTTTATTTAATTCTTTATTTTATATTCTTACTATTGATGATTATTTTCTCTTCGTTATAAAGCTAGAATTGAATGTTGATGAGCCAATAATCAAATCTATTTTAGGAAGTTATTATGGAAGTGATCGCCGTCTATTTCAAATTTTGCTTAAAATTGAAGTTTTATAGCTGCCTTGGAAACATGACTTGAATATTAGTTATAATTTACATTTTATGATTTGCCATATATCAAATAAAACATAATGGAAATTTGGTTACAATACTCCTGAGAATGTAATTTAATTATTCTTTATATCATCAGTTATTACAATAAAAACTGACACTATAATCAATGTTGACAAAAAATATAAAATTAACTGGCGAACACTACAAATTAACTTCAAAACATTACTCATTGTTTGTCCAAATGCATTGCTAATTAGTTGATAAAATTCGGCAACTATGTAAAATATATTTCAGAACAGTATTAAATTAAGGGGCACAAACAATGAAGTCAAAGTGAAAAATATTTAGCATCTATCAATAAAAATATAAAGCAATACAGATTTGTGATTTTTAAAATAATAACCACAGTTTTAAAAAAGTTAAAAAAATAAGTGAAATTAGTTTTAATAATATATTTTATTCAACCAACTGTACCCAAAATATCATCTTCATGCTTAATTAAAATAAATTATTAGTGAAATTTTTTTTGTAATAAGTTTTCAAAGCCTGGTATTTATAATTACAGTACAGCTCGTTTTGGATTTGTCTTATTTCAGGTATTCAAGAGTCACATGTGGCCAGTACCACTGTATTAGTGCAGAGATAAAACAGGGGTCTTTACAGTGTCAGCTTCAGACCTGGAAATCCTGGTCTGATTCCATGAATGGCTGGCAGCTATATTGTGACTAAAGAGCTTAGACATTTAAGGCACATCTTAGTTTCATGAGGGAGGTAAAATATGAAAAGTACATGTGTGTGTATGCACGCACATGCATATCTACATATGTATTTACATACATAGTGTAATGTTCTCTTATCATTTCCATTTAATACGAGGGTTCTAAAGCTTAAAAAAAAATTACCGAATGTCACATGTTTAATCATTTTCAGTCTCTCATGACATTTTCTAAATATTCCTTTAAAGCCTACATTTTTAAAAATTATTTTTATTAACATATAATGTATTATTTGCCCCAGGCTTATACATTTCACAGCACTTACCATAGCACATACCCTCCCCAATGTCCATAACTCAAACACTCTATCCCTACCCATCCCCCACTCTCCCCCGCAACCCTCAGTTTGTTTTGTGAGATTAAGAGTCTCTTATGGTTTCTCTCCCTCCTGATACCATCTTGTTTCATTTTTTCCTTCCCTACCTCCTACAACCACCGCCCTGCCTCTCAAATTCCTCATATCAGAGAGATCATATAACAATTGTCTTTCTCTGATTGACTTATTTTGCTTAGCATAATACCCTCTAGTTCCATCCATGTTGTTGCAAATGGCAAGATTTCATTTCTTTTGATGGCTGCATAGTATTCCATTCTGTATACCACATCTTCTTTATCCATTCATCTGTTGATGGACATCTAGGTTCTTTCCATAGTTTGGCTATTGTAGACATTGCTGCTATAAACATTCGGGTGCATGTCCCCCTTCAGATCACTATATTTGTATCTTTGGGGTAAATACCCAGTAGTGCGATTGCTAGGTCATAAGGTAGCTCTATTTTCAAACTTTTGAGGAACCTCCATGCTGTTTTCCAGAGTGTAAACCCTGCATTTTTAATCACTAAATAAATTATCATTAAATTATCATGCCACCTAAGAATCTTATTTAACTAAAATGCTGGATAGAGGTCATATCTATCACTTAACTGGGTCATTCTTTCTTCTTGGAGGAAATAAACAATGTGGTTGATTATCGATTATGCTAAATAATTTTCTGATAGACACATATTTGCTTTCACCTTCTGGTTTCTTTATTTAGTTATGATATTTATTTCAATGTTAATGAAGTCAAGTAGCTTCAGATAATTTCATTAAATTTACTCTCAGAGGATGTTAGAAGGTATCATGTTCTTACATATCTGATCCTACAATCTAATGATTTGTATATTTTATAATAAGTTTAATGATATAAAAATAATACCAAAATGTTGTGTACATGTCTGTGTGTAGAGGTACACACACATTTTTTTATATATTCTTCAAAATATAGTTGCATATAAACAAAATACATTTATATAACTTGATAGAATTTAAAATAGAAATTAATGTAAGTCAATTTATAAAGAACCATACTATTATCAATACCAGATATTTAAAGCATAGGTCAGGCTGCTTTTCTGCTGTGTATTAGATAGTGGGATTATAACTAGATGAAGCATTTGATAAACACATGAACAGATCTATAAAAACAAGTCATATTTATAAGTTTTTCTTGCTTAATTTGAAGATAATTTTTAAGGTTAAGCCCTCTGGGAAAAATCCCTTGATATTTTCTTTAAAAATGCATTCTTAAATAGATATGAAAATGTTAAAATATTCATTTTAATATGAGCCTGGGAAATAGATCTCTTAGAATGAGTTCTCTGTTAGCTTTTAAAATGGTCTTGAATTATTTAATGTATTTCTAAGATCTTCAGTGAATCATGGCATGATAATTTTTTTATGAGTTTAGTCATCACAATGGTAGAATTTTA
The DNA here is from genome assembly GCF_963455335.1 of Martes martes. Taxonomy (NCBI): domain Eukaryota; kingdom Metazoa; phylum Chordata; class Mammalia; order Carnivora; family Mustelidae; genus Martes; species Martes martes. The sequence continues at coordinate 88,182,853 of NC_137894.1, forward strand.
AGGTTTTTAAAATTCATTTCCTTTTTACTCTGAAGCCGAATAAAATAACTCTTCTGCTCATATAGACCTAGTTTCCCTAAATTGATGGGGATATGTAATGAGAACTATAATGTCTGCTGTTGCAGTTTTTTGTATAAGTATGAAGTTATGACATGCTCAATATAAAATTTATATATTTCCTGGCTTCTATATCTGCTGAGGCATCAAACCTCAAAAAATAAAGAGGAGAGGGTCTGGACTGCTAGGAGATTTATGTAAAACTAGACAAGAAACCATCTCAAAACAGTCTGATGATTCATAGTCCATTGCAAACCTCAAGGAAATATAAAGGAATGGTAAGGAATTGATCAGAAACAGTAATGGAGAATTCTTTGTATAGCATTGGACTTGGATATTTTGCTTTTTCTCTCTTATCCTTCAAGTTACCTCAAAGGATTTTCAAGATTTTTATTCAGAAACTCTAGTATGTGGTCACCAGAACTCAGGGGAGGATGAAAACACAGGAACTAATACCTGAGTCCTTAGTCATTTAAACAAACAAATGAATAAACAAATAAACAAACATCCTAAAGGTAAGTGGCAGATTGAAATGCTCTGTAGTGAAAGGAAGTAGTTTAAAAGAACTAGAAATAAGTCAATTGGAGAAAGACAACTATCATATGATCTCTTTGATATGAGGAAGTAGAGATGCAATGCGAGGGGGTTGGGGGGAGGTAGGAAAAGAAAAAATGAAAAGATGGGATTGGGAGGTAGACAAACCATAAAACCATAAAAGACTCAATCTCAAAAAACAGACTGAGGGTTGCTGGGGGGAGGGGGGACGGGAGAGGGTGGTGGGGAAATGGACATTGGGGAGGGTATGTGCTATGATGAGTGCTGTGACATGTGTAAACCTGGTGATTCACAGACCTGTACCCCTGGGGATAAAAATACATTATATGTTTATTAAAATAAAAAAAAATACTACAATGGTGAGATAAGAAGCATTTTCCAAATGGATCTGTGGAATGGAGTCAGTCAGTCACGAACAAAGGGGCTTGACCCAAGAGGCTCACAGTAGTGTGATTGTGTGTGTTTGTGTGTGTGTGTGCGTGTGTGCTCATGCCTGTGTTGTAGGGGATTGTTCTTGGGACTTCAGGAGTGGAAATTTTTCAAAATAACGTTTGTATTTCTGCCATAACCGGAATGAACTAATGTTAGATTTTACCAACAATAGCCATAACACTTTAACCACTTTTCTCTAATTCCTGTCTTCATTGACCCTAACTTTGTACAATTTCAAAGTCATACCTTGTTGTGAGTGAAAGAAAAGAATCCTATGTTTTCGCCTGTCAGGAGCTCAGCTGAGTTTGGAAAGGAAAGAGAATGAGCTCAGTGGCCTGCTGTCAGAGTAGCTGATTAAAGCAACGAACCAAAGATGATAGAGTTAAGTCTTATCACTTACTCATACAATATAAGCAAGAGCCTAAAACTTAAGAAAGCCCCAACTCATCCTTTATTTTCCTGCATGGAACAGTGCTGAGGTGAAGGGTCACATGGATCAGCATGGGCATGTGGGTGGTCGTCCTACTGTTGAGGGAGCCCTGAACAAGAGGCTCCAGAAGTTTTAGGGTCCCTGAGCTTGGGAGGACTGTGAAGGGAAGGGCGGGCATAGAAAAATACCGGGTTCTAAGGGAGAGTGGGGAAAAGTGTCTCCAAGTTTTCTCCCTTGTCCCCCCACTGAGGGGTCCTCAGTGAGGGGACAGAAGATTTCTGCTCAAGGTGTCAGATAAAGGAACATGAAAATAAACATGCCTGGGTCAGGAGTGTAAATACGCAAGAGGGGTGTCCATTGTCCTTGACTACAACTCTTTTCAGAAACTACAACGCCTTGGCTGTACACTAAGGCTGGCATGGGGAAGGTAGCTCTCCACCGAGAGGCCTGCCAGATAAAGATTTGTTATTACCTGTGATCTGTCCTGAAAAATGACACATAGGTTTTTCTAGGGAGCCAGACTCCTCTTCTCCCTTTCAAATTAAAGGTTTACATATCCAATATAGATCATAAATGAAAGAGAGGATTAATCCTTTCTTGAATAAGACATTGATGTTTTGTTTTCAAAGTGAACAGGAATTTTGTTCCTAAATATTTCTATAAAAGTTATAAAATAGATATGGACTCAGTGTCTGGAAGGAAAAGACATCAGTAAGAATATATGAAGTTTTTTTCTGACTGAATGCTACTAGCCCATCTCAGTCAATACACAAATTATACATAGGTATATATTAAAAAATTTCCTATTTAATGTTTTTCTTAATATACAAGCAGAGTATGTTAGGTGTAAGGAACTACCTAGTAAAAAATGTGAGGTATAATTGAATTGTCAGGTATACCATTGTAACAAGAGAGCATATCCTCAGTTTCCTCTTTGCTCATACAAGCATATATACACCTATTTAAAAAATACATGTTTCTCTCTATAGGTATATTTGTCTTTTTTTAATTCACCAAAAGAATCCTATATCTTTTTCTAATACTCTTCTTCCCTAGTACGTGCTGTATCTTTTTTTTTTTATAACAGGTTTTTAAAGTTTTTATTTAAATTCCAGTCAGTTAACATACAGTGTAATATTCATTTAAAGTGTATAATATAGTAATTCAACCCTTCATACATCACCCAGTGCTCATCACAAGTGCACTCCTTAATCCCCATCACCTATTTCCCCTATCCCCCCACCCACCTCCCCTCTGGTAACCAGCAGTGTGCTCTCTAGAGTTAAGTATCCATTTCTTGTTTTGCCTCTCTCTTTTGTTTGTTTTCCCCTCTTTGCTCATTTATTTTGTTTCTTAAATTACATGTGGTAGTGAAATCATATGGTGTCTGTCTTTGACTTATTTTGCTCAGCATAATACTGTATAGCGCCATCCATGTCATTGCAAATGGCAAGATTTTATTCTTTCTATTGCTGAGTAATATTCCACTGTGTATATATCTATATACGCCATAGCTTCTTTATCCATTCATCAGGTACGTGCTGTATCTTTAAAATTAAATGAACTTCTGGTGAGAATAAACCATGTTTTTATTAGTTCCAAGCATAGGGATAATTGAGGTTGAATCAGTGCCCATAAAGCACCTAAAGATGAATGGTGATGGTATTATTAATTTTTTTTTTTATTTCCTGTACGTACCTACTTGGTTTAGAATGCAACCACAAAGAAACAAATCATCTAGTCATTTGCAGAGGATACAACTGAGTATTCAGGTGCTGAACCCAGTGAGAAAGGAGAGAACCCTCCTTTTACTTGAGGGCCAGACAAGGAGTGTTCCTCATAAGGTACACAGTAGGTGCCCTTGAACAAGATTCAACCGGAGATATCAGTGAGGTTCTGTAGGACAGACAGAAAGACAGGGAACAATTCAACTGTTACTCTGAGACTATATAAACTTCCCACTACATCCAGTCATTATTGAGGATTGGAAAAAGCAGGGAAATTCCTTTTGAATGGAGTAGAATGAGGTTTGATGACAACTTTGAATTTTTAATTCACTGGGTATATCCAAAAATCAAATGTATTAAATTTAAATAAACTGTTTTATGTTAGAAAATGCTAATCTACTTTTAATTGGCAAAATTTTTAAAAAATTATGTTCTGTTAAGAGTGGGCATGAATCTTCTTTGAAAATTTGAGCTTTGTTATAAATAATAAAGAAAGCCACATATTTTTTGTATATTTGAACAGAAGAGTAAACACTTCAACTTGACTCTAAAAGTGAGATAAACAATTTAAGAAGTTACCACTGAGGAAGAATGAAAATTAGATAAGCCATAGGCATATATATAAAAATAAGAGATACAAAATTAGGGTTTGAAATAGAAAGAATCTAGAAGTTAGAGAGGTTATCTCAGCTTCTTTCATGATATGACCTTAACCTTTGTAGTTCAAATAAAAAATACAGTTTAAATTAATGAAACAGAATTGACCTTAAATTCCTAATCATATTCCAGTATTTTTTCCTTAACTTTCCTTAAAGTATTTAAGAAACCATCACTCCTTGTGGAGGAAAAATAGTTGCAGCAATTCCTTCTTTTCAGTTATTTTACCACTAAAAGTGAAATATATTTTATTAAATAGGAAAATGGACGTGGAGTTCACACACATACATACATATATCTATGTACCACATACCTGTGATTTCTCTCTGTATATATAATCGTGTAGGTAATCATAAGTGAGAAGGATAATACTATCCTGCCCAGCACCTACTCCCACCAGGCAGTTCAGTGGTGTTTAGTCTGCAGAGACTAGCCTGGAAGCTTGAGTGGGCCCGTGAGAGAACTAGGTGGCTTGGGGTTCCCCTCGTAGTTTTCTGTCTGGTTCAGAGGTGCTTCATAGATCTTCCTATAATAGCAGGTGATGGAGAGTCTTGGGTCTACCTTATTGGCAGCCATCTCCAAGCAGGCAATTGCTATAGGCCAAGACTTGAGTCTAGCCTCTGGGACAGAACCCCAGTGCCAGTCAGGCTGGACTGTGCTGCTCTCCCACAGCGTTTTTGTGGAGCTGGATTTTCTCTGTTGCGAAAATCCCCAACATCTTTTTCTACTCTTGTTCCTGAATGGTGGGCTCCTCATGAAGCTCTAAGCAGGATGTACCTTGATTCTGGCAATAAAAATATTCTGGATGCCATAAAAAAAAAATAGCCAGTTAATTTACCTGAACTTTTTTCTAAGGGATGAAGTGGTTATTCAGGGTTTTATAATTTGGTTTACCCAAGTATCATCGAATTTGATCAAACTTGGAAAAGATACATTTTAAATTCACTGTATATGGACAGCTGAATTTCAAAATGTCTCTTCTTTGAGAAAAAAAATTAAGAACTTCCAATAGGTTCTAACTTGTCTGGCACTTGTAATCCTGTATGTAAATCTGAAGCTACCTCAACATTAGAATTGTTCCATGACAAGCAGATTAAGTCAGCAGAAATGTCAAAAATGACAACTTCCATCTGGGGTGTATGGATTCTCAGCAATATCAAGATGTCTCCAATTTGTCAAATATAGATGAATAGGAGTAACAGAAAAACATACATACTAATGCAAATATAAGAAATGGACATTTCAGGAATAACTCTGTAAGCTAGTGCATAAATTTAGTTATATACTTAGGAATGGCTGACTATAGTGTTTTTCAATGACATGTTTTTATTTTATGCTAAATATGTGACTGGATTGAAAATTAGGACTTCCAGAGGCCCAGTGTTTCTGAAATGAAGAATTGAAGTGTATATCAAAAGAATTTAGAGAATTTGTCTCCATAAATAAAATATTTAAATCCTTCATTAAAAAAAAAAAAAACAAAAAAAACTTTCCTATTTCCAGAGTGCCTCAGAGGACTCTGACCTATTTCAATTCTTGTAAATTATATTCTCTGCTCCCCAAACCTCCCCTCCAAAGAAAGACATGCTTATGGAATTATGGGGCCTGTGACAATAGAATTGTTTTCTCATCCAGAAGAACTGTGAGTGAAGAACTGGAACATGAAATATGCCACCAAGTTGATTGAAGGTATCTCTTATTAAAAAATGTGTTTTTACTCAGCATTTTAAGAACATATGAGATATATTCAAAAGACTATTTTGGGGGCGCCTGGGTGGCTCAGTGGGTTAAAGCCTCTGCCTTCAGCTCGGGTCATGATCTCAGGGTCCTGGGATCAAGCCCCGCATCCGGCTTTCTGCTCGGCAGCGAGCCTGCTTCCCTTCCTCTCTCCCTCTCTGCCTGCCTGTCTGCCTTCTTATGATCTCTATCTGATAAATAAAATCTTTTAAAAAAAAAAAGAACAAAAGACTATTTTGCCTTTCATCTAGTATTATATATTTATTTTATTATATATTATAAAAAAAACTCTGTGAAGAAAGTTTCTTTGGGCAAAAAAGAAATAATACTGACAATAAATTTATATATAAATCTGTAAAATGTTAAGTTTTTAATTAATAAAGCATCACTGACTTTAATACTGCTTGACAAGAATTATTTGACATATGAATGGTCTAGGTTGTCTTCTGATGCAACAAAATCCATTTATTTCAGAGTCAATCATGAATTAGTTAATGTACACTTTTTCATCATCAACCTATTAAAAATTGCTCAGGAGACTATTTGCAATGGGTTCTAATTCTTCTCAGATGACTTCTGTGAAGCAGAAGAAAACTACTTTTCCAGTTCTTTTGTTTAGGTGCATGCTCATTCAATCTCTTAGCTCCTCAACCTTGTTAATTCACCTATGGTAAATGGAATAATAGAATCATTTGTTTCTGCCCAACTTTATAATCACATGTAATTTAATCAAGTACTTTCAAGACTACAATTAATTCCAGAAGACTTTATAAAAAGCAAGTCATTTTCCCCTGTTATGTCTCAAATAGTTGTCTTATTTTCAAACTGGAAAAAATATATTTTGATTTCTTAAGGAAAAGTGCCCAAATACACATGATTTACAGTCAGAAGAGTGAGAAATATATTTCCTTGATTGATTTCCTACTTCTTGATTGATTTCCTACTTTAGACAATGTAATTTTGTTTTTTAAACAGATGTTAGAGCATGCTCATAACTAGCTTTACATTAGGTTCAATCTCTATTTGATCTCTAACTTCAATAGAAAAAATAGCAACAAAATACTATTTTGTAGTTTATGGAAAGTTTGGCTATAATGCTAGTTTTTTGTTTTTCTTTCAAACATATATATATATATATATAAAATGGACAGATATGCTGTGTAATAACATTATAGAATAAAATTCCATTCATATCTCAGTAATTTACCTGTGGCCATTATCACAGAAGTCTACTAGTGTGCATTTAATTGTGTATGTGAGATATAGGAACTTCATTCATTCAATATATTTTGTGTAATGAAAATACTAAACCTCACGTTGTTTTTAATCCACACTTTTCCTTTCTTTAACTTTATTTCAACAAATGTGAGAATGAATGGAAATTTACTCCTTTTAGAAGATGTTTTAGACTAACCTTTGCTTAGGTGTACTACAAACCCTGGTTAAACTTGAAGAAACGTAAAATTAAACTTTGTTAATACTTAAACATTTTAAAATATTTCCTTGCCAACCTAAACACTCATATCATTAATGAAAGATATACTAGGTTCTTTTATATTCATATAATTTCCTCATTTATGAATGATATCAATGTCAGTCTGGTGTAGAAATTCTCTCCAGTATCTGTAAAACAATGACAGTTTGGGCCTCATATTTCACCATCTCCTAGAATCTTTGCATATGTGTTCAATCCTGGCAACACCAAAATGTTGCCTCCTTCAAATACCGTGGCCAGTGATGACAGGCTAAGTAGCATGCCATTAAGAGGCAACCCGGTGATAGCATATAATCCAATCAGAAAAACCAAAAACACTTAGCAGGAACTATTTTCAGGGTCCTTCCACTTGCAAACTTTGTACCTCTGAATATTAAGGAGCCTGATGTGCTCAATATTAGAAAACATATTCCATTCACTCTTTCTTTTTCTTCCCAAACTTCAACTCCTCTGATACCAGAAGGCCTTCATTATTTTAACCCTTCGTCCTTTTTTTTTATGGCCCTTTAGATTTTCATTATGATTGGTACTACAGAATCCTCTTTCCAAGAAACAGCACATACAACTTGAACAGGAAGCATTCTTCCTAAGACTTTTGCATCATTAACCATTTTACAAAAAAAAAATACTGTATTCTCTTTATAGTTATGATTATATGGGACTACTGGTGCTGATAAGTACTGCCTATTATTATAGTTTCAGATTTTCTTTAATCATCTGAATCACTCTTGATATACACCTTTCTAGTTCAACAGATAGATATAGAACTAGAATTTGAGTTCTAAAGGGAGGGCAAGGACCTTTTCTGTATTTTTACTGATCCAAGCTTCCTGGCACATAGCAGTCAGCAAATAAATATTTGTTGATTAAGCAAGTAGAATTCACATTCATGGTAAGATATATAGTAAATACAAGCAAAATGACTATATATGGCTATGCAAATCTCAGAATTTCTATTTGACTATTTATATTTCCAAATAATTGTGCACATTGTATTATTATTTGTCTTATCTCATCTTGAAATATTAGTTTTGATAAATGCATTCAAAGTTAATTCAGAGAATATTTACTGAACCTTTATAAAGCATCATGTGCTGAAAATAAGCTAGTGAAACAAATTATGATAAATAAGAAAACTGAGAAGGTTCTTATATTTAGATAGTGTTAAGTTTTATTAAAGAAAACAGTGAAGGAATAGAAAGTGATTTGTACAATAGGTAGCTGGGAGAAATGTTAGGGAGCCTGTAAGGAAAAGATATTTGAGCAGATATATTGAGTCGTGTGAATAAAGAGCTGGGAAAAGGACATTTTAAATGGAATAAGTACCAAGGAAATGCCCTACAGTCTTGGAACAATCAGAAAACAGCAGGAAGCCCAGCATGGATGATGCACAGTGAGTAATGAGAAGAGTGGTCATGTTTTGCAGGCTTTGGTAGGCATGGGATTTCACATGATAGCAATGAAGTAGTTTGGATTTTAAACAGAGGAGTGGTATAATCTGACTGTCTCTAATCTCTCTGTAAAAATAAAAGCATTACTCTGATTGATGAGTGGAGAATAAATTATGAAGGATCAAGAGTTGAAAAGCATAATGAGAAAGATTTCAGGGAAAATACGATGTTGGCTGACCACGCAGTATAATGCAGTAAATGTGAGATTAGTGGTCATGTGTTTCAAGTGTGACTATAATACAATGAAGTGATTTTCTACTTAGTTGCTTAACTGGAGTCACAGTATGTGTAAATTTGAATCTATGATTGGAAACTTTTATGTGTTTCCTTCTTGTTTGTTTTGTTTTTGCTCTGTTAGTTTTAGTGTGGTGTCTAAAAAGAAGAGCAAGAGAGATGGAAGTAAATATAAGGGATTCCTCCTTAATTTGGTTGTATTTCTATCTCAACTATGTTTCTCAAATACAAAACATGTATATTTTCTGAGAGATCATATGTTACCACCTCACACATGGAGAACAGCTAAAATTAAGAGCACAGGAAACAACAGATATTGGCAAGGATGCAGAGATAGGGGGGCCCTCTTAACTATTGATAAGAATGTAAATTGGTATAGCCACTCTGTAAAATAGTATGGCAGTTCCTCAAAAAGTTAAAAATGGAAGTACCCTACAATCCCACCATTGCACTACTAGGTATTTACCCAAAGGACACAAAAATACAAATTCTAAGTGGTACATGCACCCTGATGTTTATAGCAGCAATATCCAAATTATGGAAAGATCCCAAATGTCTGTTGACTGATGAATGGATAAAGAAGATGTTCTATGTGTGTGTGTGTGTGTGTGTGTGTGTATACAAGTATAATGGAATATTACTTACCCATCCAAAAGAATGAAATCTTGTCATTTGCAATGACATGAATGGAACTTGAGTGTATTATGTTAAGTGAACCAAGTTAGTCAGAGAAAGACAAATACCATATGATTTCACTCACATGTGAAATTTAAGAAACAAAAGAGATGAACCTTAGGGAAGGGGGAAAAAAGAGAGAGAGGCAAACCACAAGAGACTCTCAACTATAGAGAACAAGCAGGCTTGCTGGAGGGGAGGTGGATAGGGGATGGGCTAAATGGGTGATGAGTATTAAGGAGGGCACTTGTGATGAGCCTTGGGTGTTATATGTAAATGATGAATAACTATATTCTACTCCTGAAACTGATATTACACTATGTGTTAACTAACTAGAATTTAAATAAAAACTCAAAAAACATGCTTTTATGATCTACACAGGGACATGCTTGAGACCTCTTGGATTCCAGTTCTTTTTACTCACCAATATTATTCCATTATTCCACTCCCTCAGGGCTTCCAAGAATACTTAGCTTGATTTTAACTCTATATTAAGTAACATGATAGAAAAAAAAAAATATATATATGAATGTGCATTTTATATATATGTTAAAATGGTAGAAAAATATGTATAGAATTTGTGTATATGTGTTTAACAACAGAAACAACAGTTTTGTATACATATTATGTTATCTTATGTTACAGAAAATGCATTAAATATGTATATCATTGCATTTAATTCTTATAAATTTCCTGTCAGATAGATTATATTGCTATTTGTATTTCATAGATGAAAATCCTTGTTGCAAAAGAGATTACACAGGTAGTAGAAGGTGGAAGTTGGATTTGAATTTCTATATTAGTTAACCAGATACTTTACTTTTATCCAGCAATTTTCACTTTTTTATGTATCTGAGAGGTAAATAAAATAATTATCTTACTATCTGTAACTACTAAGATTCAATGGAATACAAAGATCTGTATGATTATTAGTACTCTTCATCTTTCACTGGGATTCTTATCATTAAGAATGCATTATCAAACAACTTAGTTTATCTTTATCTCATGTTGTCCACCTTTTTCTGAGCTTTTTCATTTATGTTTTCATTCAGAACATTAGTACAATTCCATCAATAATCTTTATCACTTTGAGTTCTGTTTTCTCATTTAAATATTCAGAACTGGAAATTATTCATCTTCAGTTCCAGAAGCTCTTTTACTATTGAATGTAATTTCATTAAACCTCTTCATTCTTTCCAAAAGTCCTTATCAGTCACCTCCATTAAGTCTATTTTACTTTTTATTAAAGATTTTATTTATTTATTTATTTATTTGAGAGAGAGGGGGAGAGAGAGAGAGAGAGTGCTTGAACAGGGAGAGGGGCTAAGGGACAGGGAGAGGCAGACTGCCCAACAGGGAGCTCGATCCCAGGACCCTGGGATCATCATCTGAGCCAAAGGCAGCTGCTTAACCAACTGAGCCACCCAGGTGCTCCATTAGGTCTATTTTAATAGGTGCCTCTCAGATTTTCCTTTTTTTGTTAAAGTTAGTGACTTTTGGGATGTGGCTTGTAATTTTCCTTTGCTAAGTCATGGGAAAGAGTTTTCCAAGCATGTAAGGTATGTAAGTAAGGGTAATGCTAGTCCCAGACCTCTTTAGCTTAACACAATACAAGTGAATTTTTCACCCATTTACATGCAACATGTCCATTTGTCAGGCAGCCTTCTATATGGATATTCATGAACTCAAGTTTCCTTCTATCTTGCATGTATAAAATTCCCTGGGAACATGAAGTCTTTTATTTCAAGTTGATGGGAAGAGGAAAAGAAAAGGTGAAAAGAATATAATCTATAATATAGAAAAAAGGTCTAAACATGTGTCTATCTGTGACTGTTGAACAATTTCTGTCATGGAATAAATGACATCTATGATAAATATAGTTTTATGACACTATTTGGAAGAGGAGAAATAGGGCTATCAGTAGTATCTTTCAATTAAGAATGACGCATACACACTGCATAGAATGGGACAAATTCAACCCACTGTTGCTGCCCCCAAATTTTCCCAATAGCCATAATACCGAGAGAGAGGATTCTGCCAGTAAGGCAGATGCAATTATTTCCTAAAATTATTAAATGATCCACTACTGCTTAAATGTCACCATCCCTCAGGAGAAACTTGCTTCAGACTCTCCTGGACATTCCTACCTTCTTTCTGGCTGTTGGACTCCCTGGAATTCTTCATCAAAACAGGCAAAGTTGTCTCACACATGCTTTGCCATGTAGAAAAAAAGCCTGGATTTAAAGGTTTCACTTTAAACTTAATCTAGCTGATTAAAGAAACTAGGAAGAAACTAGGTTGGATCAGGACACATAGCCAATAATTTTTAAGGAACTCCCTTCTTCTGAAAAGACAAAAAGAAGATCTTTAGCATAGATGTAGCTTTCTTTTTGAAAATTTCCTCCCATTTGTCTCTTACCCTTTGTGGTCTAGTAACTGTATGTCTTAACTAATAAGTAATATTACACAGAGGGGCATTACAAATAAGCGAGTTAAATTTGAACTATTTAATTAATGATACCAGTACAATTGGCTATGTATATGTAAAAATAGGGTATAAGAAAAATAAGATATGAGTAAATACATATACTGTATCTTATCAAAGTTATTTTTAGAATGATTAGGACCTAAACATGAAAAGGAAAACTCTAAATTATCTAGATTATTTTCTGATGTCTTAGATAAGATTTATTAAATATGCACAAGACACATAAATGAAAGTTGGGTAAATTTAATACATTCAAATAAAAATCTATGTGAACATAGTTTTTTTTTTTTTTTTAACTGCAGAATGAGTGGCCATATTTAAAAAATATATAGAGAGAGGAGCTGAGATTGGGGGATGGTAGGAAGACCCTAGGCTTGCCTCATCCCTTGAACATAGCTAGATAAATATCAAGTCATTTTGAATACCAAGAAATTGATCTGAGGACTGACAGGACACACTAGAGGAAGAGAAAAGGCCAATCGTGGAACATAGGAGGTAAAGAGACATGGTTTGGGGGAGAAACAGATCAGGGGTGCTATGGAGGGGAGAGAGTCCTGGTCATGGAGAGAGAAGAGAGACAGAGACAGAGAAAGAGAGAGAGAGAGAGAGAGAGAGGAGCACACAGAGGATGGCACAAAGAAATCACTTCCCAAAGCCATTGCCTGGGAAAAAAAAAAAGACAGGATGCTTTTCCTGAATTTTTATCAGTGGAGCTCAAAAACTGGAGTTTTAGATATCTGTGGGGTGGCTGGTGTGGAGCCCTGAGGGCACTGCAGTGCTCCTGCGGAGAAGGAGAGTAGATAGCTCTGGAGTAGAATGTCGTGATCTGAGGATCCCCTATAATGCACTGGGAGAGACAGTTCCCCCTTCCTGGAGTGTAATTGAGAGAGGTGGCATTGCCTCTCCAGGGACAAGAGAATGGTGGATACCATTTCCCTCCTCCTCCCCTCAGTATAAACTAACTTCAGTATGCAGCACAGCACCAATAGTGGTGGCCTAAACTGTGTACACCAAGCCTTGCCCCTCTGTTCTGCTCATACTGCTTTCCTCAGAAGAGTGTGCCTGAACCCGTGCAGTGGGCCCCTCCCCCAGAAAACCAGCATAACCCCTGCCCCCCAAGCACCAGGCCTACTGACCACAGAGTTCTACAAAACTGACTCCAGGTAAGGAGAAACTCTGCAAAGGACTGACCTGAGGGAAAGAGCAGCCGAAACAGAATAGCAGAGTGAGCATGGCATATACCAGAGACACTTCCTAGAGCCAAGTCTCTGGACGGTATGTGACCTCTTCTTCATAAAGTCATTACTCTCAGGAGGAGGAAACAGTAACAGAGTTTCCTAATACACAGAAGACAGAGACCTAGACAAAATACCAAGACAGATGAATTCATCCCAAAAGAAAGAACAAGAAAATATCACAGCCAGGGATCTAATTGAAACAGATATAAGTAATATTCCTAATGAAGAATTTAAAGCAACAATTATAAGGATACTAGCTGGGCTTGAGAAAGCATAGAGGACACCAGGAAGGCCCTTTCCACAGAGATAAAAGACCTAAAAACTAATCTGGCCAAAATGAAAAATGCAATAACTGAGATTCCAAACCAACTAGCTGTAAGGACCATGAGGATGGAAGAATTAGAGGAATGAATAAGTTATATAGAAGATAAAATTATGGAAAATAACAAAGTTGAAAAGAAGAGGGGAAGAAAAATATTAGATCACTAATGTAGACTTGGGAAACTCAATGACTCCATAAAGGATAATAGCATTTGTATCATAGGAGTCCCAGAAGAAGAGAGCAAAAAGGAGGCAGAAGGTTTATTTGAGGAAATTATAGCTGAAAACTTCCCTGATCTGAGGAAGAAAACACATTCAAATCCAGGAGGCACAGAGAAATCCCATCAAAATCAACAAAAGTATTTAAATTTATAAAATAGAGATAACTGAAAAATCCTAAAAGCAGCAAGACAATAGAAGGCCTAACTTACAAAAGACAAATAACTCTAGTAACAGACCTCTCCACAGAACTTGACAGACAAAAAAAAAGTGGCATGATACATATTCAACGTGCTGAATGGGAAAACTCTGCAACCAAAAATACTCTACCCAGCAAGACTATCATTCAGAATAGAAGGAGAGAGTTTCTCAGACCAAAAACAACAACAACAAACGGCAACAACAACAAAACCTTAAAGGAGTTTGTAACCACTAAACCAACACTGTGAGAAATATTAAAGGGAACCCTTTGAGTAAGAAAGAAAGACCAAAAGTGACAAAGACTAGAAAGGAACAAAGAATACCTCCAGAAACAAAGACAAAACAAGTAATAAAATGACACTAAATTCATATTGATCAGTAAGCACTCAGAATGTATGGACTAAATGACATAGAGTGTCAGAATTTATTAAAAAAAAAAAAGAGATCCATGTATATGCTGCCTATAAGAAACTTACTTTAGACCTAAAGACTCCTGTAGATTGAAATGAGGGGATGGAGAAACATTTACCATGCAAATGTATATCAACAGAAAGACAGAGTAGCCATACTTCTATCAGACAAACTAGATTTTAAACCAAAAAATTATAACAAGAGTTGAAGAAGGGCACTGCATCATAATAAAGGGGACTATCCAACAAGAAGATGTAACATTTATAAATTTTATGCCCTCAATTTGGGAGTACCCAGATATATAATAAAAGTAATAACAAACATAAGGGAACTCATTGATAATAATTCAATAGAAGTAGGGCACTTTAACCCTCCCACTTAAATTAAAGGGTAGATCATCTAAGCAGAAAATCAGTATAGAAAACAGTGGCTTTGAATGACACACTGAACCAGATGGACTTAACATATATTTAGAACATTTCTTCCTAAAGCAGCAGAAAAAACATTCTTTTAAGTGCACATGGGACATTGTTCATAACAGATCACATACTAGGTCACAAATCAGGGCTCAACTAATAAAAAAAGAGTGAGATAATACTATGCATATTTTCTGACCACAACGCTATGAAACTTGAAGTCAATAACAAGAAAAAATTTGGCAAATACATGGAGGTTAAAGAACATCCTGCTAAAGAATGAATGAATCAACCAGGAAATTAAAGAAGAAATTAAAAAAAAATACATGGAAACAAATGAAAAGAAAACACAATGGTCCAAAGCTTTTGGGATGTAGCAAAAGCAGTCATAAAAGGGAAGTATATAGCAATGCAATACAGTCCTACCTCAAGAAGCAGGAAAAAAATCTCAAATATACAACCTAACCTTACACCTGGAGCTAGAAAAAGAACAACAAATGAAATCTAAAGCCTGTGGAAAAAGAGAGATAATAAAGATTAGAGGAGAAATAAGTGATATAGAAATAAACAAAAACAAAAAAAACAGTAGAACCAGGAGTTGGTTGGTTCTTTGAAAAACATTAATAAGGTTGATAAACTCCTAGCCAGATTTATCAAAAATAAAAGAGAAAGGACCCAAATAATTAAAATCACAAATGAGAGAAAATAAATAATAACCAATACCACAGAAATACAAACAATTATAAGAGAGCATTATGAGAAATTATATGCCAACAAACTGGGCAATCTGGAAGAAGTAGATAAATTCCTAGAAACATATAAACTATCAAAACAAAACTGAAATAGAAAGAAATAGAAAACCTGAACAGACTGATAACCAGCAAAGAAATTGAATCAGTAATCAGAAATTTCCTAGCAAATGAAAGTCTAGGGCCAAATGGCTTCCCAGGGGAAATCTACCAAACATTTAAAGAACTAATACCTATTTTTCTCAAACTGTTCCAAAAAATAGAAATTGAAGGAAAACTTCCAAACTCATTCTACGAGGCAAGCATTACCTGATTCCAAAACCAAAGACCCATGGGATGCCTGGGTGGCTCAGTTGGTTAAGCCTCTGTCTTCGGCTCAGGTCATGATCCCAGGGTCCTAGGATTGAGTCCCATATAGGGCTCCCTACTCAGCGGGAGCCTGCTTCTCCTTCTCCCTCTGCCTGCTTCTCTGCTTACTTGTGCGCGCTCTCTCTCTCTGTTAAATAAATAAATAAAATCTTCAAAACCAAAGACCCCACTAAAAAGGAAAATTACAGACCAATACCCCTAATGAACATGGATGTGAAAATTCTCAATAAATATTAGCAAATCAAATCCAACAGTACATTAAAAGAATCATTTACCATGATCAAGTGGGATTTATTCCTGGGCTTCAGGGGTTGTCCAATATTTGCAAAACAATCAACGTGATATACCACATTAATAAAAGAAGGGATAGGAACCATATGATCATCTCAACAGATTCAGAAAAAGCATTTAACAAATTAAAGAATGGATTAAACAAATCCATTCTTGATAAAAATCATGAACAAAGCAGAGATGGAGGGAACATACCTATATCATAAAGGACATATACGAAAGACCCACAGCCAATATCATCCTCAAGGGGGAAAATCTGAGAACTTCTACCCTAAGGTCAGTGATAAGGAGGCCCACTCTCACCACTGTTGTTCAACATAGTACTGGAAGTCCTACTCTCAGCAATCAGACAACAAAAGAAATAAAAGGCATCCAAATTGACAAGGAAGAAATCAAACTTTCATTATTTGCCAATGACATGATACTCTATGTAGAAAACCCAGAAGACTCCACCAAAAAATTGCTAGAACTGATACATGAATTCACTAAAGTCACAGGATACAAAATCAACATATAGAAATCTGTTAAATTTCTATACACCGATAATGAAGCAGTAGAAAGAGAAATCAGTCGATCCCTTTACAGTTGCACCAAAAGTAATAAGATATCTAGGAATAAACCTAGTCAAAGAGGTAAAAGATCTGTACTGCCGCTTTCCAATGGCCGCTTGCCGCTTGCCAAAGGTGCACGGGAGAACAATGAGGCACAAACAAGTCAGCTTCAAGAGAAAGGGAGCAGGGGTCAGCAGTTGAGAAGACTGCCACCCAGAACAACTTCTCGGTCCCTTATTTATTAGGTACAAGATAACAATCAATGAAGGAGATTATAGATAAGCAAGATATGCCTGATCAAGCAGTATAGGATTTGTGGTTGAGTAAACGCATTTAAAGGAATCATCTAATTAACTACAGGTGATCACAGGAGAAGGGGAGATAACAGAAAAAAGCAGAGGGCATTCCACCCGGAGCGGGCTGGGCTGCTCGGCTTCAAGGATGTATATCATCCTCTCCCCCAGAGGCCTGTTGCTGGCCCATGTTCAAACATGTTTGGTCAGTATATGGTTCTGAGGGACGGTTACACTTTACTGTGAAAACTGTAAAACACTGATAAAAGAAATTGAAGAGGACACAAAGAAATGGAGAAACATTCCATATTCATGGATTGAAAGGACAAATATTGTTAAAATGTCTGTATTACCCAAAGCATTCTATCAAAATACCATTGTCACTGCCGGCACGACAACACGACCAGGGTCGAGAGGGTAAGAGGATGGTGAAATGAAGATGAGACTCAAAGAGACTGGGACAGAAGGGGCAAGGTGGATGATGTCCAAGAAATGCCAGTTTATTTAGAAGAGTGCTCTGATATAAATATCGTACAGAGACAATCATAAGGAAGCAGTGATCCATTGCATTCTTAGAATAGTTTCCACAGGTTCCCCTTAGAAAGTTTCTTAAGGCTCATGTGCAAACATCCTGACGCCAAGAGGGCTGCTTAAAGATGAGTTCCCTATAGGTAAGTAGACAGAGAAGGGCCAAAAGGGCATCAGGTGCAGTTTATGGCCCCTGCAGGGACAGCAAGTCAAGTTACTGATTCACGGCTTTAGGCCTGCATGTCCTGTTCCAGATAAGCCCCAGAGGGTGGTCGTGTAGGAGAGCGTGAGACACATAGCACAGGCCCATTCTCAAAAGCACCTCAACTTATTAACCACAGGATTGCTTTAACCCTTAAGTTTCAAGGAGGCGCGAGTCAGGGCCTGGTTTGGTTCACTCTCAAGCTACTGCGCGGCCTCCCACATAGCATCAGCATCTTAGTAGAACAAACAATCCTAAAATGTGTATGGAACCACAAAAGACCCTGAATAGCCCAAACAATCTTGAAAAAGAAAAGCAAACCTGGAGGCATCATAGTTCCAGACTTTTAAGTTATATTACAAAGTTGTAGTAATCAAGACAGTATGGTACTGGGCCAAAAACAAGACACATAGATCAATGGAACAGAATAGAGAACCCAGAAATAAACCCACAACTAGATGGTCAATTAATCTTAGACAAAGGAGGCAAGAACATGCAATGGGAAAAAGACAGTCTCTCCAACAAATGGTGTTGGGAAAACTGGACAGCAACATGCAGAAGAATGAAAGTGGACAACTTTCTTATACCATAGACAAAAATAAATTCAAAATGGATGAAAGACCTAAATGTGAGGCAGGAAACCAGTAAGATTTTATTTTTAAGTAATCTCTACACCCAACGTGGCATTCTAACTTTGAGATCAAGAGCCACATGCTGCACAGAGGCAGCCGACATCCTTGTCCTTTTTTTAGTAACAATGAAAACAAAGCAACAAGAGCAGAAAACGCTTCAAATAGAAATTCTAGAAGAAATAAAAAGATTTAATAGATTTGTGTTTAAAATTTGATACAGATGCTCACAACAGTCTTTTGAGTTTTATGGTTTTGTGAAATAAGATTACACTTATTTCTTGAAATATAATAATAATAAAAGGTAAATCATATCTATTTTCAATTTTCAAAACACATAATAGGAAATTTATAATTATAAATTTTAGAAATATAAAATTCATGATGTGGCTAATATAGTTTGTGGATGTAATAGAGAAATGATATGAAAGAACAATAATTTTTTCTTCTCATATTTTAAGAAATTAAGCCCTACTTAATAAATCAATAAATGGTGTATGTCTTTATACTTTCTAAAGTTACCAAAACAAAACAACAGTCAAAACTAAGAAAAATTAGATAAGGGAAAATACAGCAGTAGATAGAGCTGTGTGAGTTAAATAGGGAAGTAGAGATTTAAGAATATTATTTAGTTTGAGATATATTTCTTGAAAATGAATAAACATTGAAAAGTCATTACTACCAAAATCCTGGGCTAAAAATGGAAGCAGATGAGAAAGCTACTAGCTTTTATTTTATAACCTTCCATGACACTGAATGTTATCCCCACATGCGTGTATTATTTTGAATTAAAAGATATCTCTGTTTAGATTAGATTTATGAGGTATATGGATGGAGGTGACAATGAGTTTTCATGGCACAGTGGAAAGTGTGTTTGAGTACCCTTGAAGAAAAATGGATTTTAGTTATGTCTGTGTCTCAACTAGCCACTAGATTCTGGATACATTTCTTAATCTTTTTGTATCTTACTTTCCTTTCATGAAAATATAATAACTACAGAATAGCTATATATTTTTCCTATCTGATTTACAATGTGATATTCAATATCCACAAATGTGCTTTAAAAAGCATATAGTGTAATCTAAACTAGCTGGTGATGTTTTACGCAGTTTCAGTCTATAATTTTTCTCTTCTCATTCTTATAGCTCTATTATATTCACAAATCTTGTGGTTTCAGGTAAGAGATTTGCTGCCTAAATAAATTACTGTTTCAGTGTAAGAAAAGACATGAGTGGCATTGTGTCTTATACAGCATGTAAAGCTAGTACTGTTTAGGCCACTGACTAAATTAAATATACTTATGTACCAAAAAATAAAAATGTTGCCAGAAGTCATAAGACAGTATCTAAAATAGGCATGTATTTTAGGGAAGAATATGTGAATGCTTTGGCAAAATTTATGGAATAAGTTAGATCCTATAATTGGGCATTGGCAATGATTTCTATAATAGTCAGCTCAGTGTTATGGACAAATAAGGGATTTATTATAATAGCAACTACTATTTTATTGTCATTTGAATTAAAATAATTAGGTCTTCTAAAATGATATGACGTAGTCCTATAAGGAATCACAGTGCCTTGATACACTTTACATTCTATTATAAACCTTAAAGTAAAAAACATGAAAGTGTCATCATCAGTACTTATAGGTATTCAACAATTATTACATATGAGAATTATATATAACATGTTAGTAATATATATTAAAATATTTAACAGTTATATATTTATTATATAATATAGTTAATGTATTATGTAAACTAATACCTTATATATGTATACATGCATATATTTGCATAAATACACACAATGCCAACCATATGTCAAATATGTCAGGACTTAGAAACAAGATTAATTAATGATCTTTTGGGAGCTACAAAGAAATAAAATAAGGAGGATGACAGTACAGATAACCACAAGTGCCCTAGGACATAAACCAAGTTTTTAACAGTGTATGGCAATGGACATTTATAATTTAACCTCATCAGAGTTTTAATGAGATTAAAATTTGTCATTGAACACATACTAAGGTCTGTAGAGTGGGAAATGTGGATTCATCTCCCTAAGATCATGTATACACAATTACTTAATAATCATGTCGAGTATGTAGAACCAAATGCACAAAATTAACATTCCTGTTATAACTAATGAACCTGAAGAAACACTTTGACCTCGTAAAATATGATACTAGATAAAATTTGGATTCTGAAAATAGACACTTCTAATTTATAGATTCACTAGGACATCACAATTCTTCTGCTACCTGGGTGAGACTGTGGTTGTGCAAGTGCTTTAAAATTGATGTGTTTTTTATTCCCTGATCTGTGCTTTTCCTGATTCATGTTGCCAATAATTTAACTCTTTACAGCCACAGAAGCACCTTTAATAAGATGGACTTTTGTGCAGGAAAACTATGTTTAGAGCACCACTTTTGTATGTGTTTTATTCAGTTTCCTTTGGTGTAGTCTATGTGTCATAATACTTTCTCAGCACTATTTTCTAGGAAATTTGTTTTTGTGTTATTCTGCATTACAAATAATATGTACAGCTTCAACATTTTTTTTAGTGAATTATTGATAGTGTTTAGTAAACCATTGTTACCTCCCCTTAATTTTTTTTTTAATTTCTTTTCAGAGTAACAGTATTCATTGTTTTTGCACCACACCCAGTGCACCATGCAATACATTCCCTCCTTAATACCCACCACCTGGCTCCCCCAACCTCCCACCCCCTGCCCCTTCAAAACCCTCAGGTTGTTTTTCAGAGTCCATCGTCTCTCATGGTTCACCTCCCCTTCCAATTTCCCTCAACTCCCTTATCCTCTCCATCTCCCCACGTCCTCCATGTTATTTGTTATGCTCCACAAATAAGTGAAACCGTATGATACTTTACTCTCTCTGCTTGACTTATTTCACTCAGCATAATCTCTTCCAGTCCTGTCCATGTTGCTACAAAATTTTGGGTATTCATCCTTTCTGATGGAGGCATAATACTCCATAGTGTATATGGACCACATCTTCCTTATCCATTCATCTGATGAAGGGCATCTTGGTTCTTTCCACAGTTTGGCAACCATGGCCATTGCTGCTATAAACATTGGGGGTACAGATGGCTCTTCTTTTCACTACATCTGTATCTTTGGGGTAAATACCCAGTAGTGCAATTGCAGGGTCATAGGGAAGCTCTATTTTTACTTTCTTGAGGAATCTCCACACTGTTCTCCAAAGTGGCTGCACCAACTTGCATTCCCACCAACAGTGTAAGAGGGTTCCCCTTTCTCCACATTCTCTCCAACACATGGTGTTTCTTGTCTTGCTAATTTTGGCCATTCTAACTGGTGTAAGGTGGTATCTCAATGTGGTTTTAATTTGAATCTCCCTAATGGCTAGTGATGATGAACATGTTTTCATGTGTCTGATAGCCATTTGTATGTCTTCATTGGAGAAGTGTCTGTTCATATCTTCTGCCCATTTTTTGATATGATTATCTGTTTTGTGTGTGTTGAGTTTGAGAAGTTCTTTATAGATCCTGATATCAACCGTTTGTCTGTACTGTCATTTGCAAATATCTTCTCCCATTCTGTGGGTTGCCTCTTTGTTTTGTTGACTGTTTCCTTTGCTGTGCAGAAGCTTTTGATCTTGATGAAGTCCCAAAAGTTCATTTTCACTTTTGTTTCCTTCACCTTTGGAGACATATCTTGAAAGAAGTTGTTGTGGCTGATATCAAAGAGGTTACTGCCTATGTTCTCCTCTAGGATTCTGATGGATTCCTGTCTCACGTTGAGGTCTTTTATCCATTTCAAGTTTATCTTTGTGTATGGTGTAAGAGAATGGTCGAGTTTCATTCTTCTGCATGTAGCTGTCCAATTTTCCCAGCACCATTTAATGAAGAAACTGTCTTTTTTCCACTGTATATTTTTTCCTGCTTTGTCAAAGATTATTTGATCATAGAGTTGAGGGCCCATATCTGGGCTCTCTACTCTGTTCCACTGGTCTATGTGTCTGTTTTTATGCCAGTACCATGCTGTCTTGGTGATCACAGTTTTGTAGTAAAGCTTGAAAACAGGTAACATAGCTTCAACATATGTTGAGCTTATCATTATGAATCAGAGTTTATTATTATCTTCATGAAACCTTTCTCTATGTTTAATTCATGTAGTATATGTTAATACATGCCCTCAAATAACTATATTCATGAATTCATATGATGCTTTTGTTCTGAAATAGTTCGCAGCAAATACCTAAAAACTTGAATTAAAAACCAAAACCATCTACTGTCCTGAAGAGTTTGATATGCCTTTATATGAATATGTAGATCCAGCATTTTGAGTCTAGAGGAGAAATATGTAATTCATGTATTTTTTTATCCCAAGGCTGTTTTTAATCCCTACTATTGTTGTTTTTGATACTGATAGTATTAATAGGAAGGATGGCCATCACAGATAGTCACGTAATTGGTTTTACAAAGAATCTTACCACCACTAGAACCTGAATAGTCAATTTGATTTGATATATAACCAAAAGTAACTTTGTATTTTTTCTAGAATACAATTAACACCATAAAATCTATGGCATTAAAAAATATTAACTTCCTCAATAAGCTAGTCTTGTACACAACTGCAAAATTTATGGTTTCTTATCCACATTGTAATCACCTAGTAGTGTAAAAAAAATCACTGAAATTATCCAGTCCAGATTAGGTGTTGCCACAGTATACAAAATTGAAGAGAAATTTAATTATTAAAATAGGTGAACTTTTTTAAAAAAAGATTTTATTTATTTATTTATTTGAGAGCGAGTACGAGAAAGAGCATGCATGGTGGGGGCAGGAGGCAAAGGGAGAGGGAGGGCCCAAGGGAGAGGGAGAAGCAGATTCCTCACTGAGCAGGGAGCCCCAAGGTAGGACTGCATCTCAGGACCTAAGATCATGACCTGAGCCAAAGGAAGATGCTTAACTGACTGAGCCACCCCCAGGTGCCCCTAAAATTGGTGAACTTTGAAAAAGTTCTAGGCTCAAAGAGTGAAGAAGAAAAATTTTCATTATCAAATATTACTACTACAACTCCTAAAACTAACAGATTAGATTAAATGTAAAAAAAGAACATTTTGTTAGAAAAAGAGCAAACTACTTGGTTTGAATGCTGCATTATGGAGCGTGTTTGGGTTTATGCAGTACTTAGAGCTTACTGCTGAATAATCAAGTTCCATAAGATAGGTATAAACTCGTCCTCCCTTATTTGCAGGAATATATTGCATTACCCCCAGTGAATACCTGAAACTATAGATATTACTCAACCCTATATGTACTGTATTTTTTCCTATGCATACATTCCTATCATAAAGTTTAATTTACAAAGTAGGTCAGCAAGACATTAACAGTAATAATTAATGGATAAAATAGAATAGTTGCAGCAATATATTGTGATAGTTGTTACGTGAATGTGATCTTTCTCTCCCTCTCAAAATATCTTATTGTCCTGTACTCCCTTCTACTGGTGATGATGTGAGATGATAAGATGTCTATGTCATAAGATGAAGTGAGATAAATGATGTAGGCATCGTAGCATAACATTTGGTTACTACTGACCCCTGACCACATATCAGAAGGAGGACCATCTGCTTCTAGATCAAGGTTGATCACAGGTAAATGAAACCACAGAAAACAAAACTGTGAATGAGAGGGATTACTGCACATGATCCAGAAGTAGCAAGCTGTTCCTGGGAGGACTGCTAGCTTAGTGGACTAGATAACAGTGGCAGTAAAAGTATTTTTCTGCAAGGGGAATTGTCTTTCCTCTACCTTCAAAGCAAGTCCCAGGTGTGTCTTATATGCAGGAATAGAAGCCATGCTGGATTGGCTTTATGATGTTGAAGATGTTCATCTAGGTCATGGTAAATGCTGTGTTTCTCTGAGCACCTTTTGCATGGGCATTCCATGTAAATTCACTGCTGTAAAAATCATGCAACTATCCAAATGTCCATATCAGATTTGTTGTCTCAGCCTCCTCTTATCAGTTATAAAGATGTTTAAAAAATTAGGGTGATTCACAAGAGAATGGGAAAGGACAGAGTATTGAAATATTTATATGGTTATTAAGAAATGGACTGGTTGAGGGCACCTGGGTGGCTCAGTGGGTTAAGCTGCTGCCTTTGGCTGAGGTCATGATCCCAGGGTCCTGGGATCGAGTCCCACATTGGGCTGCTTGTTCGGCAGGGAGCCTGCTTCTCTCTCCGCCTCTGCCTGCCTCTCTGCCTGCTTGTGTGCTTGCGCTCTTGCTCTCTCTCTCTGACAAGTAAATAAAATCTTAAAAAAAAAAAAAAAAGAAAAGAAAAGAAAAAGAGATGGACTGGTCGAGGAGACATGGATGGGATTGAAATGCAGCACTACCAGAGGTGAGGTGGACTGATTGGAGACTTTTACCATTTAAGGGCCTAAACAAATCACTCTATTTAATGCAGTTTGAAGGAATTTTTAAAGGTAAAGACAATAATGGAAATGAGACACCTGACCTCAAATTATCAGGATTAAATTAATCAGGCAGAGCATTGACAAAGGGACCAGGCTCCTTTGGCCCAATGTCTGCCATATGCATATGTGTGGGTAAAATGGCCAGGGGTAGAAAAGAAGAAATCTTTATGAGGCTCCTTGACATGGGACCCCAATGAACTGTGATTCCAAACCTTTAATGAAGACCTAACAGGGCTACAATTAGATTGAAAGGATATATATGTGCAACCGTTGATGAATTAAGGTGAAAGTTTGGATAAAAATTGCTTTAGAGAAGATGGTTGCCAGTATAAAAATCGTGGGACAAGCCGAATTCTCTTTTAATCAGGAATGGTATTCAGCAGAAAATGATTTGATTACTAGAATGAGGGAATTCTTTTCTGGGAGGAAGACACTACAATGACTCAAATTTTCCATAAAGCCTGAATGGTGTGTCCTTCCGTGAAAACACTTTCTGTTTCCTTTTATTTCTGTTCTTTACCCATTTTCAGAAGGATAGAGTAACTCTTCTCATCATGAACCTTATACTTTTCAAGAATTACAGTGGTATCTAGTGCCTTCCATCTTACTACCTATATTAAGATCTTTCACTCTCCTCTCTTATTACTCGAGCTTGTCTCTACTTCCTCACCATCACATCACAGAGCCATGGAATGCTCTGGTAGAATGCTGTTTCCATCCCAGAAAAAACTATCCATCTGACAAGTAAACAAACACTCAAGTTGTTTTAAACAAATCTGTAGTATAAAATTGCCTCTCTTAGTTTCTTTGCATCACTTAATTCCAAATTCCTTCATAGAAAAACAGGTTTTCATTTTTTTTAAAGGTTTTTATTTATTTGAGAGAGAGCACATGCATGCCCTTGAGTGGGGGGAAGAGCAGAGGGAGAGAATCTCAAGCAGAGTCCATGCTGGGCACGGATCCTGATGCAGGGCTGGATCTGACAACTTTGAGTTCAGGATCTGAGCCAAAACCAAGAGTCGGGTGCTCAACTGACTGAGACACCCAGGTGCCCCAGTTTTCATTCTTACATCTGAATCTAATATTCCATGAGCATTAATTTTCTGTTATTGCCGTAACAAATTTAGGTGACTTAAAACAACACAGATTTATCCACTTAGAGTTATGGAGGCCAGAAGTCTGAAATTAGTTTGACTGGGCTAAAATCAAGGGGTTTGCAGGGTTGTTTTCATCTCGACAATCTAGGAAAGTGTACATTCCCTTGCCTCTTGAGGCTTCTTTCTGTAGACTGCCTGTATTTCTTGGCTCATGTCTGCTTCCTCATATCGTTCTAACTTCTTCTGTTGTCACATTTGCTACCTCTTCCTTTGCCCTCATTCTTTTGGCCTTCTTATAAGGACCCTTATGAGAATATTTAGGGCCAACCCAGGTAATATCCAGGGTAATTATGCAGAAAAGAAGATAATCTTGGAATTATCCAAGATAATTATCCAGGAAAATCTCCCCATCTCAAGGTCCTTAATTTAGTTACATTCACAGGTCTGTTGCTATATAAGGTGACATTCACAGATTGTGGAGATTGTGAGGTGAACACATTAGGGGACAATTATTCAACCCATCATACCAATATCATAATTTAAATTTGTTAATATCAGTGTTTTGAACTATTTAAATTTCTACTTTTTACTTTTTCCTTGCTTTTTATAGGCAAAGTATACAGATGTTCCATGAGTCTCTTTATCTATTTTATAACATGATTTTCAGTTTATGTGCAATCCACACATATCTGGCATTTACTGCTAGTGAGGAAAAAGAGAATGGAAAACACTAAAACAGTGTCATCAATCTTTCTTCTTTAGTAATGAGATGCAAGTGACTCCTGACTTCTTGGTTGATTATTTAATTGGAATGTTAAAAAAAGTCTTCTTGAACTCTGGCCAACTTAGATTTTGAAGCTGCTGTTTATGTGACTCATTTCTTCCCCTGCCTCATTAGTTTCCATCTATTCAACCCATATTACATGAAATTTATCATCAAATTAACATTAATTACTTACCTCTCCCAAATACTCCCTTTATTATTCATCTAGGCATTTTCCTGTTACCTATTTGACACTATGGTAAATTAACATTTATAAAGTAGCAAGTATTTTAGAAATACCTAGTTTTATCAGTCAGAAGTGTCTGGAAGGGCTGCTTATATGATAAATGATTTTAATAAGTAGTAAAATGTTGAAACCCTCCTTTCCCAAATCAAGTGAGTAAAATCTTAAATCTGTATCACAGTGGATATAAGATAATTTGTGGGACTCTTAACCTGTGATATTTCCAGTTTTAGAAATAGTTGGTACTAATATTTTTATCTTAGCAATTAATTCTATGAAAAGACCCTGATGCCATAGAAATAGCATGGGTTTTAGAACCAGATACACAAAGGGATTGTCTACATATACACTCACTTTTTGGATGACTCGGCAAAATTCCTACAGTCTTTGTATCTCAGTTTTCTTTTCTGCAAAATGGAGTTAACAAATACTACCAAATGTTGTAAAGTAATTTTAAAGGGTTGAAGACATAATGGGTGTATCCACTCTGTCACAACTTAGACATTCAAAGAAAGTTCATTTCTTCCAGATTCATTATCATTACAAAATCTATAATTTGGTAACAATATTGTTTTTCCTAGACCAAATAGGCCTGATGGATTGCAGAAGGGAGAGGAAATGTTCCAAAACTTGTTGGTAAATAACAATACCTTTACTGATTACAATAGGTTTCCTTAATGTCATCATAAGAATATGTTAGTTAGTTAGTTAGTTAGCCATTTTATGGCTTTAAAAATGTCTTTCATGCAATATAATTACTCTTTTTTTTTTTTAGATTTTATTTATTTATTTGACAGAAAGAGATCACAAGTAGGCAGAGAGGCAGGCAGAGAGAGAGAGAGAGAAAGGAAGGGATGCAGGCTCCCTGCTGAGCAGAGAGCCAGATGTAGGGCTCAATCTCAGGACCCTGAGATCATGACCTGAGCCAAAGGCAGAGGCTTTAACCCACTGAGCCACCCAGGTGCCCCAACAATATAATTACTCTTTTATCTGGTTTTCTGCTATTACCGTTTGGAAAAATCAACCAATTACATTGAATTGAATTTTCTTAAATCATTGGTTCATAAGTATTATATGCCCATAAAGAAATGTTTCTGTTTACTAAATAGTATCTGATGACCACTTTTATAGAAGCTTGATTATTTAAACACAAATTAAAAATTATGGAAGTGTATTTAAAATAGTAAAATAACTTGATTTAAATATAAGCTTTTCTACATATTTTAGCCATAGTGTTACTAAAGTTAAAAATGTCAGAGAATCTGGCTAGGTGGAACCACAATATGTTAAAAAATTGAATTTTAATCTAAAGTTACTATTAAAAAAGAAGACAAATATTGAAAAATAATATGGGAAATACTATATTTATATTTATACTCAAGTAAATTTTACTTGATTTCAATAATATTTTTACAAAGCAATAAATCAGATGAATTGGTCTGGCATACAGTGCAGAAGAAGAAAAAACGAGTTAGTCAATTTACATTCTCTTACATTTTCATCTCTATCAGTCCCTATTTGATGTCATTTTCTTAGACAGGTAATGGTCATAACGAGACTACTATGATCCTTTTACCATAACATATATTACTGATTTTACTGTGGCTTATTAAATAATTACTAGTTCATACTGCATTTTTCTCTTAGACTATACAATCACTAGATGATAGTTTTTGTGCAAACATTCTCTAAAAACTCCTAGAACAATTCTGAGTTCTGAGAGTAAATTATTCACATTCACATGATATTAAGTTGAGGTATCTGGTATTTTAATTCTTAATCTCAAATTTAGTAGGTTTTTTCTTCAGTATGATAAAAGTAGACACTTCTAAAAATAACATTTCTGACAATATTCTTGTCCAAAAAGTCATCATATAGAAAAATACAGTGGGTTGGATCCGTAAGTTGAGGATAAGACTTACACAGGGCTTGTAACAAGTGGTATTCTGACTTGCAGTAAAAGAAAAGCCCCTAGACTTCTAGCTGTCATCACCCCCATTTAAATGTTTTAAACATTAGTTTCATTGTTAAGGGCAAAATTGTAGTTAATTCTTAACATTTGGGGTTGCTAACGTTTAGCCAGCTATTGTGATAGGTCTTTCTTATCTTTTTTCTTTTACTTTGAAAAACTACACTATGAAGTATGAATTAATAATATCCTTTTGTATAGAAGGAGACTTTTTTTCTTTTTGTAATGGTTGCATGAATGGCGTAAAGCAAAGAGCCCTGACAGTATTACACATTTGAAAATCATCCTACTATATTAGTAGTACTCAAAGTGTGGTATTTGGAAATCTAAGGGAACCCTGATGTCTAAACTAGTTTCCTAGTAATTCTCAGACATTATTTGCCTTTTTCACTGTGCTGAAATTACACTGATAATGAAAAGGCAATGGTGGGTAATACTGCTGGCTCCTTACCATGAATCAAGGCAGTGACAGCAAACTGTGCAAGTATTATTGTGTCCTTTACTACCCTGCACTTGTGGAAAATAAAACAAACAAGAAAGAAACAGAAGCAAAATGCCAGTTTGGCTTTACAATATCCTTGATGAAGCTTTAAAATTGATCATTTCTATTAAACTTCATCCTGTGAGTATATGTCATTGTAATATTCTCTGTGATAAAATGAGAAGTCCACATAAAGAAGCCTTGATACATATTGAACAATGATGCAAGAGAAACAGTTGCTTAAGTGTGCAACTCCCAAGTGGCCCTAGCTACTTCTTTTCATGCTACACAATTTTTACTTGAAAGAATGATTGAAAGACAAACTATAATGATTAAGATCTGGATATTTTGCGGACATTTTCTTGAAAATACATTAACTCTATCTATCCCTTCAAGGAAAACACATGATACTATTTGTTGCCAATAATTAAAGTTGAGCTTCTAAGCAAAAAATAAACATTTTGACAAACTTTTAACCACTTGCCTGAGCTTGAGAGCTCCCTAATGCTTAAAATGTTTCTGATTACCCTAGTGGCTATATTATCAGATTTGATCTTCCAATATTGTACGATGAAAATTTTCAACTTCTGGAAGATCTCTATAATGTAGTGAGCTAATACATTTCAATTGAGCAGAGCATTATATTATAACCTATGCATGGGGAAATGATTCATTCAAAGTGCAAGATAGGTCAATAGATTTTAACATAATAAAGTAGGAAAAGTTGACTGATACGGTTTCAGATTCCATACTAAAATTAATCCTTAGAACTTACTTGTAGAGTTTTGATGTTCCATCAATGAAGAATATCCATAGTTATTTAGAGAAACTAATAATAAAATACCTCTTCCCTTTCTGAGTGAGTTTGGGTATTCCTATACTTCAGAAGAAAATAAAATTCTAAGACAGTTGAATGCAGAAGTGTTTATGATAATTTGGCCGTCTTTTATTTAGCCAAATATATGAGATACGCAAGATTATAAACAATGCTGCTCTTCTCACCATTTTTGGTTTTGTTTTATTTTTTTTAAGATTTATTTATTTATTTATTTGAGAAAGGGGGAGTGCAAGCAGGTGCATGTGTGCATGTGAAGGGAAGGGTAGAAGGAGAAAAATCTTTAAGCAGACACCCCACTGACTGCAGAGCCCTAAGAAGGGTACCATCTCAGGGCCCAAGAGATCATGACTTTAGCTGAAACCAAGAGCCAGGCACTCCATCAACTGAGCCAGGCACCCCATCACCATTTTTGGTTTTGAAGAATATTATGTTTTCTTTTTCCATAAGTAGTGGTATTTATGTAGACATGGAAGAGGTTATGATATTTAGTTTTAAATTAATTAATAAATACATGTGTTTTAACTGCTCAGTTTTAATTTTAAGTACATGTAATTTAATTCCACAGAAACTTTGCAGTACAAAGCACCTATAGGTTTGGAAAGGTTGAGAATTGTTATACTGCATGGCAAGAGAACAGTTTATAGAGATTCAGGTAAAGAGGCAGAGAAAGAAGCTAAGAGGTGAACAGTAGGGGTTCAATTCGTGACATCAGTAGCAAAAAGATGGGGACAGTTTCAGTGGTACTTAAATAAAGACAAAACAGGAATTGTTCATCAATTCATTGTGAAACATGAAAGCAAGGAAGAATCAGGAATGATCCAGAGTCATCTAGCATGAATGATGACTCAATGGATAGTGACACCATATACTAAAATAGAAGCAAACACAGGTCCTGTGAGTAGGAAGAGGAGGGAGGGTAAGCTAGTGTAGAGAAGAATTATGAGTTCAAATTCAAGAGTAGTGAATCCCTTCTTTGGTTGCATCCCATTCTTTATTGCTATCACTCACAGTAATTTATCACAATTTAAAACCATTCCTTGCTCTCCTGCTGTTGAGACTTTCCAACAAAAATTTAGGCAAAACCAATCTCTTCCAGAATCTTACACTTTTTACAAATCCCTTACTCTTGAAACTCATCCACCCCTTGGCTCCAGGAATCTACTCCCTCTTGGAATTTTTGTCCTCTTACTCTTGCAGTCTTATCCTGCTCTACCTATGTATCAATTATTGGTTATTTTCAAGACTTTGAGTTAACTTTGTGCTTGATCTGTGTATGCGTCGTTTAGCTACCTCTTCAAAGTATGGAGAAATGAGGTCAACAGATAGCTTTTAGATTTCAACTCCTTTAGTGTCTGCCTCAGGTCAGACCACTGGTCCAGAGGGCATGCTATTCCCAAGAAAGCCTACTTCTGATGACTGAACAAGGCAAGAGTATAAATGCCCACCCATTTCAGTTCAGTGCTGGTAAGCAGTTCTTACAGGAAAACAAAACAAAACAAAACAAAACAAAAAAACAATCCCTGCCAGTCTGCCTCTGGCTTTGTTGGGAATATATTGAATTTCAACTTCTCCTCTGCTCAACCCTACTCCCTCCCCACTTTTTCACAGATATTGAGCTCACAAACTGCATCTCAACATCTGCTTCCAGAGAATAAAACCTGCAGAAGTTGATATTGGGGGGCACCTGGGTGGCTCAGTGGGTTTAAGCCTCTGCCTTCGGCTCAGGTCATGATCTCAGGGTCCTGGGATCAAGCCCCACATCGGGCTCTCTGCTCAGCGGGGAGCCTGCTTCTCCCTCTCTCTCTGCCTGCTGCTCTGCCTACTTGTGATTCTATCTCTCTCTCTGTCAAATAAATAAAATAAAATCTTTAAAAAAAAAAAAAAAAAAAAAAAAAAAAAAAAGAAGTTGATATTGGGAGTGGTCCTAGGAGTAGGTTACAAGACGAAGTTTTGTAGCTAGATGATACATGACCCAGTTGGAGCTGAGAAAACCTCATCATCAACATTTTCTGGCACAAGATGAAAGTCCAGTTGTTAAAACATTTATTGCTGGTGAATTGGGAGAGTAATGGTTGAATGGGGGATAGAGCAAGTATGATATGTCTTTCATTTCAAACTTATTACATGAAAAGTTACCTGAAAGAACAATGGGATTGAATGCATTTTGCTAAACTACACTAACTCAATAGAAAATAATATATATTACTAAGGAAAATTAATAAAAGATTGAAAACCAAGAGGAAAGGCCAAAGGGTTTCCTTGTAAAATGAATGAAACCTTCCTCTCCTTCAGTAGAGAAGCAAAGAAATCTGAGAACAAAGGTAAAGACATAATAATGGTTGAGTGGTTTAACTTTATAGAACAATGTCTTTAACCAAAGCTGGTCTACCATTCCAAAGTCAGGGCTCTAGTTGGGAATATATGGGTTTTTGATAGGTGCAGTGGGATATCTAGGTAGATGTCTCCAAAGATTGTGACCACCCAGCCTTCTCTGAAAGTTCTGAGCCTGAAGAATTAGCCCACCACTTCCTCCAAGAACTAGAACTCCAAAGTTGTTGGGAAAAATTAGGAAAAGCCCTAGAAATCAAGAGTGCTCTTCTTAGGCTACTTTGTGTCATTAGATCTATAATAAGGGCTAATTCACAGTATAACATAGATAGGACATAAAAGTCCTAATATAAGGGAGGAAAGAAATAAACTTCAAAGGAGCTAGAAAACCTAGATATCATATACCAGCATGGGTAGGGGGAATACATGTGTGAGTGGGTTCCTGGTCTGTGAAACCAGGATAGAAAATTGGGAGGGGAAGAGTTGGTTGACCTGAAGCACTGTCCCAAGATACAGGATTTTACCTTCTGGGAAGGACCCCAGGAAATGCTGTGATTTCACTACAAAAATGACACCTAGAAGAAAATAAAACATGATAACAAATTTTGATTAAAGTTGAAATGTCAAAGCTGTAATAAGAAAGGTTGGAGGAAGGGAATAAAAGGCTCAAGGAATTAGACATGCTAGAATGAATATACTATCTATAGTGGGAAGATGCAATAAAAGATGATTTTTTCACCATAAAGCTAGGAGGTCATACTATTTTTAAAGTTATAAGGTTTTCAATGAGAAGAGGAACACTTTTTTTTTTTTTTTAAAGATTTTATTTATTTGTTTGACAGACGGAGATCACAAGTAGGCAGAGAAGCAGGCAGAGAGAGAGAGGAGGAAGCAGGCTCCCTGCTGAGCACAGAGCCGGATGTGGGGGCTCAATCCCAGGACCCTGGGATCATGACCTAAGCTGAAGGCGGAGGCTTTAACCCACTGAGTGACCCAGGGGTCCTGAGAAGAGGAGTACTTTTACTACTAAAAAGATCATGGGTTGCTCTCCTCTCTAGGCAAGGGCTAATGGTATTGAAAACTTACTATAGAACTGGGCTGGAAATCATTAAAAATTGTGAAAACCCTGAAACAATAGAAGACATGTGGTGGTGCTTAACCACTAGAAAGCAAGTGGATACAATTGTCATAATGAGTGTCAGAGTCAAGTGGCTGCCAAGAGGGCCTCAGTACAAGGTCATGCTTAATAGAGCATAATCACATTAGGGAGAAAATAAGTGGACACCCAAAGATTTTAAATTTATTTTGGAATCTGTGGGCATCTTGAATATCAAAATAAAATAGGGAGCTAATGTATAATTATACTAATATATACTAATGGATAATGGATAATGTAGTTATCCAAAATATACTTGTTGGTTTTATGATTGACATTTGTATGATAAAGTTTTTATGTTTGGAATATTAAGTAGAAAAGAGTTGTCAAGGTTTATGAATTACAGTGGAGAATGAGCAGAAATAGGAAGAGCATTTAGGACGCCTAACAATAAATGAAGATACAAGGAGAAATGAGCTTCCAGTAGGGCTGGTAAGGGAATGAAAAGAAGTGGAATGGAAATATACAAAAGCTTTATAAGAGAAAAATAATAATTGGCTACTCCATAATTTGAAAGTAGTAACGATGGAAAAATAATGAAGAGTAATGGGAAATCAAATGTGAAGTTAGTTATTTCAAGTTAAATTAAATGGTATAATAAAATGAGTAAAATTAGTCTTATTTTATTCACTCAACACATATTTATTGCATGACTTTTCAGTGCCATTCACTATGCTAAAATGTCAGTATTGAAATTACACTCCCTAGTGATGAAATGAGAAGTTAAAAAAGGAACAAATGTTAAGGAAGAACTCCTCTGTCTTTCTTTGAACAGTTAAAAAATCCTTTTTAGGAGTAAAAGGGTAACAATTTTTTTTATAGTAGTGGTACACTGGTACACAGAAGATGACTAAATTATTGTGGATTAAAATATTGAAAACATTTCAGATTACAAAAAAGCAAACAGAAAACTGCCCACACCTCCCTGCTTCCTTTAGTATATATGTTGAAATGTCCTAATTTTAGGTAATACTACTTACTTCACTGCTTTATTAAATAAAGAACAGTATTGTTTTTTATATGTTTCATATGAATTTATTTTTACATTCCAATGATATTTACTTTCCATAAATGGTTGAGGTGTATTTTGGGGGGTAGGTTTGAGGTATATTTTATAGTTTATATCCAACTCATAATTTTCTATGAGAGGGCCTACTTGATGTACACATTTAATATACATAGAATAATAAATGATCTTGTTACAAGTTAATATAAGGACTCTTGTTGAAGTCAATGCATAAAAAGAATTTATACTAAACTTAGAAAACAATTACCAATGTGGTGCAAAATTGTGATGTGTTAAAATTAAATATATAAGTTCCAAATTAATCAATATATAATGCTTACAATATTGTATATTATAATAATTTTACATGTAACAGTGGATATATAGCAATGTGTCACAAGACAAAGACGCAATTGTGAGTGATCTTTATATCTAATACAATGAATTATAATTATTATTGTAGGAGAGATAAGGCATATGGTATGAGTTTATAAACTATCTATTGGATAGTAAATAAAATAGAACAGCAATGAAATATCAGACTGAGTCATGCTGAGTATAACAAGGAAGTAGAAAAAGAAGAACATGTAATTACATTTCGCAGCTGCAGAGTACACCATCCCTGCACTGTCGCCAGCAATACGTCCCATAAGTGAAATCAAAGATTAAGGGCACACTAGGTATTGGCTTCATAGACAATTCAAGTATCAGATAGTTCTGGGTCGGTGGGCTATATTAAAATAATTTGTACATCATTATTTAAATTGGATTTCAGCAAATTGTACTGAACATATCTTTAGGTTTTGAAATACTTTCTCAAGTCTAGAAATTTTTGGTAGAAATATTTTTCATTTGTAACATATGGTATTCATCAAAAATGTTTTTTGAGGACTTCAGAAATGTCGTATAAAGCTTAAAAAAGGAATAACTTTGCTTTACTTGAATTAGAGATTCAACTAAACTCAATAACACATTTTATTTAACTACTATTTTCTATTAAAGACTTAAATATTGATGACTTAAATGAAAAGGGTATTTTATTGCCTGGCATGTAATCCTATTTCATTTAGCATGATTTTTTAGGTCATACCATCATAAAATTTAGAATTGAAGGTAGCTTCCACTTTATTTATACTTCTTGAAATTGTATGGTTAAGAAAATAGAATCTCAGATAAATAAAGTGGATTGTGTAACTTTGCAAAGTTATCTCAAATCAAATCTCCCAATCCTTAGACCAGTCACTGTATTTCTGAACTCTAAAAGTTTTCCAGTATCACTGAGGAATTAACTTATGTTTCTTTAAAAATTTTTGTTGATCAGGGGTGCCTGGGTGGCACAGTCAGTTGGGCATCCAACTCTCAGTTTTAGCTCAGGTCATGATCTCAGGGTTCTGATCTCAGGGTTGTGAGATTGCACCCCACATAGGGTTCCATGCTCAGCATGGAGTCTGCTTGTGACCCTCTTTTTCTCTCCTTTTGCCCTTCCCCACCATGCTTTTTCTCTCTAAAATAAACAATTTTTTAAAAAAAATTATGTTGATCAAATTCCCCTTTACATATGATCTAAGTGCAGAAAACATAGGTATTTTGATTACTGTGTTTTAAACTATTTAGATGAAACTTAAATAACTTATAGTTAATATACGTGCATAATAGAATCACTATAAAATCTCATAAATTTAGTGTCTATTTTGTGCAAAATGTTGAATATACATTTTTTAAAATTTTTTCAACACCGTACAGGACATAGTATAATTTTCATCTTGCAGGCATAGAAAATGAAGTCCAGAGCATTGTATGACTTTATCACATCAAAAAGCTACTAAGGAGCAGAGGTGTCTTTTTTCAAACTTCTTTTTCATTTAATTTTTAAGATTTTATGTTTAAGTTATACCAAACAATTATTTCAGTATTCCTTAACAGTCGTTAATCAAGTGCTTACTATTGTGAAAATGCTGCACTAGATTTGAGATATAGTAAGGATGCGCACTTTCAAAGACACTGAGGTCCAACTCTATTCTATAAATTTGGTCTCTGGTTCATTCGTACCAGAATTACCTTGTTTACCTGCAAAAAAGTGGAGACTATGGCTCTAAAGAATTAGGATCTCAGAAAGCAAGTTCATGGGATTTATATTTTTACCTTAAACCTCAGATGACTTGAATACATATTACAATTTAAGAAACACTGACAGTACTAGAAAATGGATGAAAGTGCACGCTGTGTGAATACCAAAATGGTGAATTTGCTCTTTTACATTAGATGGAAATGAAACATCTTTGCAGCAACTCTGAACTACAAATATGAATATTTTTCTCATGTTTCCATATGAAGCAATGATCTAGGAAATCCAGATTATATCTCCCAAAGATAAAATTTCTGGTGAGTCAGGATTTGGTCTTAACTTTTCAGTTGAATCCTCTTAAAGTTTTTCTGTGATGACATAATCATTTTTGAAAATCCAAATGGATGTAGGTCCTTTATTTGCCGATGTCAATATTTTCACTGGAAGATATTCAAGAGGTAAGATAACCATGAACTTTTTTTTCTCAGTTTTTCAGTCTTTTGAAAACATTAGTACCAACTGAAATTCATGAGAATTTAGTCATAAAGAACTCTTAATTACAAAGCTTAGGCAAGGACACCTAGGTGGCTCAGTTGGTTAAGCATCTGCCTTCAGCTCAGTTATGATCTCCTGTGAACAAGCCCTGAGTTGGGCTCCCTGCTCAGTGGGGAGTCTGCTTCTCCCTCTCCTTCTTCCCCTGCCCCCTCCAACCTCATGCTCTCTCTCAAATAAATCAAAAAATAAAATCTCTAAAAAACAAAACAAAACAAAAAACAAAATCTGAGGCAGGATATGAATGAACTTGCATTTTTTCATATAGGCCTTTTAGTTTTGAAGATCATAAAGATGCTGCTAATTATTTAAAAAGATTCCTTTCCCCTAATTCTGGGCATTAATGAGGCTGCATTTTCTAACCTTTCTCATTACTGGTATGACCTTGAAGCTGAGTTCTAACCATGAACTAGGAAAAGGAAGGGATGTTTGCCACTTGTAGGCCAAGATTCTGAAAACTTCCTCCTTTGCTTTTCTGTACTCTTTTCCTCCTCTGTTTGACAAAGATGGAAACCCACAGAACTAATGTGTAAAGTATGTACTAAAGTAAGCCTAGACTGCTACCAACCATTTTTCTATTCTGTAAACAAACAAACAAAAAAAGCCCTCTGTGTTCAAACCTTTACAACTGTAGGGATCTATCTTAATGCAGCCTGGTTATAATAATACAAAGAAGAAAACTAAGTTAATGTTTGGTGAAGACACTTTAATTTGACCATGAGTTTTAGTGTCAAGAAAATGAGTGAGAAATAATTAAAGCACATTTACAAAGTTTAAGCAAAAACTACAATTTTATTGTCTAGAATCACATGGTCTATTTATGCATGAATGACCAATATATTAAATGGTATTAGACAGAACCTCTTATTAGGTCGAAATTCTCTTTTGCCCAATTGCTTGGATGTTTCACAATGATGGGTATTATAAAATTTTGTGATATTAGTCTTTCTGATTATAACTACTTTACTAAATCTCGAAGAATGATGTAGGCTGATGTGAATGTTTGCTGAAGCCAAAATGTGATATAGAGATCTCAGATATCTGAACATTCTTTTCAAATACCCCTTGAGTCCACTGACTAAAGGATATTTTGATTTTTGTGTGTTACCTTTTCAAAACAGATTCATCTTTTCCCTTGGCATCCGTGGTAGTTAATAATTCATCCTGGTTCCCATCTGCAGGGATGACAGGCTAGGTGCCCTTCTTTAGTATTTCAGAAATAACCTTTCTAGAGGATCACATTACAGTTCTTGTGACGATGCTTATCTACTGAACAGATAAAACATGATTTTAAAGAGCAAAGCCAGCATAAGCTTTTAAAAAAAGAGGTTCAGTCTAATTTAAATTTAAATACAGTTCATCTTATCTTAACTAGCCATCTTTCCTTAAGTAGTGTATATAAGTAAACATATAACTTCATTCTTTGAGGAACATTAGTCAATTTGGTGATGACAAACACCATGGGGGGAATTATTGCCACAAATCAGAAATCACTGGGGGACTAGAAAAAAAGGTTATGTATGTTTAAGGGGGAAAAAGATGTTTTAAAATGATTTTAAGAATATGTATAGGGTTAAGTATTCATATATTAAAATAGTATGCAGATATTAATAATTGTGTTTTAAAAAAACTTTCACTGCCATTGAAAAGGGCTCAGGGTATAGCAGTGAAAAAAATAGGATTTAAAACAGTGTGAACTTACTATGTAAAAAAAAGAGAAAAAGAATAAATACCAAAAAAGGAGTGATGAGAAATATAGTAGTCATTATCTATTTGAGGAGTTAAGTATAATCTTTGTTTCTATGTGTGATCTTTATTTTGTTATGTTTTATGTTTTAGGAACCTATTAATTTTTATGAGTTAAGTGTTTGAAGCAGACACCTACTTTTCATAAGTTAAAATTTTCTGAAAATAACCAGTGTCTTCTTTTTAACTATCATACAGGAATTTTTTCTTTTTTGAGTTAAAATTATTTTAGAAAAAATAATGTGATAGTTATTCAAAGCCTGAATTAATAACTTTCTCTCTGACTCTGCATATTTCTGTAAAATTTTGGACAAGTAAATAGATGTTAATTAACCAAATACTTTACTCCAAAATCTTCAGTACACCAAATTATCTGATTTTTTTCATCTTTGAAGTTATATAAACATAATGTGGAAATAGAGTCAAGTAGTCTATTAAATATGTAACTGATTTTTAATATCAATCTTTATAAAATCTTGTAAAATACTAATTGAACCTTGGTGTTCTTAACCTTTGAATGTAAATCTTTTTAAAAAAAGCATTAGACATTGCCAAACCCATGCTATTTTCAGCACTAATAATCTAATTTACTAATATCTTTATAATCATGGATTCTTACAAACTTTATACTTTTTAATAAGTTCTCCTTGTTTCTATTAAAGCCACATTGAGCTTCTAATGATTCGGATTACAGTCATTTCAAAGTCATAGAATTCTTGACTGCTTTTTTGTCAAAGTTCAGTTATTAAGGTAAACCACATTGGTTGGTCAATTCCTGGTTTTCATCTTTATTTAAATGTGCAATAACTGTAATATCTGTCAAGTATAGTATAGAAAATGAGAA
Organism: Martes martes; assembly: GCF_963455335.1. Classification (NCBI taxonomy): domain Eukaryota; kingdom Metazoa; phylum Chordata; class Mammalia; order Carnivora; family Mustelidae; genus Martes; species Martes martes. The sequence continues at coordinate 88,222,765 of NC_137894.1, forward strand.
GACTGGTGTAAAAAGAATTCATACATTAGAATACAATTGCCCAAGGTTTCATATGGTGCTTTTCAAAGATAAGTTACCAGAACGCTCTCTACCACAACATGTGTTGGTTAACAGAATCTTGATTTATTTTTTTAAAGATTTTATCTATTTATTTCATTGAGAGACAGAGATCACAAGGAGGCAGAGAGGCAGGGAGGGGAGGAGTAAGCAGGCTCCCAGAGAACCTGGTGCAGGGCTCCATTCCAGGACTCTGAGAACATGACCTGAGCCAAAGGTAGAGGCTTAACCCATTGAGCCACACAGGTGCCCCTGGAATCTTGATTTAAAATAAATGAATATATTATGATTTTAAATAAAAGAAGTCTATCATTATTTAATTAATCTTCTCAGTTTTATCAATAGGTGCTATTTATATTAATGAACATCTGATAAAATTGAATATTCTTTTCAAAGTTATAAGAAACATAGGTTTATAGATCACTTTTAACTGACTAATTTATTTGGAAAGTTATTTAGTGGATTCTAAATATATATCAGAATTAAGATAACATTTTAGATTATTTTTGCCGTGAATATCTGTATCTTAACTAATAGCCAATCCACAGGAGATAAACTTCCTTTCTGCTCTGAAATAAGTAAAGGTGTATATTGAACTCACCAGAGCAAATATTTCGTTAGGTAACCGCTAGAAGTTTCTGTAGGCCAAGACCAAACAGTTCACAATGTCAAGGTGCTGCCACTGTGTCTAACTCCCAATATAGATTGAAAAGAAAGTGATGTAAAGCAGGAGTTGTTGATTCAGTGAATACATTCACAACAGATGTTTAGTTTTTTCTTACTATACATTTTTCTTTATCAGTTTTTCTTTGTACTGTGTACTTGACCTGACCTTCTCTTTGGGGTTGAATTCTGTAGTCTCCCATTTCTTTCTTTTTCCTTTTTTTCTTTTATCCTTTTCCTCCACTGAAGAGCAGATAAATTCTGACTTTGACTAATACCACATATAATCAGAATATCCAAACAAATTATAGAAAGTAATTATCAAAACAATCATTCATTAATTTTTATCTGGTATTATGTACTAGCTGAACAATGTCTGCCAAAGACTTTCCAGAATGCCAATGTAACAGATTTATTGAAACTTGCCACAGAATGATTTATTTGAGGACAATATTTTGGTGATAATTAGCAGATGGGCCTGTTTACCCATGGCAAATTTTAACGGACCCTATCAGAAATCTAGATGTACCCTAATTTGGGATTTGCATATGTTGCTACTAAAACCACAGTGAATATTACAATGAAAGTATTAGTAAAATACATATTTTGATTTGTAGCACCCATCTATATTTCCTTAGATCAAGGTACCCATTTTAAAATGACTGCTACTCAGCAACAAGCTAAATATCACCTCACCTGCTTGGCCATTACCCATTCCTTTTAGCTCTCAAAGTAATACTTTAATACAGAATTGCATTAGTTGATTAAATTACAGTTGACTCTTAAACATATGTTTGAACTGTGTGGATCCACTTATATGTAGCTTTAAAAAAAAGTCTACAGTACTGTACTGTAAATGTATTTTCTCTTTTTCTTCCTTATTATTTTCTTAACAGTTTCTTTTCTCTAAAGTAATTATGTAAGAATATAATTTTTGATACATATAACACACAAAGTATATAATTGACTATGTTATTGGTAAGGCTATTTGTAGTTAAGTTTTGGGGAAGTTAGAAGTTATACAAAGATTTTTGACTGTGTTGGGGGTTGGCATTCATAGCACCCATGTTGGTCAAGGGTCACTTGTATTTGTTTCAAAAACAGAAGGTGGAAAAAAAATAAGGCAAAAAGAGATTGGCTTTAATGAATATTTGTTACATTGAATATGAAAAAAATAAGTGAAGGGGATCTCCTTTTAAAAGGTTCTTAGGGTACAAAAGTGGGAAGTTATGTAAAGAATTATACCAGAATAAAACTCTCTAATTTTCTCAACTGTATTAGTTATCTGTTGCTATGTAACTACCACAGAACTTAGTCGCTTAAATAAACACACATTTATCATATCACAATATCTGTAGGCCAGTGACATGGCCAAAGCTTAACTGGATACTCTGATTTAGGGTCTCTCATACCACTTCAACTAAAGTATGGGCTAAGGCTAGAGTCTCATCTGAAAGCTTGACTGGGGAAGGTTATGCTCATATCATTTGATAGCAGAATTTAGTTTCTTGAGGGTTGTTGGATTGAATATCTCGGTTCTGGGCTGCTTGTTGCTTGGAGGTCAGCCTCAGTTTTTTTGCCATAAGACAGCAATTCTGTGCAACATGGCAACTTCATCTAAGCATGCAGACTATGACTGCAATAGAGTATGCTAGCAATATGGAAGTCATTGTCTTTGGTAATGTAATCACAAAAGTGACAGCCCATAAATTTTGCTGCACTTTCTCATCTAGAAGCAAATTACAAAAGTGTTAAAATGAGGAGGTAAGTATCATTGGAAGTCATCTTAGAGGATGCCTACTACACTGGCTCACAAAAATACTTTGTGTGCTGCTGGCATCCATGTTTTCTTGTGTTATATTTTCAGGTTTCAACCCAAAATCCATCTTGGCACAAGGTGTTATTTCCATATCTTTAAATCTTTTTGTAAGTATCTCTAAAAGAACCCTGTATGTGGCTATGTTAAAACTTAGGAGAGCAGTTATAACTTGGTCTAGAGTAGGAGAAGGAGAGCTTCATTTTCTTATACTTCTTAAGTTACACAATTCATTCCTGGGAATAGATGGCAGGGAAAGGACTGATGCAGTTTTACCTTTGCCAGATTTATAAGTAAGTTTGTGAATTATATAAAGAGAAGGAGAGTATGAATTTGTGGCTAATTTGAGAAAGGTAGAAGTGGTTACTGAACGTAAGGGATTCAAAAAGTGAGAGATAATACCAGTAATAATGCTGTTTATTCTATAGAGAACTTCTTAGAATAAGGGAATAATTTCTATGAGTTGTTTTCTCAGTGATGGGTACTAGTTATTATCAGAATTGTTTTTTTCTTCTAAAGGCTATCAGACTGAAACCCATCTATGAGCTTTAAATGATAATTAAACTGATAACTGGACTAATATTGGAACTGTCTGAATCCTTTAGTGATCAGAATAAATGTCACTGGATTGGACTTCTCATTTGCTTCATGATTTATGAACTATACTTTATACATTGGCCAATTTCCAGAGAATCTGAAGGTTTACCTCTGAATATCACGGGCCAGTGACTATACAATAATGGGTCACCTGTACCATGGGACTGTGCTACAAGATGGCACTGTGTTGAGGTGATTACTTGACTGATATAATGTTTTGTTGTGGTTTGCCTGGTATACCAATGTTTACCGTGTATCCTGATGTCACTCCAGAAAGGACAATTGTGAGGATGCTCTGAGAAGAAAAAAAAGTACTTTTTCTGGAAAATACCATTTTTTAAAGACTTAATTAATTATTTTAGAGAGACAGAGAGAGAGAGAGCATGTACACAAGTGGGGGTGGGACAGAGGGAGAGAGGAAGAGAATCTCAAGCAGATTCCCTGCTGAGTGCAGAGCCTGATGCACAGCTTGATCTCACAGTCCTGAAATCATGACGTGAGCTGAAATCAAGAGTGAGATGCTTAACTGAGCCAACCAGATTCCCCTGGGAAACACAATTTTTATAGTTGTATGTTTAATGTATCATTGGGACCAATCTGCCCTCATGTTTTCAGCATATGGTGGAAGTATGGAAGGAGGATGGATTAATATACATATGAAGCATGTGTATCACTAAATTGTTGAGACAGTATGCCTCAGTGCAACATGTACCCTCATCCAAAAGTGATAATTTAGAGTTGACCCTTGAAAGTGAAGAGCTTAGAGGCACTGACTCCCTGCACAGTCAAAAACTTATGTCTGACTTAAAGTTAAATTATGTATCACATAAACTTATAGCCTATTATTGACTAAAAGCCTTACCAATAACATAACAGTTGATTAATGCACATTTTGAATTTTGCATGTATTATATACTGTGTTATTATAATAAAGTAAGCTAGAGAAAAGAAAATGTAAGAAAATCATAAGGAAGAAAAAGTACATTTACAGTACTGTACTGTATTTACTTTAAAAAATCCATGTATAAATGTACTTCTACATTCAAACCTGTGTTGTTCAAGGATCGACTGTACTATGTTAATGACTACAGAATAGGATGTGTTCTAAGGACAATGATCAGGTCACCAGGAAGGCAAGGCACAGTAGCACTCTTAAGGGAACAGTTAAATCTGCCCATGCTGTTATTATAGAATAACACTGGAAAATGTGTTCTTTACTGTTCTTCCCTTATAGTTGGATCCTAGAGTTAACTATCCTGATAGGTTAAACAGAGAAGATAGAACAAACAGTCCTGTATGTACCATGTCATTCCAGAGCTCTTAAAGGATACTTAGAAACCAATATTGCTAAAATTTTGGTTTTGTTTCGTGTGTGTGTGTGTGTGTGTGTGTGTGTGTGTGTAACTGCAGTATTGCTATATCCCCAGACCCATTTGAATACAATGTTTCATTATCAGTGACCTTTCATGACTACTCCTGTTTATGTAAATATATGGTAAATGTAATAGGAACCCTTTTGCTGAGAAAGATAGATATTTGGTGTAGTAAGCACTTATTCAATGTTTGATAAGTTACATTTAATAATTACTGCAGTATAAATATATATATATAAACAAGGTGATGATTTATATAGTAAACATTTCTTTATATTTTATCTAATGCTGTCTGTGTAATAAAAAAAACTTTGGGCAATTTCGTGGAAATTGAGATCAATATCTTTGCTAGTAAGTGTACAGAGGATAAAAAGATATTTGGGAAAATTGAATGGCCTAATTGAAAGCACACTATCACTACTCTGGGTGTTTTAAATTGTACATACATACAGCATTGTAGTATTGTAAATCTCTCCATAAAAAGAGATTCAACAAAACAAAATAACAGTTTGTCCATGAAGGTATTAATCCAGAGTCAGGGGTGGACCAGCAGATCTGAACTCTTTTCAGACCTAGGAGTGCCTGGAATTTAATTAGAATTTGCCTTCTGAAGCCAACCCTCCCCCCCTCAAATGAACAGTGAGCAAAGATAAATTTGCAATATTCACTGGGCCAATGCTTGTGAACATACAGATTCGTTATTTTTTGATAACTGCAGTGACAGCAGGAGGGGTACACTTGGCAATACTCCCAGAGAGGCTATGTGACAGAAACATTAGTAGATTGAGGAAGAATGGAGGGGTAATTTCTCCAGGTTCATATGGAAGGGACATGCATCTGCGATGTCATGATAATTCTAAAGTAATCACAGATAATATCAAAAGAATCATGATAAATCCAAAGTTTGTCTGAAAGCTATATTGCCTTTTTTATATATTTGAAGTTGATGGGGTGCCTGGCTGACTCAGTCTGAAGAGCATGTGCCTCTTGATCTCAGGGTCATGAGTTTGAGCCCCATGTTGGGTGTAGAAATTACTAAAAAAATTTTTTTTAAATTAAATTTACCTTCTTTAAAAAAATAAAGTTGAGTATATACTAGTAATCGGGTAGTTAATAGATTGTGTATTATGTGTCATTTGATCAAGCTCTACAATTTACTGATATAGAGACAGTGGTTGTATAGCATGTAATGATGAAACTTGTTACCATTATAAATTCCTTTCTTTTCTATAAAAACTTTTCTAATTTTTTGCGTATAGTTAACACACAATGTTACATTAGTTTCAGGTGTACAACATAGTGATTCATCTTCTCTCTACATTATGCTATGCTCACCACAAGTATAGCTACCATCTGTCACCATACAACACTATTACACTGACTATATTCCCTATACTGTGTCTTTTATTCCTATGACTTACTCATTGCATAACTTGAAGCCTATCTCTTCTACTCCTCTTCACCCATTTTGCCCATTCTCCCACCCTCTCCCCTCTGGCAACCATCAGTTTGTTCTCTGTATTTATGTTTGATTCTACTTTGTGTTTGTTTGTTTATTCATTTGTTTTGTTTTTTGGATTCCACATGTGGCTGAAATCATATGGTATTGATCTTTCTCACTCTGACTTATTTCACTTAGCATAATGCCCTTTAGGTCTACCCATGTTGTCACCAATGTTAAGATTCCATCCTTTTTATGGATGACTAATATTTCCTATGTATATGTGTGAGCGTCTGTGTATTACATCTATCAACATCTTCTTTATTCATTTATCTATTGACTTAGTTGCTTCTGCAGCTTGGCTATTATAAATAATGCTGCAATAAACACAAGGGTGCATCTTATTTTCAAATAAGTGTTTTTGTTTTCTTTGAATAGATACTAAGTAGTAGAATTATTAGATCATGTGGCATTTTTACTTTTAATTTTTTGAGGAATGTCCGTACTGTTTTCCACAATGGCTGCAACACTTTTTATTCCCACCAACAGTGTAAAAGGGTTCCTTTTTTCTCTACATCTTCATCATTTGTTATTTCTTGTGTTTTTGATTTTAGCCATTCTGACAGGTGTAAGGTGATATCTCATTGTAGTTTTGATTTACATTTCCCTGATGATTAGTGATGTGAAGCATCTTTTCATGTCTTTGGACATCTGTATGGCTTCCTTGGGAAAGTGTCTATTTCAGATCCTCTGCCATTGTAAAACCTATTTTATTATTATTATTCCAAAAGTACCCATGTTCATTGAATAAAAAGAAGAAAATTGCCCCTACAATACAAAACAAAAGGCAATTCTTCTCTAGAGTTTTGAGAAACAAAGAGTTTAGTTTAAATTTAAATGTATTAATGTTCCAATTGGCTCAAAGTAAAGCCCATTAACTTCTACTGGAGTCTACGAGAGTGGAGTTTACTGATTATGGGGGTGATTCAGCATGGACTACTGTCAACCAGTCTTACAGTAACCTATGGATATGCATGAGGAGACTGTTCAGGTCCTTCAGGCAGGAGCAGAATTTTCCATTCTTACCTAAGATAATCATTGCTATCGCCTTGTTGATATTTATAAAAATTAATTTTATTATTCTTGATGAAGATGAAGAAGGGGCAAATTTTTGTCACTTTGGGTTATTAGAGTTTTCTCACACTAAACACTTATATTTTTGTATCCCTTAAAAAAAAAAAAGAAGCCATACTGACTTGCTTAATCTTCAGATAATATAAATGTTTTACTTTTAAATACATCAGTGACAATAATGCTTTTGTTAACTCAATCTTGTCAAAGAGAAATATTTTTACTTTTACTAATGTTAAACTAATCAGGTTTAACTTTGATTTAAATAAATGAACCAGTAGTAATTAAATTCTAAAGAAGAAATATGTCTCTGGAAAGTAATTCCTCTTGTAATATTTACAGTTCTGTGGTAGTAAGATCTCTGGCAAGTTCATTATGTTGTGATAGATAGGAGCTGGACTAGGGAATTTAAGGGACCCAAGTCCCAGTCCGAAGCCAAGGCTTCTGTGGTTCATATATAAATTTAAATGATAATTTGAGACTGAGCTAAAAGCCCATGTCTTCTATCCATTTAAAAGGGAAGCAATCAACAGTAAGAGACATTTTCACTACTATCTACATCCATTCTGAGGAAGAATATCATGTATTGAGGCTCCCTTTTTTTTTTCCAGACAGAGGATGGTTGATTAGTGTATTGGCCATGTAGTGATGTTTTCAGTGGCTATTACAGTTAAACCAATTGAGTCAACACACAATTATTATCTAATACCCACTATAGGCATACCTTACATATAGTATGAGTTTGGTTCCAGACCACCAAAATAACATGAATGTCACAGAGTGAGTCAAATGAATTTTTTTTTTTTTTTTGGTTTCCCAATGCATATATACAAGCTATGGTTAATGGGTATTAAGGAGGGTACTTATGATGAGCACTGGGTGTTTTATGTGAGTGATGGGTCACTCAATTCTATACCTGAAAGTAATATTGCACTGTGTGTTAGCTAACTGGAACTTAAATAAAAACTTGAAACTACTACAAAAAAAAAAAAAAGTTATGACTACCCTATACTGTAGTCTATTGAGTGTGCAATAGCACCATGGCTATAAGACAATGTACATACCTCAAATACAAAATACTTTATTGCTAAAAACTGCTAACCATCATCTGAGCTTTTAGGAAGTAGTAATGTTTGCACTGGTGAAGGGTCTTGCCTCGGTGTTGATGGCTGCTGACCGATCAGGGTGGTATTCATGGAAGACTGGAGTGGTTGTGGTAATTTCTTAAAATAAAAATGAAATTTACCACATTGATTGACTCTTCCTTTTCCACAATTTCTCTGTGGTATCTGATGCTTTTGATAGCGTTTTACCCATAGTAGAACTTCTTTCAAAATTGAAGTCAGTTATCCCAACTCTTCTGCCATTTTTACAACTAATTTTATGTGGTATCCTAAAATCCTTTGTTGTCGTTTCAGTGATCGTCACAGCATCTTCACCATGAGTTGACGAGAAACCACTTCTTTGCCCATCCATAAGAAGCAACTCCTCATCCAGTAAAGTTAGATCATGAGATTTAATCATATCTTCAGGTTCCACTTCTAATTCTAGTTCTCATTATTTCCACCACATCTGCAGTTACTTCCGCCACTGAAGTCTTAAACCCCTGAGAGATATTTATCTGTGAGGGTTAGAATCAAGTTTTTACAAATTCCTGTTAATGCTGTTATTTTGACCTCTTCTTATGAATCAGGAATGCTCTTAATGGCAATTAGAATGGTGAATCCTTTCCAGAGGCTTTCAGTTTACTTTGCTCAGATCCATCAGAGAAATCACTATCCATAGAGCTATAATCTTACAAAATGTATTTCTTAAATAATAAGACTTGAAAGTTGAAATTACTCTTTAATCCATGGGATGCGGAATGGATGATTTGCTAGCCGTCATGAAAACTGCATTAATTTCATTGTACATGTCCACTAGAGCTCTGGGATAACCAGGTGCATTGTCAATTTTGAGAGCAATCTTTTTTTTTTTTTCTCTGAGCAGTACATTTGACAGCGGGCTTGCACTATTCAGTAAACCATATTGTACACAGAGATGCTGTCATCCAGGCTTTGTTGTTCCATTTATAGAGCACAGGCAGAGTAGACTTAGCATAATTCTTATGGGTCGCACATGTTTGGAATGGTCAATGAGCATAGTCTTCAAATTACAGTCCCTACCAAGAGAGTCAGCCTGTCCTTTGAAGCTTTGAAACCAGACATTGACTTTTCCTCTCTACCTATGAAAGTCCTAAATGGCATCTTCTTCCAATACAAAGCTGTTTTTTCTACATTGAAAATCTGTTGCTTAGTGTAGCTTCCTTCATTAATTATCTTAGCTGGATCTTCTGGACAACTTGCTGCAGCTTCTACATCAGCACCTGCTGCTTCCCCTTGCACTTGTATGTTATGGAGATGGTTTCTTCCCTTAAACCTCATGAACCAACCTCTGCTGGCTTCAGATTTTTCTTCTGCAGCTTCTTCATGTCTCTTACTCTTCACAGAACTGAAGAGAGTTAGGACCTTGCTCCAGATTAGGCTTTTGCTTATAGGAATCTTATTTATGGCTGCTTTGATCTTCTATTCCGACCACTAAAACTTTTTCCATATCAATGGTAAGGCTGTTTTGCTTTTTAATCATTTGTATGTTCCCCGGGTAGCACCTTTTAATTTCCTTCAAGAACTTTTTCTTTGTATTCACAACTTGGGTAACTCTTTGGCACAAGTGGGCTCAATTTCATCCTGTCTTGGCTTTCAGCATGCCTTCCTCACTAAGCTTAATCATTTCTAGCTTTTAATTTAAAGTGACACAAGTGTGACTCTCCCTGTCACTTCAACATTTATAGGCCATTGTAGGGTTATCAATGCCAATTGATAACTTTAATATTGTGTTTTAGGGAATAGGGAGGTCTAGGGTGAGGAAGAGAGACAGGGGAATAGCCAGTCTGTGGAGCTGTCAGAACATACACATTTATTAAGTTTGTCATCTTACATGGGCATAGTTCATGGTGCCCCCAATACAATTACAATTATAATATCAAAGATCACTGATAACAGATCACCATAACAAGTAAAATAATAGTGGAAAGTTTGAAAAATTGCAAGAATTACCAAAATGTGTCACAGAGACATAAAGTGAACAAATGCTATTGGAAAAAATGGTGCCAGTAGACTTGCTCGATGCAGGGTTGCCACAAACCTTCAGCAGTTTGTAAAAAAAACACAGTATCTGCAAAGTGCAGTAAAGCAAAATGCAATAAAACGAGGTTTGTCTCTGCATTCCTGTTAATGTGGTGGGTCCTGGGGATACAATGTTTGCAAAATCAGACACTGTCCTGACCCTCATAAACCTTTATAGGAGAGGGCAAGATAAATAATAAAAGAAGACCATAGAAATGAATGTAAAATTAAAACAGAAATAAATGCTATGAATACAGTTTCTCATTTTATAAAAATTTGTTAACAGGGACCCTATAAATCTAGGGATTTAACGTTTATTTCTAAGGGCAGTATTTCTGTAGTGACTGGAAGCATATATAGGAGCTGGCTGCAGGAGTGAGGTGGGTTTGGGTAGAGCTCAAGGCAGAGGGAGCAGCTTGTGCAAATCCCCCATAGAAGGCTTGTAGAGTAGGAATGTGGAGATCCAAAAATCAATGATGACAGCAGTGTAGGATAAAACTAGAGAAGTAACCATGGGCAAGCCTGGGAAGATTTTACAGATTTTTTTGTAATCCTGTATAGTAATAGGAATCTAATAGAGGGTTTTAAGCCAGAGTAGTTTAATTAGATATGCATTTTGAAAAGTTCATTTAATTTACACTATTGAGAGTAATTTGGAACCAGATGGTGATGCAAAATCAACAAGGAAACTATTAGAGTAGTACCGGTGAGAGATGATGGTATCTTTCACTGGAGGGACTACATTTGAATACATAGAATCCTTTTTTGTTGTCTGGTTGTTAAAGAATGCTGAATTTTACTGGAACATGTAGGTATTCCAGGGAGAATTTAAATAAGATTGTATAATGTAAGCCATTTCTACCAGTGACTATTCTCCCAGATTATGTCTGCAATTTATTTTTATTACATGCTTTCTCTAAATTATAGAATTTACCTACTGTAGAGTGACTTAAGTTCCTTAAGAGTATTTTGTAATTTAATTATCACAAAAACACTATGTTGTAACTATTATTATTCTTTTCTTATTTTACAAGTGAGGAAGTTAAGTAATTAGCCAAAGATTGCTCAGCTAGGAAATTTCAAAGTAGATAATTTAAATTTAAGTAGTATGAAACTCAGCCGTGGTTTCACCACCGTGTCAAATATAGTAAGTAGATATTCACAAATAAACCAACGAATGTAGCTTTTTTATTTACTGTAAGTGATCTGATTTTTCTCATATGCACCCATCTACTTGAGAGAAGAGGTCCTTGAGCTGAAAGAAGTGTTGGAGGAATTTCTAACCTGGTGCTTGACCAAAATGGCATTTACATCCCCCTTAGGTTGACTAAACCTCAGACAGGTTTCTTCCTAACTATAGGCCCTGGACCTCCCTTTTTGTAGAATTTATTTAGCTTTTTCTTTAGAAGATTTGCAATTGTGAATTCTTCCTGTCCCTTTTAACTGTGTATAAATATTCTCCCAGCCTCTTGTCAGTTTCACCATAGGAATTGTCTTTCTCAAGGACCTGGAAATCATCTCTTTGAAATGTAAACATTGAAGGAGATAACACTCCAGTCTTCCGTCTCTCTGGGAGGTAGGAACTTAACCTCAATGGGGGCAAATCAGGAAACACTGCCAGCCTAATTACAGAGAAAAATATTTGCAAACTCAAAAATAATGCTATGTGCTGGACACAGCCAGCTTTCCCCAGAAGTCCTCCAGTATTTTTCCACAAGCTCAACCCAGAGCTTAAAACTCTCACCCTTTTTATTTCAGCAAAGTCCCTTGGAGTTCAGTCTGTCTGCCATGGTAATAGTCTTAAATACAATCTTCCTTGCTTAACTTTGGGGCAATATTTGCTTTGACAGGCTGAATATTTATTAGATACGTTTTTGGGGGTCCTCTTAGTTACTACAATGATATTTTGCCTCCATCGTTTTTCTTATTTTTTTGTATTGGCACCATTTTTCCAACTTTATAAGGTTCCTCACTGCCCTCTGCCTGGCTCCACAGCATGCCACATTTTTCAGGGATCCCCCTCCTCCTTTGTCAGTGTCCCATTTCTAGTACCCATTTTTGTATCCAGTAGCTATATCATTGTAATACCACATGACAAACTACCCCCAGTTCAGTGGTCCATATGTATAATTTCTTATTTTTCCCATTTTAGTTTTTCAGGCCAGCTGGTAAGGCTCAGGTTTTGTCTGTGGGTCTGAAATTGAGGTGTTGTAACTCTACTTCAGGAGACAGTTTGGCGAGGCTTGGCTGGAATTTCTGGATCGGCTCCGTGTGCCTCAATCTGTGTTTGGCCGGATTGGCCAGTAATTACACAAGGTATTTTTTCTCTTGATACTGCAGAAGCATACAAAAGATGAAAACACTTTCCAAATCCCTTCTTACATTTCATCCACTGACATGTCGGCAAAAATAAGTCACAGCCAAACCTGAGCTAAGGGGTGGGGAAGTACACTCTGCATACCATGGAGACATGGAAAGGGTGCAAATATATACAACTCTTTCAAGGGCCATAATATTTTTCTTAGATAATTAGTATCCAAACTGCCAGAGTCCATTGTCCAAAGCTGCAGAAACACATCTGGAGTAAACAGTAATAGGTTGATTTAGTTTTTATTTTGTTGCAATGAGGTAGAGCTAAAGGATTGATGGCATTTTAGAAAGGAAAGGTGGAACGTTGGAAAATAATAAATAATAAAGGACTTGGGCCTGCGCCGAGTGGTTCTGAGGGGGTCAGGGAAACGAGAGACGGTTTTGGAGCGGGTGATGATTACAGAAAGAAGCAATTGAAAGATAATGTATCTGGGAGGTTCTTAAAGTAACAGGTGAGAACAACAGGTTTAGAGGTTTCAGGGATAAATGTAGTCACCCGTGTTACCTGGAATTGAAGGATATTGAGTTGTCTTAATAGTCGTAGTGGGTTTTATGTCATGGCTTCAGAAAGGTTTCAGCTTCACTTCAGTAGGTTTGAGAAGATTCAGAAAGCAAGTGGGGTTTTATGTCTATATACTATAAGGGAGTTGCTTGCTCTTTCGGGTCTTCTGCCCTGCTTCCATCCTTTCCTATGAACACCAGGTAGAGACTCACAGAGAGTTGGTAAGTAAGTGAGACACCTTTTGTATCTGGGACTTCAGGGGCCTCTTTTACTCTAGGCCATGTTAGCCCTTTAAAGGTCCACTAAAATTTTTCTCATTTTCAAGAGGCTGCTTCTCTTTAAGACAGAGGCCTCTTTCCTATGCTTTGCTGAAGGTGAAACAGTTACTCCTACGAAGGGCTCAGTTAACTCATTGGAATTCAGTTCCCCTGGCTGCCTTGAAACTCTGATGAACTGAAAAATATTTATGATTTTGGAGATTGCATAAATTTTTGTCATTGTAGGAGTACTTTCTCTTGTGACTTCTATATCCTAAACTTCTAATCTGTAAAGGTTTTTTTTTAAATTTTTTGAAAGATTTTTGTTGATTTATTTGACAGAGAGAGACACAGCGAGAGAGGGAACACAATCTGGGGAGGTGGGAGAGGGAGAAGCAGGCTTCTCTGAGAAGGGAGCCTGATGCGGGACTCAATCCAAAGACCCTGGAATCAGGACCTGAGCCGAAGGCAGACGCTTAACGACTGAGCCACTCAGGCACCCTGTAAAGTTTTATTTTTAGGAAAACAAATGTTCTAGTATCTGATATATTAATTACCATCATCAAATGAGTTTCTCTTTTAAAACTGAGAAAGCCGAGTCTCAGGAAGCTTAAAGTAATTTGCCTCAGGTCAGGTCACTAACATATGATTTGGCTAGAATACAAGCCTTGCTGCAATGCCCAGGTAAATAGCACTATACCATTCGGGCTCCCGGTGATTTTTCCAGGCCCTGCCTCCTCCTTTCATAAGTACTAGACTAATCTGTTTTGCACATAAATTGCATTCCCATGCCCTTCTCCATATTGTTCTTTCTGCCATAGAGTAGTCTCTAGGGTTTTAAAATTTAACATGTACTAAACATGTGTTTATATTTGCATTCCTTTTCTTATAGAGAGTCTTCCAAATTGAGATGGTACCAGGCTTCACAAACTCTGACCAACCTATGTTAAGTGGGTGCTAACTGGGCATTAACCTGAATTTTAAATTGACAATGCTTGCATAATCTAATCCCTATTACATGACTATAGAGAATTATATTCATTAGCACATGCATACATGAAATAAGTTAGGAGTAATAATGATGACAAATATTTTAGGTATTTATTTTAGAAGAAAAGACTTTTCCATTTTAAAGGGCATCTAATTTATACCGAACAAGTGGAACCGCTGAAGCACAAAAACCAGTTTGACATCAAAATATGTCTTGAATTTTGTCTTAACTATGATTGAATTGTGTTTTAAATGATGGATCTTTTAATATTTTTGGTCAGATTTACTCAATGGAGCAGTCACAACCTAGTTAAAAAAATGTCAAGTGTGGCACTATAGATGTTATGAGAATATTTTGTAAAGGAGGAATTGAAGTAAAGTGATCTATCTTGGATCTCCCTTTCAGCTAGGTAATGCTATTATAGTCCTGTCTCTTTATAATAGAGATGCTTTCTCTAAATGAGAAATAGCATCACAAAGAAGTAAGAGGTTCTGTGTGATCCCTACCAATGACTCTCCTTTATTCTATGTGTTTAATGATGCCTGTAGGAAAGCTTACTTACTCTGACAAGATATTTCCATCAGCATCCTTGAGTTGAGCAGAATAAAAATGATGTGAAGATCATGCCTGCTTTTCATTTGGGGGAATATCATGCCCTTAACTGTTTGCTTTTTATGTGGCATTTAAAAAATAGTATTTCCATGTTAGAATTTTTCACATTTAGTGCATATACCTGGAAAGGTAGTAAAAAGAATTTCTTCACAACCACAAATTAAATGTAACCTATCAGTAGAGAGTGTTTTGTCTCAAATTCACATTTTTATGATTTCCATAGGTTGATGAATTAATAGCATTAAATCACCAGAAATACCTAAAATGTCTGTATAAAATGGTAAAGACATCATGCTCTCCATGAATTTACTGACTTAGGAGTTTGAGACAAAAAACATTTAGATAGGGCGCCTGGGTGGCTCAGTGGGTTAAGCCTCTGCCTTCGGCTCAGGTCATGATCTCAGGGTCCTGGGATCGAGCCCCGCATCGGGCTCTCTGCTCAGCAGGGAGCCTGCTTCCCCCTCTCTCTCTGCCTGCCTCTAGCCTACTTGTGATCTCTGTCTGTCAAATAAATAAATAAAATCTTTAAAAAAAAAAAAAACATTTAGATAAGGAACTTGACTATAGTGATATCAACATCATTTTTATTATCAAGAAAGTTGCCCTTGTTGTCCAAAGTATACTCTCTTTATTGTCCTAGTGGTAATAACAACGGTCTCTATAGGATGATTCACGGCAGAACTGGATACTTCCATAAATAGATTAATAAGCTTATATTAAGGCTCTAGACAAAACTACCTTGTAAAAGTTAAAACTTTTAATTGATAAGTTTTAATTAATAAGTTTTATAAACATGGAGATATACTGTTCCTCTACAAATTTTCATTTATTAATTATAGCATCAGTTGATGATTATTGCAAGAATGAGTGTTGCCTGAGTTCATTATTTCTGTTAGTTGACAATTAGTAATTATCTAATTCCACCATTACTTCTACATATATTTAGTTTGTATTTTACTTTAGGAAATGACTTTTCTTTTATTTATTTATTTATTTATTTACTTACTTACTTACTTATCTTGTTGTGGATTCATGGATTCCTCATTTGTTCATTCCTCTTTATTAGATTTTAGATTTTAATTCATTACTAACATTATGTTGGAACATTTAGGTGAAGAACATTGTCTTAAGGGTTGTTAAAATTTGGACAACAGGAGTCTTGTTTCATTTTATCATGCTCCTATTCTTCCATGAATACTGTCTTACTTTCTGGTAGAATTTGTTGTGTCAGACTCCCAAAGTCTGAGCTCAGCCGTTTCTCTGAGGAACCTTGGTTCATTTGTAGGGAACACTATTTAAATAGCAATTCTAGACACTAGATATGCCAATTCCTGAGTGTCATTATATAGCATAATTCAGAGAATAGAACCGGGAAAATATTTTTGTAAAACAATTGCAAGTTCATACTGCTACTGCATATCAAATCCAGTGCCACATGATTTTTTCTCTTCTTTTCACATTTTGCGTTACATCATCCATCTCCCACAGAGAAAACTGTGTCCTAAACATAATACATTTACCCATTTGCCCTTTGAAGAAATCGGTTTCTGATACAGTTTACTTCTTGCATCACACAAATTCCTAGTTGTTCTTCCATTGCATTTAGCTCCCATATTAAAACAGGATGCCTCTGTATTAATGGAAACAAGATGCTCACTTCCTTTCCAGGGCGGGGGTGAAAGTACAAGTAATTATCTACAAAGTGTTACTCAGCCTTAATTTATGAAAAAAAAAAAACTAGATAGATTTGGTAGCTGTAGTCATATCCCTGCAGCTGGTCCCAAAGCCATAAGTGATATTTGTCACCTTATTCCTACACTACTTTTTAGTTTTTCTCATTCTTGATCTGAAGTTTGATTGGCTTTAGCTGCTCGTCTGATATCCAGACACAACTTCTCTGTGAATGACCTTAAGCCTTAGATTCCTTACCCTTATTAAGCAACAGTTCTTAAAATTGCCCATTTGCCATTATCACTGTGCATGGAAATGCCAAAAGCCACATCCATTAATCCCCGAGCTTGAGAATAGTTCTGTTTGTTTGTTAGTACAGTAATATCTTCCTCAGTCAGCTGGGATAGAGTGCCGGATGTGTCCATTAGATAGTCTCAACTTCAAGTTTAGTGGAATATTCAGTTAGCCTTTGAAAGAACATTGTATTTTGTGGAAATCATCATCTCAGTCTTATAGAGTCTAACATGTAGGAATGTTTCTGTTTTTGTTTTTATTTTAAGATTTTATTTGTTGATTTGACAGAGAGAGAGAGAACAAGTAAGCAGAGTGGCAGGCAGAGGGAGAGAGAGAAGCAGGCTTCCCGCCAATCAGGGAGCCTGATGTGAGGCTCGATTCCAGGACCCTGGGATCATGACCTGAGACTAAGGCATAGGCTTAACCCACTGATCCACCCAGGCATCACTAAGGTGTGGTAATGTTAAACAAATTCAAGAAGTATGTTAGAGTTACAGTGTGGCAGCCAAGACTACCTGTCTTTCCTGGTTTCTTCACCTATATGTTCCAGTGCTAGATATTAGCAATTCTTTGGCAAATATACCACATCTTAGAGGACAATGTCCCAAAACTGAAGGGAGTTATCCCTGAGTTAGGATAGCATCTTTGCAAGCATTTACCAAGCCATTTTATTATGACTAACTGCTTTTGGATATTGTATATATGGATATGCATATGGTATATGGCAAGATTATATGATAGCATTGTCAACTTTTGTTTGATAAGAGTCAATATCATGTAGAATTTCATGCTAATAGATTAGTCATTTTGTAAGTATTGAGAAGATAATGCTGTAGGAGGCATCTGGGCAAGGAAGGTAGACACAAATCCAAAGTAGGTACCTATTGGTAGGGATGGATCAATGTCCCTGAAAAGGCTCCATTATAATTCCCATGTCATTTAACAGCCAACTTGCCTCCTTGAGCAACATTTCTATATACAAGTCTCACTATGTTCTCTGCTACCAGCAGATCAGACATTCATAGTGGCAGTAGTTAGACAATTATTGAAAATAAGTACAGACAGTCATGGTGGTTCAATTTGCATTTTTTAAATTTTAGGATGGTGTGATAGTATACTCATTTAGTAGAAACTGCATTTTGAATTTTGAAACTTGATCATTTCCATTTCCTGGGCTAGTAATATGCAGTGTGTACTGTCTCGTGAGCAGTGGCAGTGAGGTGCAGCTCCCAGTCAGTCACACAATCACAAGGGTAAACAACAATACACTTAAAACCATTCTCTACCATCCAGCCATTCTGTTTTTCACTGTCAAAAGAGTATTCAATAATTTACATGAGATATTCGACACTTTACTATAAAATAGGCTTTGCATTAGATGAATTTGCCCAACTATAATAAGCTAATTTAAGTGTTCTAAGCATGTTTAAGTTAGACTAGACTAAGCTATGATGTTTGGTAGGCTATGTGTATTCAAAGCATTTTTTACCTGGGGTATTTTCAACTTGTAAAGGGTTTTGTGAGATGTAACCCCATCATTACCTGAAGAAGATCTGTAGTTCATAGTTTCAGTTCCACATGTAACCTTATCATTAATCTCTTTTGGGAACAGTGGCTTCCCTACATCCAAAGGATGAAAGATGTGTACATGAACTTTGAGAACTTGTGTTAGTTTGTTATGATTGCCCTAGTAAATTACCACAAATGTGACAGCTTAAAATGATGTAAATTTGTTCTGTTATTGTTCTGAAGGTCAGCTTTGGGTAAAATCCTTCCTTGCCTATCCTAGCTTCTGGTGCTGCTGTCATTTCTTGGCTTCCTTGGCATGTGGCCATATCACTCAACTCTACATTGCTACCTCCTCTTCTGCTTGTCTGTCCTCTGTGTGTCTTCCAGAAGGATGGCTCCCATTGCCCACGCATCATCCACAATGGTATCATATCAGCATTCTATTTTTTTTTCTTTTTTTTTAAGTAGGCTCCACACCCAGTGTGGAGACCATTGCAGGGCTTGAATTCATGACCCTGAGGTCAAGACCTGAGCTAAGATCAGGAGTTGGATGTTAACTGACTAACCACCCAGGCACCCCTCATCTCAACATTCTTAATTTACTTCCATCTGTGAATAATCTTTTTCCAAGTAAGGTAACATTTACAGATTCTAGGGATTTGGCCTAGGCTTATCATGAGGCCACCATTCAAGACACTATACCTGGCAAGTATGAAACTTTCCTGGATGAAAGTATTATTATCACCCACATGTCATTCATCTTTTATCAAACCTAAATTAACTGCATGCTGATAACATCATTTCACTGAGGACATTTAAAAATATAAACAACAAAAACACAGACAGGGTTGCATCCTCATTATTATTACATATTCTAAGGTGTTTTGTTCTGAGATTTGCCATATTTGATACATAGTACAAAATGAAAGACATCCTAAGTTCTAGTTAATGCTGCCTTTAAGAACTTCTCTAGGCTCTGCATCAGAAGTTCAGTATGGGTAACTGCTGGAAATAGGAAGTTGTCCTGGTGGATGGGAGTAGCTCCTATCCACACAGGCCTAGAGGGCCTAGATGCAGGACAGGTGTGTGGGAGTGAACTGCGCATGTATGTGCCTCATGTCTGGACATCCAGAGATGTTCTGGGATGTGTCTTCGTGTCCGGGCCTAGTACGGATAGGCATCTGGGCCACAGATGGGAAATTCTGGGCGATACACAGTGCTGCTCAGCTCCAGCCTGCTGGAGAAGAGAGATGTCCAACTATCATATTTTGATACTTTGATTCACTAAGAATTAATTTCCCTTATTTGGAAATAGCACTATTTTTCAAACAAAAATTAGTGATACCAAACTTCAGTATAATTTATAGTATAATGGCACAATCACTATAAGATTAATAGGGAAATATTTACAGCAACAATATCACAAACAAATATTTCATGCCTTTACTATAAGTGTTTAAATCTAATTGATTTATAAGGGGTCATCTAATTTTCACCAAGTAATGTTATGTGCTGGTTCTCAATTGTAATTATTATTAGATGTAACTCACTATGAACATTAAATCATAATGTAATTTTGTAACCTGCCTCAGACTAGAACATATTACATTTTGTCCATTCATTAACAGATATTTAGTCATGTTCCTAACATATTGATGGAAAATTTGCATTTTAAAATGATTACCTTTGAAATAGGCCTCGGGGTAAATATCAACATTTCAACATTTCTAAGTTAAATTAAAATTCCTCAGCCAATAATTAATTGGGTCCTCACAGTCCAGGGAAGAAAAAAAAATATTCTACCACTTTCTAATTGGGCCATTCAGATGTGTAGATTTTTAGGAAAGAATAACTAGTGTCTTTATACAATTTTAGCTTTTTCTCCAAAAAGTCATAGGTAAAGAAGCAAAAAACATGATAATGAGAAGTGGAAAGAAGGCAAATATTTAGAGCCTTTCAGAAGTTTTTTTTATTTGTTTTGTTTGTTTTTTTTGAAGTAGTATGATTTAGAAAAAGGATAAAGCCAGAGAAATTACAAGGTGGAGCTGAGCAGATTTGTCAAATATGGAATGTTACGTGCACAAGAAAATATACAAAGATCACATTTTTTTTTTCTGATTTTTCAACATGGGCATCATAAATGAAGAGGTTGCGGAAGCTTTCTGTTTTTAAGTCTGATTCTTTTATATAATAAGTGTGCTTCAGTTGTTGGTGGCACAGACTTTGGCCTAATAATCTTAGATTCAAATATCAACTTCACAACAGGCTAACTTTGTGCCTTGAGCAAGTTAATTAACTTTTCTAAATTTCAGTTATCTAATTTGTGAAAATGGGGCTACTGTACAGATTAGCTCAGGGACTGAATGTAACTTGTATATCAACACCATTAAAGAAATGGCTAAAATACAACTAAACACAGTATTACTATTATTAGTGTTATTGTTGGCTTGGTATTTCACTTCTTCCAGGTCTTGGCTCAGTTGCCATTTCTGTGAGAAAATTTTGATTTCCTTGTTAATATACATAAGCCCTGCCCCTTTCTGATTCTTTTTCCCCCGGCCCATTTTACCTGATACCATTTATTAGTATTGAGGTACTCTATTTCATTACCTAACAATTAACTAATTAATTAATTTCCTGTATCTGTCCCCCTCTATTAAAATTTAGGTTCCTTAGAAAGGAATTTTATCTGCTTTGCTAACTATGCTTTTCCTAATGGCTACATTCTAGATCCTAGAACAATGCATGGCAGAGTATATGCACAATAGTTTTGAATGAATTAATATTATTAAACTGTTGTGAACTTCAGCTTATAAGAACAATTATAGAGTCCAAGAGAAGACTGATTTCACATAAAAAAGTTAAATCTTACCACTCATCTAAATAGCTTATCCAAAATCAAAATATAGTTTAGTAGTGGACTGGAGCCCATTCCTCTGATTCCCAGCAATCTTTTGCTTACTTTGTAATCATGATCTTTGGGGAACCTAGTGGCTCAGTTCGTTAAGCATCTGGCTTCAGCTTAGGTCATGATCTCAGGGTCATGGGATCACCCTCCTCAGCAGTGAGTCTGCTTCTCCCTCTGCCTCTGCTCCTCTCTCTCTCTAATAAATAAATAAAAACTCTAAAAAAAA
This sequence comes from Martes martes, assembly GCF_963455335.1. Taxonomy (NCBI): domain Eukaryota; kingdom Metazoa; phylum Chordata; class Mammalia; order Carnivora; family Mustelidae; genus Martes; species Martes martes. The sequence continues at coordinate 88,244,347 of NC_137894.1, forward strand.
ATCCCAAAAACAAAATAATCAAGATCTTTTATACTTATGCTTTGTTGAGGAGTCATACATGAGTACTCCTACAATTGATGTCTCATATATTGTGGATATTTAATTCTTACATTAAAGTTAAAAGAGAAATATTTTCCTCACTTGTAAATGATTTTAGAGACTCATAGTTTATGTGGTGCCTCTCTCCTTGCCTCCAGTTTTTCCGTAACTACCAAGTTGGGACAATTGTTCAATTTCATTGGTTATCAGCTTCCATCGTTTCAAAGCGCTATCATCATTTAATCACAGAACCTACTATTGTGTCTTCCCTCAAGTTCTCATAGCTGAGAATAAATAACCTGACCCCAAAGATTGCCAAATAAGACATTACTTTCTACTATGCTATAATATCTTTTACCTTTGAAACATCCTCCATATACATACAGTTTTCCATAGCACAAATTAAGACATTTTAAATTAACATAGAGCAAATTTTAAATAACTATTAGCTTGTTTTCCCTTAGACTGATTTTAAAGCATCTCAATATGTCAGAATTTTTTTTAAAGGTAAGGAAGAAAACTAAAAGCTGAAAAATTTGTATGCACTGACAGATTCATAAAACACATGCACGAAGAAACTGAGTTTTTGAAACTGAATAATTTTTGCCTTTATAATACAGATGTTATTACAAGAGTCAAATTGGTGTTTTAGCCTAACAGCTTGGAAATAACAATTTACACATCATTTAGTACAATGAGAATCCATCACTCTATCATTATTATTATCCTTTTCTATTCACTGATAAATTTGATAAGGTACAATGTTAGTAACTCTAGATTAAAAATAGGAAGCAGTTTCTCTTCTTCAATGTAATAGGTATATATTAGTTGTCCTTAGCAATTTCTTTAAGCTATTGGAAAATATCTTTAAAAAGGTAACCCATAGGGGTGCCTGGGTGGCTCAGTGGGTTAAGCCTCTGCCTTCAGGTCAGGTCGTGGTCTCAGGGTCCTGGGATCAAGCCCCGCATCAGGCTCTCTGCTCAGCGGGGAGCCTGCTTCTCCCTCTCTCTCTGCCTGCCTATTTGTCTACTTGTGATCTCTCTCTCTCTCTCTCTGTCAAATAAGTAAATAAAATCTTTTTTAAAAAAAGTTAATCCATTAAATGAACACGCAGTTCTCTTAAACCAAAGGTGTATGAGAAAACATTTTATTATATCCAGATATTCCACAGATGTATACCATCTATTTCCAAAATTACAATCCAGTATTTTCTATAGTAATAAAATTTTGAAAAATTCTAGTGAGATTTTAGTTAAAGAATCATTTCCCCTTCTTTACCAAATAATCTAGTGATGGTTGACAATATGTAAGCAGTTGGTTTCATCCTTTAATTTCCACTAGTACCAGTTAAGGACTAGAAAGTTACATGTGGCTAAACTCAACTTAAACAGGCTGAGAATTTAACCTGAGCTCAAGTTCTTGAGTAAAATTTGAAACCACCAACCAACTCCATTATGTTCATAAGTACAGCTAAGTCTTCAACAGCATTAGCTACTTAATCATATAAAAGTCTTGGTTTCTATAGACTTTCTATTATCATTATTAATTTAAAACACTTATGTCATTTCATGCCATACATTAATAGTGTTCCCCTTGCCCCAGCAATATGCTTTTATAGGTGACTTTAAACAATAATACGTATGATTAATATTTACAAAGGAATTTTAAGTAGGGCATGGGAGTCCTGGTAAAGAGAAATATAGGCTTAGGTACATATGTACCTGGTCCCTTTTTTTTAATTGAAGTATAGATGACATGTAATATTATATTAGTTTCAGGTATACAACACAGTGATTTGACAACTATAAATTTTATGAAATTCTCACCATGGTAAGTATAGTTATTATCTGTCACTATATAAAGTTATTATAATATTATTGACTATATTCTGTTTGCTGTACTTTTCATCCCTGTGACTTACTCGTTTCATAACTGAAAGTTTGTACTGTTTAATCCCCTTCGTCTGTTAGAATCTGAAACCTGTTTCAACTATTATGAATCTGTTTCTATTTTGTTGTTATTGTTTGTTCATTTGCTTGGTGTTTTAGATTCCACATACAAGTGAAGTCACATGATATTTGTCTTTGTCTTATTTCAGTTAGCCTAATACCCTCTAGGTCCATCCCTATTACAAATGACAAGATTTCCTTCTTTTTTATAGGTGAGTAATATCCCGTTGTATAAATCTACCACATCTTCTTTCTCTATTCATCTATTGATAGACACTTAGGTTGCTTCCATATCTTGGTTATTGTAAATAATGATGCAATAAACATACAGATGCATATATTTTTTCAAATTAGTATTTTTGTTTTAACTTTGGATAAATACCTAGAATTTGAATTATTGGATTGTACAATACTTCTAGTTTTGATTTTTTTGGGGACACTCCATGTGTTTTCCATTGTGGCCACACCAGTTTACATTCCCACCAATAGTGCGCAAGAGTTTCCTTTTCTCCTTGGCAACTCTTCTAGTCTTTCTGATACTAGCCACTCTGACTGGTGTGAAGTGATACCCCACTGTGATTTTGATTTGCATATCCCTGATGATCAGAGATGTTGAGCATCTTTTCATACGTCTTTTGACCATCTGTATGTTTTCTTTGGAAAAATGTCTTTTCAGGTCTTTTACCCACTTTTTAATCAGATGACTTGGGTTTTTTTGGTTGAATAGTAGTTGTATGAGTTTTTTATATATGTTGGATAATTAACCCCTTATCAGATATATCATTTGCAAATATCTTCTCCCATTCAATAGGTTACCTTTTCATTTCGTAAATGGTTTTCTTCATTGTGCAAAAGTTTTTTAGTTTGAAGTAATCCCAATTGTTCATTTCTGCCTTTGTTTCCCTTACCTGGCCCTTTAGGATCATTGATACTATAACTGCAAGGAAATCAAATTATTTTTATTTAATCTAACTAGGTTTGAGAACCAACTCCAGATTCCCATTCTTAATGTCCTCTGTCAATAATTAAACTTTGATATTGAATTGGTACCTGAATTGGATCCAGAATTGCATTCTGTGGGTCTGTAGCTGAGCATTTTATAGAAGAATTTTGGTCACAGAAGTACAGCAGTTGAGAAAAACTAGAAACAGAGTGGAAGACAGTGAAGTTGATCTGAAATTTACCAGATATCTCTGCATCTTCCTAACCCTGTATCTATCCACAGTGATTTGGAAGGTAATGATCACTGATTTTCTTCTATCTCCCATATCTCACATAGGCCCCTCTTTGGCCAACTCTAATCGAAACAGTTCCAAGAGTAACAAAGTTGACAATGGAATCATAACTATAGGTTTAAATTTACCTTGGAAAAGAAGGTAAGTATGGCTTATTGTAAGTGGGTATAAGAAAACATTGAGGATTCTAATTAAACAGAACATATGAAGAAAATGTAAAAACAGCAATGTATTATTTAAAAAAAGCTAGTAAGTAATACCAAAAGGAACACACATGTACCAATATTTAATTTTTTCATCTTTCTATATTCAGCTATGTTAGTGCACTTTGGGTCCAGCTGTCATTACCTCGTGGCATATCATACCAGTGTGTTGGAAAATTATGTATGAAACAATCTTATTTCTGCCTTATACTGGTATCATTTACCTATATTTTTTAATCATCTGTGAGCTACGTTTTATATAGAATTGCTTATTGCAGCAGACTATTCACTTTGCAAATATGTAGACCCAACATTCCTAAAGTACAAGCTAAGATTACCTGCCATAATGCTTTTGTGTATACATATATATTATGTACATATCTTATGCCCAACAATTCTCCTTCCTATATTTTGTTTCATAGAAATGCACTAAACATATTTATAGTAGCATTGTTGAAACAACAAAATGTTAGAGAAGTATATATGTCTTTTGATAAGGAAAAATTTTAATTAGTTATGCTATCTACATAAAATGAAGTTATAAGTATATGTATATGAATGTGTTTATACATATATGTGTAGGCCATATATAAGTGTATACATAGATATACCCCTTGCATGTATGCACCATACATGTGTAGTCATGTCTGATAGTATAAACATATGAATACATAGGATGATATGCATATATGCACATATATACAGATGCATATACCCATGTGTGCACATATATATCAATAAACTGTCACTTCATTAGGTTGTGATAACAACAAAATAAGTATCTTTGGTTTATAAGAAATGGATTTCTGGCACAAAAAACATGTTCACTGAAGCTCTGCTTCACATACTTTTCCTTCAAGATCTAGAATGATTGAATGATTCTTAACTGAGACATTATTGTACATGATCAATGAGAAGAGAAAAGGGGAGAGATGGCAATCAGGTGATGGCTCTAAGTGCTTCCACAAAGAAAAGGTATATATTAATTTTGTTCATATTTCTTTAGTCCAAAATAAGTCACATGGACAAGACTGATGTCAATTGGGTGAAGGAGTTAAATTCTCCCAAAGGAAAGAGGAAGCAAATATATAGAAACAGGAATGTTGAACAAACACACACGCATATACATATACACATGCATGTGTATATGTGCATATACATATACGCATATATTCCTCCTTCAGAGGAAGGAGAGGGATTAATGTGTTTGTGTGTGTGTGTACAATGGAGGAATAGATCTGTATGTTGTTATGTTACGAAGGATATTTGTAAGAACACTTACTACTTCATTTCTTTGACTTTGTGTCAGAGAGGAGGAGAGAGAATCTTCCATTTTGTTCTTTGCTGTATAAACATTTTTAAAAAGTGAAAATAAGAAAGAAGTGGTGTTTAATATTAAACAAAAATATGAAAACTATTTTAATATAAAATATAAACTAACATAAACTTTTAAGATCATTCTTTCATGGTTTCATTGGTAGGGAAATATTTCATTATCTTTATAACAACTTTAAGGAAGCACAATCCAATTAGAGTAAGCTGAGTAAAAACTCAAATTGTGTATATCCAAAAATTCTCCCTTTGTTCTTTACCTAAGGAGGTATTCAATCTTTTACCATGAGTATGATGTTAGTTATGGGTTTTCCCTAAATGGCTTTTATCCGGCTAAGGAAGTTCCATTTTATTTCTAGTGTGATAGAAGTTTTTAGTTTTTTAAAATACTTTGTAGTTACATTTTGTCAAATTACTTTTCTTCATCTCAGTATAATAATTTGTTTGAATAGCACTATTTTAATGTGCTCTAATATGAGTGATTTTCAAGTTATTAATTCAATCATTGCATTCCTGTGATAAATCTTACTTGTGCAAAATGTATTATTACTTTTATATATCGTTGGGTTCCAGATTACTGATATTTTGTAAATAATTCATATCCATGTTCATGAGAGAAATTTTCCTATTTCTAATCTGGGTTTGACAGTATAATCTTGGCCTCATAAAATGAGTCTGAAAGCATGCCACTTACCTCTTTTTTTGAAATTATTTAGATTTGATAGTATTTCTTTTAAAGATTAATTATAGTACAACTTTGCAACTCAAAATGCAAGATTGCACAACAAGAAATAGGCAAAACATATAATAATGTAGGCTCATAGCACTTTATCTCATTTAATAAGAGTTTGATTTGAAAAATAAATGATCATATGCCTATGTAAATGGAAATCATCAAAAATTTACTTGGATTAAAAATTGCCATAATGACAAAAATGATTAAGTTACGGCTTCTCCTATTTTTAGCACATTTGTCAATGTCCAAAATAAATGTTTAGTGAAAATGTGTTAAATCCTTTTATTACAATTTTATGATAGCATATACACATAGACATATAATTTGTTTCTGTTGTTTGAATAAGAAAGTTATCTTCAGGAAAATATACTGGGTAACTACATTATTTTATAATGATTATCTCATAGTTTTTCTATGACATGATAATTTATAATTATATATTAATACAGTCTCAATCTCCTTTAAAATGAGAATAAGGATAATTTCTAATATTAATGCCATATCCAGTTATACCATATCTACTCTGGAGAAAGAATAAGTTGACTGTGGTAATTCTGTCAGAATCTGGAAAACATTCTAATCTGTCACACAGATCAGCATGCAGTAAGCCAATATTTAGTTCTAAGTTTTACAGTGAGTTACATATAACTTTGGCATCATTGAATTTATTGTAAAACTTATGCTGGAAAATATTTTTCCTCATTTCTTTTAGCTATTTATTTATTTTTAAAGATTTTATTTATTTATTTGACAGAGAGAGAGATCACAAGTAGGCAAAGAGGCAGGCAGAGCGGGAGGGGGGGGGGGAAGCAGGCCCCCTGCTGAGCAGAGAGCCCGATGTGGGGCTCCATCCCAGGACCCTGAGATCATGACCTGAGCCAAAGGCAGAGGCTTTAACCCACTGAGCCACCCAGGCGCCCCGCTATTGATTTATCTTTAACCACAGTACTATCCACTTGAAACTATCTGGAACCAAATGTATTTCCATAATTTTATATTTGTAGGTATAAATGTTTAGACACTTAAATAAATTTTTATGATGTAGTTTTTCATATAAAAGTGATAAGCCTTTTGATGAAAAATATGACTTTATGTTATTTTTCATACATCAAAAGTATAAATATATCCTTTCCTTTAAGTCATTTACTGAGGCAAACATTGAAGTAACAAATTTATTAAAGAAAGCATAAGTCAGGGGGCGCCTGGGTGGCTCAGTGGGTTAAAGCCTCTGCTTTCGGCTCAGGTCATGATCCCAGAGTCCTGGGATCGAGCCCCGCATCGGGCTCTCTGCTCAGCGGGGGGCCTGCTTCCCTCTCTCTCTCTCTGTCTGCCTCTCTGCCTACTTGTGATCTCTGCCGGTCAAATAAATAAATAAAATCTTAAAAAAAAAAAAAGAAAGAAAGAAAGCATAAGTCAGGTATCAGTATTTTTGAGTTAAAAGTTAATGTGATGGGGGCGCCTGGGTGGCTCAGTGGATTAAGCCTCTGCCTTCGGCTCGGGTCATGATCTCAGGGTCCTGGGATCAAGCCCCATGTCGGGCTCTCTGCTTAGCGGGGAGCCTGCTTCCTCCTCTCTCTGCCTGCCTCTCTGTGTACTTGTGATCTCTCTTTCTCTCTCTCGCTCTCTCTGTCAAGTAAATAAATAAAATCTTAAAAAAAAAAAGTTAATCTGATGTATGTACTGTTTAAGACAATTACACTTACATTATTTAATCTCCATAAATAGTTACTATTTCAATATTAAATTTCAATATTAAAATTTCAAGCACTACTCAGATTCTGAATATTGTAGTTATCAAAGACAATCTAATCTGTCTGATCTTCTTACATCTCTTATATGGTCAGTTGTTTCCCATGTGTGCGCACACACACATCAGTCTTTCTTCCCTTTTTCTTATCAACAATATGGAAAGAAATAGGGAAGAAAGTAAAGAAACAATTTTTGTAGCTTTTAAGACTATAAATATAGTTCCCAATATATCATAGTGTTACGTGCACAAAATTGTATTTAATTGTATAAGCAATTAATTATAATTTTTATTGCTCTATAAGCATAGTTTATTTAATCTCTTAGAATTTTCATCAGCTAGGCCCGATTCTTTAAACTCCTTGTTGGTTTTCATGATTCAGTAATCTCCTGGTTATTCTCCATCTTGATCTCCAATACCAGCTCAGTTTCTTCTCTTAGACATCTAAATCTTAGAGAGCTCTACTTTGGGGTCTCTTCTGATTCAACACCTTTACATTAGGAGCTCTTCTCTAGTCACATGGCTGTGTGTAACAGCTCTAAATGATAGTACCCAAATTGATGTATTCAATTTTAGAGCTCTTTTCTGGGCACAATATCATATATCCAACTGTGTGTTTCAAACTGCAACATGATTTCCCAAGTCAGAACTCTGAGAGTCATCCTTAAATTAGCTATCCTTCTCCGTATGAATTCTTACTGAGTTAGACTTCTACATATTTTTCTAATCATTTCACTTCTTTTCATCTCTACCCCTGCCATTCTTTTTCAAGCCACCATCATCTCTGGAACTTATTGCTGTAGTTTCTAGTGTTCCTCTTCCAATAATGCCTTTTTCTAACGCATTCTCTATATGATATGAGGTTATGTCTATAAAAATATTGGTTATGTAACTCCCACACTTGAACTTAAGCTTTCACTTTACATTACTCTAAGGACAGAATTCAAACTCATTTATTTATCTAGTTAACGCTAATTGTCTTAGTAGCAAACTATGAGTAGGTATTTGTTCATTGTACTCTATTTCATATATATTCATATTTATATATGTAAATGAATAACTTGATAAACAAATTATGGAGCTAAACTACAATATTAGAAGTATTAACCAAAATTTAGGGCTCAAAAACAAAGGATCATGAGAGGGGTGGTAGAAAAGGAGGACATGAAAAAAGTAGTGCTCTTTATAATTTTCTGGGACCAGAGATACTTCAAAGACAAGATGCATCTGTAGCCCAGAAAGAACCTGGAAAACCATTTGCATTTTTTCTATGCTTGTGTGTGTGTTTGTAGGTTTCCATCTTATTTCTGCTCTCCCTGAGGAACAGATTTCTTGTTAGTCATATGAAGGGCTGGATAAACTTGATAAAATTAACTGTGAAGATGTATTTCCACAATCTTTTTTATTCTTTTTCTTAGGCCTGCTACTGGGAAATTTTATTCACTCCCTCTTTTTTTTTTTTTTTTAAATTATGTATGGTACTCACCATACAGTAGCCTTAATACACATCTTCCTCAATTCATAATGGGGTCACATCCCAATAAATCCATCGTAAATTGAAAATACCCTAAGTGGAATGTTCATTTAATATACCAGCTTATTGAACAACATAGCTTAGCCTAACCCACCTTAAACATGCTCAAAACATTTACATTAGCCTACAGTTAGGCAAAATGCATTGACTGATGCATTAGAACTATTATATAATAAAGTTTTGAATATTGCATGTAAATTATTGAATACCATACTGAAAGGGAAAAACAGAATGGTTATATGGGTATCAGTTGTTTACTCTCCTAAACAAGTGGTTGACTAGGAGCTGTAGCTTGTTGCTACTGCCCAGACTCATGAGAAAATATTGTACTGCATATTGCCAGCTGGGAAAGGGTCAAAATTCAAAGTACAATTTCTGCTGAATGTGTATTGCTTTTGCACCATCATAAAGTAGAAAGATCATAATTGAACTATCATAAGTTAGGAACTCTCTGTACCTCAAAATGTGCCATGCTTTTGAATTATCTGGCTTCCAATTACATCCCCCATGTCCTACAGGAATTTTGTCTCAGCTAGTTTATAAGGGAAAATTAATATGCTAAATAAAATCTGAATAGAATGAAATGTTTTCATGTTATAGAAGTTGATGTTTATTAGATAACTAGAGTAGATTACTATTAGATACATTTTATATTACAAAGTAGAGCTTTTGATAATTTAGTTTGGTAAATTCTTAACTCTAAGCTGCTGCTTTTTTTTTTTTAAAGATTTTATTTATTAATTTGACAGAGAAAGATCACAAGTAGGCAGAGCAGCAGGCAGAGAGAGAGTGAGGGAAGCAGGCTCCGCACTGAGCAGAGAGCCCGATGCGGAGCTCTATCCCAGGACTCTGGGATCATGACCTGAGCTGAAGGCAGAGGCTTTAATCCACTGAGCCACCCAGGTGCCCCTCACTCTAAGCGTCTAAAAATAGTTCAGTTTCTTAGACTATATCATTTGAAGCATACACTCCAAAACAATATTTTCTAGAGGATTATATTAATTTCTTAGTAATATGCTCTGAGAGGAAGTTACTAACTGTTGAATGTCTAAGAGCATGGACTTGATGATGCAAGGACTTGAAATCATGTGATAAAATGATTGCAGATATTGGAGATATTTAGTCCTGACACTTGTTTTTTTAGAGCTTAGAGTGTTAAGAAAGAATAACTTGAATCCTTATCTGTTGTTTGAGAAGCTGATCAGTACAGCCATTAAAAATTTATTTAAGAATCAATCGTAAAAGTACTAATCATCATTATATCATTCAATTTTCTGTATGGGTAGAAATGTAAATAACACCTAAGAATTTTTAAATGTTTGCTTTAAATGTCAATTAGTAAACGGAGGTCACAGAGAACTGGAAGTATCTCACTGACCTTACTAGAAAAGGAATCAGAGTACACATTTATTTAGCACTCATTAGAACCATTCCCATTTCTTCCACACTTTTTTAGAGCAAACCTAATTATTCCTGCTGCCTTGACATTTTTACTACTTCATATGCCTCATCAGTTTAAAACATTTACTTCTGTGACTGCCGAGCCATTCAGCAAATTGTTTCTTCAGATCAATATTCTTGCTTCGAAAAAAGAAGCAGCTCTACACAGGTGTCTGGCAATGTTTATTCACTGAAAGCAGTTCATCTTCTACTGTTGATAGTTGGCAAAGTGACACTCCATTTTAGGTCTTTAATCATTTATCCATTTCCTAAGAAAACTGCAACTTGAAAAAAAAAAAAAGAGAGAGAGAAAGCTCAATGTGTACTATTAAATAAAAATAGCCAATCAGTCAACACAGTCACCCTCTCTTCATAGCAATCAGCAACAGCTGTATCCCAATTAAGGCTATGATTTTGCAGGTGCTCAGAGAAGTCTATGTCAAAATAAATCCACTTATTTAAAATGTTTTGAACCATTATAAAGTCTTTGTAGACAAGTTCAGGAAAAAAAAAACTGTAGGGATTTTCAGACAACTTATTTATAAGTGTCAAGATTCTTGGGTAAAAGAAGAAAATGAGATCAAAACAAGGAGATGTCTTTGGGAAAACATCATTCTCTTATTAGCTGTAACGACAGACAGAAAAAGGGAGTTTGAGCTGCACTCCCTATAATTGATGGAAACTGATGCCATCCTATTCAGTAAATTTTTTTAGCACCTTATAGGAAAATAATCTCTCGTAATATCCAGTTCAACCTATGTGTGTACATCATAGCATATATACTAAGATCATTCCTCTTGAAACATTTTAAATAGATTTTAATAAATATTATTTACAAATAAACACTAAAACAGTTGTTTTAAGTTTTATTTTATGCAAAAGTTATAAGGTGATGTTATAAATTTAAATTCCCTCAAACTACTTCTAGGGATTCTGATTTTGTAGGGGTATACTTAATTTGTCTAAGGAATCTTTATTTTTATCAAATATACCTAGTAAATATGATATAGATATTCCCTCAAACAGCATTTTGAGAAAACATACTCTAAATTTGTACAAATAAAAGAATCAGAGTTTTTAATTTCCTTTCAAATATTTATATTTTTAAAATGCTGATTCCCTCCCAAAAGTACGTACTGATTTCTAAAAACAAACAAACAAACAAACAAACAAAAAAATTTGCTTTCACATACCAAGTAGTTTCTGATAATGGATAGCTTTTTCTCTTTCTGAGTCCACTCCCCGGTATAATGATATATCTGTTTTATATTAAACAGACATTATCATGAATGTTATCTAAAGCACTAGGAAACTATAAAGTTTAATTATTCAATGTTTGCATGATGCTTTGAAGATGAGATGTTCTGTTTAAGAGCTAAATATTATTGTAGCTATTAAACATCTGTTGTATTCTAGTTAGAGTTGAAGACATTTTATAGCAACATATGAAATTATTCCCCTAGAAATTCATAAGTTGTCAGAGTTGAATATATCATACATGCAACAACATATTACTGATTCATCTTAAGAGGTTAAGGGAAGAGAAAGGTTTTCATTGTCCTTATACTTTTTAGTAGGATTAAGAGAAATTTAAAATAAATTCAGTTTGAAATTAGAGGAATAGCGATTTGATTGCGTCTCACTTCTCAACAGAAATGATAGACGACAGAAGACAATAGAATTATTAAAGTGCTAAGAGAAAACTGTCAATTTAGAATACTTCATTTAGAGAAAAGATTCAGTATTTTTAGAAAGCATTCTATGGTTTTGCAGGTGGAAAGGTAAATTACAATAGCTACTTATTCATTTTACATTTTAATTAAAGTATAATATATACATTTTATTAAAGTGTAAAGTGTACCAATTATAAGTATAAAGTCTGATGACATTTTACGATGTAAATATACCCACATAAGCAAAACCCAGCTCAAGGTGTAGAGTAAGTTCAAAACTCAGAATCCTCCCTCCTGCCCTTTCCAGAACATTTAAAAAAATGTTCTTTTGGCTTTAAACACTTTGATCTTGGATTAGGTTTTTTGTTTTGTTTTGTTTTGTTTTTGTGGAATATGGGATCATGCTTATGCATTATTTTGTGTCTAGATTCTTTTGTTCAGCAATATATATTTTTAAGATTTGCCCATGTTTTATTTATAGTGTAAAATTCACTATTTTTATTGTTTTGTACTATTCCATTTTACCAATATGTTACAACTTATTTATTGTACAGCTCTATTATGGTGGAGAGTCATTTGGTTGTTTCCAGATTGGGATTATAAATAACTTTGCTGAGATGCTACATTATATGACATATCTCTGGATATATATAAGTAGACTTCCCAGGTAATAGCTTGTGCATTTTAAATTTAATATTTAAAATTTTCTAATGTCCATTTTGATTTATCATTTGAATTACATGGTTATATATGAGCATGCATGTATGTGCACATATTTTCATATGTATAAATTATAGAATACTATACTTTTAAAAATATTTATATATTTGAGAGAGAGAGGGAGAGAGAATGTGCAGTAGTGGGGGGAGAAGCAGAGGGGGAGAGAGAGAGAGAGACTCCCTGCTGAGCAAAGAGCCTGATGCAGGGATCGAGCCTGGGACCCAACACCATGATCTGAGCCAAAATCAAGAGTTGGATGCTCAGCCAACTGAGGTGTCCCAATACTACACTCAGGTGCCCCAATACTACACATATTTTAAATAATCCACAGTTTATATATATGGGGTACATACACAAACAGAAACATATACAAATATGTTTATACATCAACTATACCATACACATTCAAGTATATATTTGATGCATAATTTCAAGTATTAATACATAATACCATTATATATATTACATATTATACATATTTCTAATTTGCTAGTTTTTAAAATGTATTTCTCAGTTACTCCAAATATTGTATCAAAATATTTTACTATGATATGGATTATTTTATTTTATTTTTAGTTATGTCAGATTTTACTTCATATATTATGAGATGATCTTATTGTTTCCTGTTGTATTAGCATTTTAACATTATAGAATGCAAGAGCCTTCTTTATTTTAGCACTAATTCTAGCATTAAAGCCTATTTCATGTGATACTAATAAAACTACAGTAGCTTTTTTTGATATTGCATGATAAAATTTTTTATTCTTTAATAATCAACATTTTTGGATTCTATATTTAAGATATCTCATAAATAGTGAAGAATGTTGCATTTAATTAGTGTATCAATATTTGTATTTTGCTAAACTAGTCTACAGTTAAGATAATTATAGGTATATTTCATTTTAAATTGTCCCTTTTTATTTTTCATTTGTATTACCTCTCTCTTTTTCCTTGTGTTCCATTATAATCTTCTTTATAATTAAATGGTACTTGGTAATCTCAGTGTTTCCCTTTTAGATATATTTTTAATTTGTGTGTTTATTATTTTCTACAGTAAGTACAATACATATCTTTTTAAATTATGCATTAATTACAAGATGAATACTTGAATCAATAACATCTACCTACAACTCTTGCACTTTCTAACATATATAAGGACCTTGTGGATATATTTACAGTCTTCTGTTTTTTGTGCTGTTGTCGTGAAATTTATCTTAATATGTTTTAAATCGGCCATGGTAGTATTCATGTATTTTAAATACCACAAGAATTATTTTAAACAATCAATATTTTAGATTTAATTACACACATATGTTTGCTGTTCTTTTTATTTATTCTAGATTTACTCTATTTCCATTCAGTATCATTTCATTCAGTCAGGGAAAAAGGCTCCTTTTGAGATATTTTTTGATATAGTTCTTGTTATAAAGGATTTCTTAAGTATTTATGTTTTGCCATTGTTTCTTCTTTCTCCTTTACCTTTGAAAAATATTTTCTCTGCATATATAATTTTAAATTGACACTTAATTCTTCTTCCACATTTTAAATATATGCATCCATAGTGTTCTGAATTATGTATGTTTAGAAGTAAACTGTGAGTGGTATTTTTGTAATCTCTTGCTGCTTTTAAGATAGTCTCTTTGTGTTTAATTTTCAGCAATTTTGCTATATTTTAAATATATTTTTCTTGTGTTTTTAATCCATTCCATAGTGTAGAAATCTAAAATCTATAGTTTATGTTTATTCTTTCCACTTAAAAAAAAATCTCAGTCAGATTTCCTTCTATTCTTTCTTCTTCAGTTTATATTCTTTCTCCTTCCCCTTTGGGATTACAGTTACATATATGTTAAATCATTTCACCATGGTCTGTACAATGATAGCACTCTCATTCCTCTCCTTTTTGTAAACCTTTTTGTTTCAATGTGGCTATTTTGTGTTAGCATATATTTAAATTCAGTAACTTCATTTCTACTATTTATAATTTGCTTTCAAATGCATGTATTGAATAGTTTCAAATATTAATAACATTTCAGCAAAAGAATGTGGTATTGATTCCTATTAGATTTTCTAATTTCTTGTACAAATTTTTGTATTTTTATATATTTTCCTTAAATATTATAATTATTTAGTATAGTTATAATTATTTAATGTTTGATAATTTTAAAATCTGTATCATTTATGGATATGTTTCCTTTGTCCCTTTTAGCTCTTGAATTTCAGTCATTGGGATTTGTATTTATTATATCTTGTAATTTTTATTACATGTCAGATACTATGTTTACAAAAGCTGGGTCTCTTGGGATGATGTTACCTTTTTCCAGAGAAGTTAAAATTTTCTTCTTGTACGTAGGTGGAGTAAAAGCAGATCATCTGGGGCACCTGGGTGACTCAGTTAAGTGTCTGCCTTCAGCTCTGGTCATTCTGAGCCCCAGCCAGACTCCTTGCTCAACAGAGTCTGCTTCTGCCTCTCCCTCTGACCCTCCCCTCCCCAGCTCCTGTGTCTCCCACTCATTTTCTCTCAAATAAATAAATAAAATCTCTTGAAAAAATAAATAAAGGCAGATCATCTTGAGAGTGATTTATTTCCATTTTATTTTCTTTTTCTAGGTAAAAACTTTCAAGAGCCTCAAAAAATGGTCTGCAGTTCCTGTTAAGTCCCTTTATCTTTGTGGCCCTGACTCCAATTTTTGTATCCATGTCCTGTGAGATTGATAACACTTATTTTTAGCATTTTGACATCTGCTTTCTGCTTTGTTAGTGGGAGTCTTGCCTCAAAAAATGGAGCTTGGAGTTACCAAATATCTTGAGAGTAATTATATACAGAATGGCTCTCTTCTTTGTGTTTCCCTTTTCTGCTATAGTTTAGAAGATACCTTTCCTTCAGTTTTCATTATGTGTTGGGCAGGTTTCCTTTAAATCTACTTCCTCCCCATACTCTTTCTTTCTCCCATCTGGGTTACAGTTCTGTGTGTCTGTGTGTATGTGTCTAAAAATGCTTTCTGCCTCTGTTAGGAGAATTCTAGTTTTTGTAATAAATAAAATGTAAATTTCAATGGCTTAACGAAATATGTGTTTACCTTATAATCATGCAACAATATAATAGATGACTTCCTGATTAATGAGAAATTTTCCTTTCCATGACCATTTAAGAATCCAGGCTTTTCAGTCTTTTAACGTTGGCTTTACAGAGCCTAGGAGTCCTCTATTTTCATGAAGTTTTATTTAATAAAAAATTGACCTAAGTGTGACAAATATCACTTCCACTTCCACTTTATTGACAAGAACCATAGCTACATTTAGAAGCAAGAGGATTGGAAATTGCTACCCTTGAATTGTCAGCTGACTTAGAAAGACTCGACATTATGTAAAGAAAGCATAGTTTTCTTTCTTTTTTCCTTTAACATTTTTTTATTATCTTTTTTATAACACTAATAGAAAAATCAGTCTGATTTGAATCAAACAATGAGCAAACACATTTATATATATAATTTATAGCATCATTTCGACATGGAAATAGGTAAAAATTCTAGATTGTCGAAGTGAAATTACACAGTAGAAATGGTGTTGGCAAGTCTCACTCTGTGGGTACGGTTCCTGGCAAACCCAAGTGAAATGAGTAGAAATTGAAAAAAAAGACAGTGATAGGATAGTATTATGAAATAATCCTATTTTTATAAAATTACACATATGCACACAAAATTTTAAAAATATGTTATAATTTTATTTACTATTGTATATGCCCACATTAAAATGTTTAAAATGTTAAGTTAAAAATACAACATAAATCATGTTATTTCATTTAAAAATTGGGAACCACCTGGATGGCTCAGCCAATAGAGCATGCAACTCTTGATCTTGGAGTCATGAGTTTGAGCCTCGTGTTGGACATAGAGATTACATTTAAAAAAATTGAGTAGGGATACCTGGGTGGCTCAGTCATTAAGCATCTGCCTTCAGCTCAGGTCATGATCCCGGGGTGCTGGGATCAAGCCCTGCATTGGACTCCCTGCGCAGCAGGAAAGCTGCTTCTTCCTCTCCCACTTCCCCTTCTTGGGTTCCCTCTCTCGCTGTGTCTCTCTGTCAAATAAATAAATAAAATCTTTTTAAAAAATTTTAAAAATTGAGTAAATAAAAGCTCTACAAGGGGTGCCTGTGTGGCTCCATCTGCCTTCGGCTCAGGTTATGATCTTGGTGTCCTGAGCTCAAGTCCGTCATTGGGCTCCCTGCTCAGTGGGGAGTCTGCTTCTCCCTCTCCCTTTGCCCCATCCCCCATCCCTGCTTATGTGTGCACTCTCTCTCAGATAAATAAATAAAATCTTTTTTAAAAAAAACTCCACGGGACGCCTGGGTGGCTCAGTTGGTTAAGCGGCTGCCTTCGGCTCAGGTCATGATCCCAGCGTCCTGGGATCGAGTCCCACATCGGGCTCCTTGCTCGGCGGGGAGCCTGCTTCTCCCTCTGCCTCTGCCTACCACTCTGTCTGCCTGTGCTCACTCGCTCTCTCTCTCTAACAAATAAATAAATTAAAAAAAAAAAAAAAAACTCCACAAGACTTAAAATAAAACTTGTTTTTGAGCATCATTTTGACTCATGTTCAAGACTTAATTTAATGTTATTTCCTTTCCTATACCTCTATTCTGAAATGTATCTTAAAGATCAGTGCATATGAACATGTCTGACACCCAACATTTTTTGTGATGCCTTTAGGAAAGGTGTATGCTACTTGATTTTTATATCCCCAGTACTTAGCATTTGGTCATTTTTTAGACAGTGAATTAAAATACTGAAACTTTTGTTGTAATTTTCAAACGCTTGATAAGAATGATGAGTATGTCTCTGTACACTTTATGCTAGCATTTAAATGCATTATACACAAGTACATGTAATTTTGTCCTTCAACAAATAAGAATGACATATAGTTATTTTTGTTATTTTTTATAAAAGACAGCCAAATTATTATTCTGCTTTTAAAAACACCTTTATTTGCTTTTACAGACAAAATATTTTTGGGATGATTTTTGATTATACTTAAGAAGACTATTTTTAGAAATAATTCTGTGTCTGCAATACATTTCCTCTCAATATTGAAATATCTTTAATGACTTTCAATGATAAATGTTTGTCCTAGAGAAATTAGAATGGATGGCAACTCTGAGTAGTAAAATAAGCCATTGGTTGTCAGGATACTTTTGTTAGTAAAATTTTGCCCATACAACTTAAAATTTGGCAGTAATACAATAATATAAATGACTTCTGGCAAAGCTTGATATTTTAGGCATTTATTACAAACTTTTTATTTTTTCTAATAAATCTCATTGAAATGTGAAAACTAAATACGGGAGCAATTGACGTGACACATTACTTTAGCAATATTTACTGAGAGACAAATATTTTATATCTCACTATTAGTGTCTTTGGGAAAGACCAAATGTAGATAGGTGTATTTTAATGGCAAAATCATTAGTATGTTATTGATTTCAAGAGGAAGAAACATCAATAATAGGAAATAACATACTTCAATATAGAAAAATCTTACTATTGAGTCAGGAGCATTTATAAACTTCCAGGGAAACAAAAAATCAGGGCTGAATCACACAAGTGAATAGATTTTTTAAAAGGCAATTTAGTCAAATATTTGTTCTAAAAGAGTCTTGCCTTATCCATCCAATATAAATATATGTTTTTATTTTTTAGACACTGAAGTATTACAGATTTACATTATTTTCTATTATTTTGGCCTCAGTGACAGGATTGTACCTAAATCATTTTGTTATTTTATAACAGTAATTTTTATGTTATCTCTTACTGCCTAAGTTTTTAATATTTTACTTTTTTTTCTGAAATGAATGAATTAAAAAGTACCAATCCATTTAAAATAACATCATGAGTTTGATCAGCATGATTACAAATGAAAATATTTTTCTATTCCAAATATTTGGATTTATCTGACATTTAATTTTTTAATTCTCAGTGCTTTATCAATGGCTTTTCCAGGTTCTTTAAATGTATTCATAAAGTATTTGTAGTGTATATGAATGATTATGATGGCAATATTGATGACACTGAAGAGGAAGAGGAAGATGATAAAAATGACAAAGTTGAAGTTTTTATAATTTTCCAGCCATTCTGAGAATACAGGTAAATAATTCATTAAAAGTTTTTTAGGACTGTGCCTTACATGATGAATACTTAATATGTTCTGTTATTGTTGTTAGGGAAATATGCCATTTTCCCTCATTTTAATATATCTTCAAAATACTTATTTAAATGAAAAAGAGATATAATACAAATTTTTAAAATTTAATGAAAAGGAAAGTATATATGTTAGAATTTTGATAATTCAAAAAATTATTTTCTTTCTTATAATAAACACTGTCCATTCCTATGGATAATTCTTTTCTATTTTTCTCCTAAAACAAATCTTTAAATCTTCACTTCAAAATTGATCAACAGCGTGACCCTATTATTTAATTTTCTGTATCCGAAGCCGTGTCTTTACCACCTATACTACTTAAAATATGATGGAAATTTTTATTCCTACAATAATTTTTTATTTTTATTTATTTATTTTTAAGATTTTTACTTATTTATTTGACAGAGAGAGTGAGAGGGAGCAAGAAGGGGGAACAGTAGAGGGAGAGGGAGAAGCAGGCTGCCTGCCGAGCAGAGAGCCCGATGCAGCTCAATGCCAGGATCCTGGGATCGTGGCCTGAGCCAAAGGCAGATGCTTAACCATCTGAGCCACCCAGGTGCCCCTATAATAGTTTTGTAATTGATAATTAACAGACAGTGTTATATTATATTAGTGTTATATTAGTACAGTAGTATAGTATCTGTATATATATGTACATTAGTACATATGGTATATATGGTACATTAGTACATTAGTATATTAATACAGATGTACAATGTAATAATTCAACAATTTTACACTCAGTACTTGTCAAGATAAGAGTACTCTTAATCCTCTTTATCTACTTCACTGCTTCCGTGCTCCCACCTCCCCCTTTGACAACCACCATTTTGTTTTCTGGATTTTAGAGTCTGTTTTTTGTCTCTCTTCTTTTCCCCTTTGTTTGTTCATTTGTCTTGTTTTTTTTTTTTTTATTTTTTAATTCTCCATAGGAGTGAACATATATGGCATTTATGTTCATAATTTTGGCTTATTGCCTAACAAATGACATTTGAAATTAAAATTATTTTTTAATTACATGAAAAAGTTTTGTTATTGCTATATTCCTAAATTGCTTTCCAAAAAAATACACGTTAACATTCTGTTCACCTATAAGGTATAAGAGCATTTATTTCACTGAATTTTAATGGAGTTTAGTATTTTTGTTACCTCTAATCTTTCTTCATACATGACCAGAATGAAAAAACATATTTTTATTGTTTATTTGGTGACTAGAGAGGTTAAAATTATTCCCATGAAGTTTTTTTTTTTAATTTTGTCTTTACTTTTATGGAAATTTTCTGTATAAGATGTGTTCATTTTGAATGAGTATACCGCTACTACCACCAATTCATATCTATGAGTCTATTCATTCAGCCAGTATTGATTAACACCTATCATCCTTACAAGGCACAATTGTAGGATCTTTAAATACAGCAGTGAACAAAATATATGAAAATGTCTGTCCACATAGGACTTTCCAATAATAAATAAACTAAGCAGAGTGTCAATTACATTAGATGTTAATAAGTGCCATGTAATATAAAAGTTTCTTATGGAGAGCTTGTAATTTTAAGTATGAAGAAGTGAATTGTGTGGATAAATAGGGAAAGAAAATTCTAGAAAGGGTGGAGAACATGTGCAAAATTTGTTAGAAACAATTTTACATAGGGTAGCATGGAGCAAAGATTCCAGTGAATTGGAGTGAAGTGCAGGCTATTAGGGAATGAGATCAGAAAAGTAATTTGTGACCAGATGTTGTGGTTCACGCTATGTAAGTGGGATAGACACTCTATGCAAAATTTGTTTCACATGTTGAACTGATGTTGACACATACATATGCCAATTAAGTACAAATTCATTACACACATAGTGTAACTTTTTTTGGGAAGAACAGGACATGCTTCCTAGTGGTTTTGAAAATGGGCAGCTGACTTGGGTATGGTTAAGGGACAG
Organism: Martes martes; assembly: GCF_963455335.1. Lineage (NCBI taxonomy): Eukaryota > Metazoa > Chordata > Mammalia > Carnivora > Mustelidae > Martes > Martes martes. The sequence goes on from NC_137894.1 coordinate 88,265,081, forward strand.
TACTGAGCCAAGAGCTCCTATGCACGAACATGGGGCTTGCATGGTTTGAACTTCCTGCTTCTGCCAGGGAGAAAACATCCTAGCTTTCTTACACTTTTCCCAGATGTGGAACAAGAGGAAATTGAAATGTCAGCTGTCAAACGTGAAAAGTGAATCCCCTAAGTTACATTCAACTTACAATTAGAAGGGAAGCCATTTGTAGGTATTGAGCAAACAGAGCTGTGACATATTCTGATTTAAATCTACCTGGATTGCTATGAGTGTTATGTTGAGAACTGAGAGGGTGAATAAAGGAAGATGCTTGGAAGCCAAATATAAGCACTTGCTTCAGTGAAAGATAATAGTGGTTCAAAGCAAGAAGTTAGCAGTGGAGGTGGTGGGAACTGATTGGGTTAAGAATATATTTTGGAAGAAGGAATAGCAAGATTTGTTTATGAAGTAGACGTTTGTAATTTTTTCAGCCAGCTAGAGCTAAGTCATGGGGAAATGATAGAAAGTTGAAAATACATTAAGGGAATAACTGTAATGTTTGATCATGTTATCTAAGACGGATTGAAGGAAAATGAGAATGTGAGATAGGTGGAGTCCAGTAACTAATAGCATAGGATCAGAATGGTTTAAGGTCCCATTTAGATTAAGGAGTTGTATTTAGTTCATGAGAAGGAATGGAAATGAGTATGATCATAAATAATTTTAAGATCTGTGAATGTGGGTAAATATCATAGAAAGAATGAAGAAAAATGTCAAATTTGACTGAATTTAGTTAAAAAGAAAGTGGGAATAGAAATTGAAAATAGCAAGTAAAAACAGCTGTTTTGAAGAAAAGGTTCATTTACATATTTATTCTAATATATATGTACTAATAATAGTACTAATTACAGTTACAAAAGTGTATAATAAATTAAAAGATATATAATAGGATTCTTTTGTCAGTCATCTTTGTGGCTGTAAAGAAAGGTGGTCATGAGGATTAGAAAATTCCTGGTATATTATTATTCATATGTTATCCTTGTGTCTATAACTTAATACTATTAAATCTAATCCATATTTATATCTCAGGTGATGGACAAACGTCTGCTTCACTCATGTAAACATTTTTTGTCAGTGTTTCTACCATATTTACTTTAAGTCTTTTATTTAAAGTCTATTTTTTTTTCTACCCAAAATAGTCTGAGTCAATATTCAAAAAGAAAAAAATAAGAAAAGAGGGGGGAAAAGAGCTCTGTTATGTTTTTATTTGTATATACCATCCTCTTTGATATATATATATATTTTTTTTTTTTTTTAAAGACTTTATTTATTTGACGGAGATCACAGGTAGGCAGAGAGGCAGGCAGAGAGAGAGAGAGGAGGAAACAGGCTCCCTGCTGAGCAGAGAGCCCGATGTGGGGCTCAATCCCAGAACTCTGGGACCACGACCCGAGCCGAAGGCAGAGGCCTTAACCCACTGAGCCACCCAGGCGCCCCCTCTTTGATATATTTTGCAGGCTTAATTTTACTTGACAAGTATAATAAATTAGAAATCGCCAAATAGAAAGTTTTACCTGTTGTAATATTCTTTGGATTTAGAAACACATACAGGAATAAAGATAGAGTACTAAATTCAACATTTGAGAAGAGTAATGCTGGTTTCACAAGCTTTAACATCAGAGGTTTGAAGAATTTCCAATCTCACAGTCAAAAGTACTAACTGCTCATAAACAAAATGATTTTACCAATCAAAAGTACTAATTGCTCATAAACAAAATGATTTTACCAATCAACTGGTTCATACATTTGAAAATACAAGTAGTATTTCTATATATAGTGTACTTTAATAAAAACTAAGTAAAAATACACACACAAATAAATCTTTAGTTATGACTTGCAATTTTTTGTTTAGTGTAGTTGATACACAATGCTCAATACTACATTAATTTCAGGTGTACAACATAGTAATTCAACAAGTGCACATAATGGCTCTGCTCACCACGTGTAGTTACCATCTGTCACCATACAAAACTATTACAAAACTATTGACTAAATACCCTATGCTGTACCATTCATTCCATGACTTACTCATTCCATAACTGGAAGCCTGCAGCTCCCAACTCCTTTCTGCCCATTTTGCCGATCCCCCCACATCTCTAGCCTCTGGCAACTATCAGTTTGCTCTGTTTATAGGTCGGTCTGATTCTGCTGTTCATTTCTTTATTCATTTGTTTTGTTTTTTAGACTCCACATGTAAGTGAAATTATGTCTTTCTCTGTCTTATTTTACTTGAGATAATACCCTCCAGGTCCATCTTGTTCACAGTTTTTAAAAAGAACACATACAATAACCTTTCTTCTCTAAAAGCCATCTTTTAATTAAAATCTGAACAACTTCAAAAGTTTTCTTCCTTTGGACATAGAATCAGGGAATTTTAAGCTATTTTTCATTTTCCATCTTTCTAATTGACTTTTATGTTTTTATTTATAAAATGTTTATTTTAAGTCACTATATTAAGATTTTCATTTCAAGACTAATAGAGTAGGTTTATTTTAACTCTTTTGGTATTCTTTACAGATAAACAAGTCATTTCTAAAATATCAAAAAAAATATTTGCATTTCTCACCAAGGGAAAAAAATAGGGAAAATAAATTTCATCCTCTATTAGGTAATTGTACTACAAGAATTCTAATATATTAGTAACTGAATCCATAATATGAACAGAAGGAGTTACAAAGTAAAACATTATAATGTCAGAATTTGTTTCTTTAACTGATGTATTTTTTTAAGGTTTATAAAATAGAAACTACTATATGGAATGAGGTAATGAAATTAAATGAGTACGTAACATAAATAGGAAAAAGCAATAGAATTAAAGTCATTGTGGAAAAATGGTAAGTGCTGGACTGGTACATGGAAATACTTCACTTTTAGTAGTTTGTTTAGGTACAAATTGAATGTAAAATTATGTAAGTAATAAATATTTTGGAAGCACTTCTGCTAAAATATAGACTGTAAGGCCTATGTTCTCAATATCATATCTGATTGCCCGCATTTCAGCATAGTATTTAAGAATCATCTGGAAATATGCTTGAGTCCAAATATCTTTCCCACTAGGAGGATCTGTGAATTCTTTTTTGAGTTAAATCTGATTTTTACAAAGTTTGGGTGGGTAACACACAATTATTGAATGCATTGAATATGTTCTGAATGATAATTTGAGCACCTAGGAAAAGCATCCAGGATGGATCATAGTTTCTAGAATTTAAAGTGTGGCCAAGAAGGTGTAATTTTAGATGATAATTATTGAAATTGAACAAATACAGTTTCTGAAATAGACACATATGGAGACTAGACCAAGGACAGGGTAGTAATTAAGAAGAATGCAGTAGGAGAGGAAAAATCAAGTTAAAAATAAATTGCCCTACTTCACAGTTTTGCCTAAACATACAAGAATACTAACTTCTTATAAAATAACTTTTTTTTTTTTTTGTAAAAACCACTGATCAAGAATGTCTATTCCTGGACCTTTCTGATTTGATCAGGACTCTGAATTTAAAAATAATTTTAAATTGTCAAATGATAATACCATAGTATTTTTAAAAGCACACTATAAATTCCAATAGTGTATCAGTGATTATGTAAGGATTAGAGTCTTAAATTTTACAATGAAAAGAACATATATAAATGACTAAATCAAATTTCAAAAGATGTGTATGTAGAGAAAGTTTCAATAATACCTGAAGTATTGGAATGCTTGGGTGGCTCAGTTGGTTAAGCTCTCCCTCTTCCTCTGCCCCTGTTCTTGTGCTCTCTCTTGTGCACTCTCTCTCTCAAATAAATAAACAAGATCTTTAAAAAAAACAATACCTGAAATATTGAAAATACAATATTCAAAGAGGTAGTAAGTAGACATAAATTGTTATTTTACTAATTTCTTTTGTAGTACCTATTTCACATGTATTACAGAATTCCAGGAAGAATCTAATTATTCATTTGAGTCTCCATGCCTTAGGAAAAGAAATGGAGAGAAATTTGTAACTTTTTGCTTAGGAAGCCAATATACATGGTATTTAAAATTTCGCAAAGTCTTTTAATAGGTGTATCATGTTTCACACACCCATAGATACAATAATGAATGCAAATTATTATTTTTACCACTTTCTAGATCAAGTTGTCAATTAAAAATTTACAAAATTTTATCTAGTAATAGAATATTAGGTTTGAAAGGGATAGATAGCGTTTATAATGCTAATTTCTTATAGAATTTTAATGCTAAGACTGGCATATAAAATTTATTAAAGCAAATTCCCATTGATAAAAGAGGAGGGTAGGAAGACTTCACTGAAGCTTATTTTATAATCTATTTAATATTTTAGTGTATATTTCCCCAAAGATGGAAAGTTGCATAATCATTTTCCCTTAATACATTTACCATGGAATTAATCTGTCAGATAGTTTTTTGGGGAACTTACAAATTCTTTTCATCCTTCCCCAAATCTGAATTTCATTTGTGCACTATTTTATATGAAAATTTATTTCTATATATTCTTATCACAGCTTTGAGATTTTCAATCCCAATAAGGGAGACCATGAAGAAAGTATTTTCTCATTGTATGATTTATAAAGGAGGAGATTGGAACTAGCTAGAGAAGAGATACATAAAATGGAAAACTGGGCAGGACTAGAAATTTCTTCAGGGAAGCCCTGGAATGATCATGAAAATTGGGGAAAACTAACACTGAATTTTGGGATTGCATTCCTACTTTTTTTTTTTTTTTTAAGTATAGGTGTTACTGAAATTTTATTTATTTATTTATTTATTTGAGAGAGAGACAGAGTGAGAGAGCATGAGAGGGGAGGTCAGAGGGAGAAGCAGACTCCCCATGGAGCTGGGAGCCTGATGTGGGACTCCATCCCAGGACCCTGGGATCATGACCTGAGCTGAAGGCAGTCGCTCAACCAACTGAGCCACCCAGGCACTCCTACATTCCTATCTCTTTTGATTTGGATAGTGATGTTCAGACAAGAGGCAATTGCAGGATATAGTCACGAGGTGTTCTAACAAAAAGTTACTATTTAAAATGTTGATGCAACAGAAATAAGTAGTTCATTAAAACATATACATCAGCAAGGGAAAATTGTCCTCAGGTTGATTAGTAAAGTAAATCACATTTTCACAATAAATTATTTTGCATTCTGGGGGCCACGTGAGTGCTTATGGAGTATCCCAATATTGTTCATTAGTCTGCACAAATGCAGTGGCTCTGAATATAGAATATTTGTATGAAAGGAAAAATCAATGGATAGAAATTTTATGAGCTCATCTTTAAAAATACATTTACTATTGTAAGAAAACATTTGACAAACCAAAATGGAGGTACATTCTACAAAAGATATATCTTCTGTAAAATGTCAGTCATGGTGAACGAGGAAAGGCAGAACTGTAAAAATTAGAAAAGATCTAAGAGATAGGATTAAATGCAACATATTACTATGGATCGTGCCCTAGAACAGAAGAAGAACATTCGTGGGAAAATCAAATCAAAGTCTGTAGTTTGGTTAGTATTGTATCAAAGTTAGTGTCTGTTTTGCGGAATACACTGTGGTTATGTAAGATTTTAAAATTAAGGGAAGATGAATGAAGGCTTAATGGGAATTCTCAGTATTATATATGCAAGTCTTCTGTAAATCCAAATATTTCAAAATGAAGTTTAGAAAACACACCAGAACAAATCATTAAAATATTTCTAGGAAAGAAGCAATGTTACCTATGAATTATTTGTAAAATACTCATTGTCTTAAATATTGTTAATTTGTGCTTTATGATTAGTATATGGCTTCAATGTTTTCTTTTATGAAAATCAAAATATCAATTAAGGCTCTCATAAATTCATGTAAAATCTAAGTTCATTATCCTTTTTTCTCTAAGGTATATGTTCATCAATTATTACTTATACTAATGTATCTTTAGTTAGTGGGTTTAACATGTTTGAAATAATATTGTTTGAGAAAATATTGACTATAAAGAAGATATGGAAATATTATCAATAGAATCTTGATATTGATGCTCCTACATTTCTTTTTTTAATATCTTTTCTTTACATTAAAACCTTTAGCATATTACTGACAATAAATTTCAATTCTGTCTGATAGTTCCAACATCTGTGATTCAGTTGTTGCTTTGTCCTTTTACACTATTTTTCTTATCTTTTTGTATGCTGATAACTTTTGCTGAAATTCAGCAGTATTACACTGTTAAATGTTACTCAGTTCTCCTTAGCCTACCAGTAAGAGGCTGAGCAGTGGTGTAGGGCAAGGTGGGGAATGGAGGCCAGGTGAGATTTTTTTTTCTTCTCCTCAAACTTCACTCTAAAGCAAGCACTGTGGTTCTGGGTTTTGATGGTGTGGCCTTCCTGGTGCTCCTGTGACTCTCCCTACTATAGCTCTGAGCCCAATATATATTCCTGCCACTAGTCTCTTTCCCAATACAGAGATCAGAAATGCTACTTTGGCTCATAGCTATCTCTTCCAAATCCTCAAACATCCCCTGAGAAAGAGCAGTCCCAAATGCCCATCTTACCTCTCTCAATTTCTGTTTTCCCCCGGATATTAGCCAGAGAACACCTCTTTATCACACATACAGAAATTTCTTCAGTTAACTTCATCTTTCCAGATATTTTTATTTTCTTCTGTCTTTACTGAAGTAAAAAGTCCTTGAAAATAGTTAAATGAATGTATTTGTGAAAAATAAAATAAAAAGAAGTAGGACCCAGATGGTATGCCTTACAATGTTGAAGGTGACAAAAGCAAGCAAACATATAAATAATACATTCATGTATTTTTGCCATGGTGGGGTTTGCCTCACCAAAATGAAATAAATATATCTTAAAAGTAGTGTTGTAGTTAAAGCAAAGGAGATGATACTTCTATTTTGTAGGTGTGTGTCCATGTGCATGTGCTGCGTGTGTTTCTGTGTGTGTTTGGTATGTGTGCTTTTTTATACCTTACAAAAATTGCTGTGGTTCTGTGGTCAGCTTTCAATTGTTACATAAATAAGGACAAAGGTAAAAATGCTTTCAAATGTATTTGTTGGTAAATAGTAGAGAAAGACTGGAATGATTGAATGGAGACTGTTGTAGAAAATGTATGACAAAATGTAACAAGTAAACTTTATAACTCTTGAAAGTTGTCTGTAGACTACCTACGTGGACTAAGGTTATTACACTAACCAAACTTCCATTGCACAGAATATAACCTTTTGACAATATTAATTTTAAAAACTGCACAAATTTTAGTTAATTTATATGATGTTGAAGGTTGAGCTGGAGGACAATATGTATATGTTTGATAGATTCCATAAAAGACTATATTTTTTCTTCTAAAGGTTAGATAACTTAATGTTTTAATTAATGTATACATGTTTATTTTCTTACTCATATAAATTATAACTAGGACAAATGTAGGTCATACAGTCATTTATTGTTTTTAATGAAAGTTGTTTTTTCTAGTCGTCAGTAAATAGTATAGGCAGAGTGAATGGATTTTTATGATCCTTTATCTTATTAGTTTATAAATATTTAATACAAACTGAAATAAAAAATATTTACAACCTTTATTGATAACTACTATTCTTTCATTTATTTTTTTATTTTTAAAGTGTCTCATTAGTCGATCTAGGTACTGATCTTGGAACTTATAAACTTAAAGTCATTGTTCTCTGTGTGTCAGAATTCAGTGCAGACACTGTCATAACATCATGGTAGGTCCTATAGTGTAGGGGAAATGAGGGAAATGTCTCAGAAGCAAAATAAAGGAGTCCCATAATTTGCATCATGTGGTTATTTGAAGGTTTGTTGAAGAAGGTACAGTTTTATCTGGGTCTTCAAGGACAGAAAAAAAAATTGCCACAGGAATTGCAGTACTAGTGTTTACCCCAGAGATCCAAATGTATTAATCCAAAGGGACACCTGCACCCCAATGTTCATAGCAGCAATGTCCAAAATAGCCAAACTGTGGATAGAGCTGAGATGTCTGTCAATCGACAGATGAATGGATAAAGAAGATGTAGGGTATGTATATACAATGGAATATTACTCAGCCATCAGAAAGGATTAATAGCTAACACTTACAACGATGTGGATGGAACTGGAGGATATTAGGCTGAATGAAATAAGTCAGTCAGAGAAACACAATTATCATACGGTTTCACTCATATTTGGAATATAAGAAACAGCACAGAAGAACATAGGAGAAGGTAGGGAAAACTGAATGGGAAGTCATCAGAGAGGGAGAAAAACTATGAGAGACTTAAGTATAGGAAACTAACTGAGGGTTGCTGAAGGGAAAAGTGGTAGAGAGATGGGGTAATTGGGTGATGGGCGTTAAGGAGGGCTCATGATGTGATGAGTACTGGGTGTTATATGCAACTGATGAGTTATTGAACACTACATGTGAAACTGATGATGTACTGTCTGTTGGCTAATTGAATTTAAAAAAAGAAAGAAAGAAAGAAAACTGCCAAATGTGATATACTGTAGAGCCTCCAGGCAAGGGTAAGAGCAGTAGCTTTGAGGCAGTAAATTGTGTGATCTGGTTGGGAGATAGGAGGTTCATCAATTTTGAGCTATGGTAACTGGAGAGATAAGGGATAAAACTTAGCTTGAGCTGAGGTGTATGGGAGTCTTCATGTATTTGTCTGAGAGCAGATTTTTATTTTTGGAATGTAATCTTAATAACAGCATAAAACATATTATGATGTAGGAAGAGAATAATGTTGTCTATATAACTACTTCCAAAAATAAAATATTTCTCCAGAGATAGATACCAGGTCCAATCCATAGAGCCCCAGGGAAAATATTTGGAATCTTCAAAGTACTACCTTTGTCCACATTAACGGGTTAGAAATATATATGTCTAGTCCCAGAGCATCCAGTTACTATCATATGAACATAACTATTATGTAAAACCTTACACAGGATTTCCTTAGCCATCCTAAATTACTTCTCTTTGCAGTAATCAGATGGTTTATGACTGAAACCCCCCCTACTTCCCATCACCTATAAAGAATTGAGTCATTTCATTTATAACATTGTGTATCATCAGAAGTTAGTTTTTAAAACTTCTCTTTTGGGACGCCTGGGTGGCTCAGTAGGTTAAGCAACTGCCTTTGGCTCAGGTCATGATCCCAGAGTCCTGAGATCGAGTCCTGTATCAGGCTCCCAGCTCCACGGGGAGTCTGCTTCTCTATCTGACCTTCTCCCCTCTCATGCTCTCTCTCACTCTCTCTCTAGAATAAATAAATAAAATCTTTTTTAAAAAATTCACTTTTGTTACACTGGTATTGATGGTACAGTCAATTGTCTAATTTATTTTTTTAAAATATATTTCTAACATAATCTGAGCACTGAGCTAGCAAGTGTTTGGTTTACAAATTAAGCTTTTATTTTTTTAACTTAAGGAGTTTAGAAAGTAATAGCTGTGTTGGTTTACAAATTAAGTGTTTGGTTTACATATTAAGCTTTTTTTTTAACTTAAGGAGTTTAGAAAGTAATAACTGAAATATGTGAATAAACAGGAAATTACAATATTGTGAAAAATGTCTCATCAGGAATAAGAAGTCATATGTCTTTCTAATAGTAATTCGTGGCACCTTCTATGTTCTTAATTTTTATTTCTCTCTAAACCAGTCTATTATTAAAACACTTATAAAAACACTTATATAATTAAAAATAATTTCATATTCCCTGAAAATATGTGCTTTGATCTGTTGAAATGTGACTTTCTTTAGCATTCAGAATATGTCATTGATTTAGAAATAGCAGGAATAATGAACATTTATTTAATGATACCATGGAAAAAACAGAATTTATAAAAACATTAGGGCACAAGTAATGATCCATAGACAAGCATGGACATGCACATAACACACTGATTCTCTGACTCTGAGAGAAATAATATAAAAAATAAGTAAGATGTTTATTGAAATATGACCATTGGACACATTTAAATTCTTTTAAGTAAAATATGTAAGAGACGTAAAGTAATGAGTACATCAGTTCCTGCTATTAAATGATCTCTATTTAGGCAAGTAAACTCAATAAAGTCAAGTTCTTAAGTAGTCTGCTACAAAAAAATATCTTCAGAGAATAATCAAAAGAAAGCCTTTTGGGAATATCGAAGCCTGCCTCTCTTTGTACTTAGACACATTAGAAAAAAAAAAGTTTCAAAAAACGATAAACAATGCTTGTGAAATGATTGCTTACATTTTTATGCACAATCTAGTACTTTGTTTACAGTATACGAAATGGCAGGTTCCAAAGCTCCTTTTCAAAATGTGCCTAATGATCTGTGAAAACACAAATTTATCTATTGTAACAAGCTGTGCAGCTCTGTGTGATAGCTAGAGGCAAGAGTGATCTTCTGATAATCTACTGTTTACTGACAGTCCAAAATACGTCTTTGAGGGAAAACTGCCATTATTTCCTCTGTTTCCTTCACAGATGAAGTCAAAGATCCTTGAAGCAGAAGCTGAGTATGAAGAGGCTGTGTTCAGACCCAGTTCCAGGCAAGTAGACAAATATGATTCTAGAAAGCAAACATTGGCATTAGGAGACAATTACTTCGTTTTCTTAACCTTTTTCTTGTGGCATTTGAAATGACAAATAGATTGGGGCAATATGTGTGCATATCACCTAATTAAAAATAAAGATATATGCCTTAGGTAATAACATGGCTCATTTCAGAAAGACACTTTTAAACGGGGTTGAATAGAACTGCAGCAAAATACCTAATAGGAAGAAAGAAGGAACCCAGACTCTGTGGCTAAAAGAAAAAAGCACTGAACAAACAAACAAATAAGCCAAATCAAAACAAACAAAACCTGCCAAGAGAAGCCAAGACAAAGAAAAGATAAAGCAATCCTAGGAATAGTAAATTTACTAGAACACGACAGACTACTAAAATCTGATTATACAGATTAAGCAGAAAATCAAGTACACAAAATAAGAAAGCTGAATTAAACAGGAACTTCTTATGGATCCTGGATTCTGGAAGCCCACTCACTCCTACAAGTCCATACGCTGATGGCATTTGTTGGATGTGGTAAAGAACTGAGATTTCCCATCATCATATGATTGAATGTAAAAGGATGGTTAAATAACTTTCGTAATCAAAGTATTGAACTGAGAAATATCCATGTACTGAAAACAAACAAACAAACAAAAGGAATGAGGAAAACAATTCTGTCTGGCTTTTGTCTGCACCTATGAGTGGAACAAAAACAGACTAATGCCCTAAATGTCCTATAGGCTGAATTGGGAGCACTGTCCCAGAGGTGGCTTTTGCTGGTTCCCACTCTGTGGTTAGGATGAAAACCGAAGGAGAATTCTTTCCTCTGCCTGGATGCAATCAGCATCCAGTGAGAAAAGCTTTTTTAGCCCACCCTTCCAAACAAATTCCTAAGGAAACACTGGAAATATAGACTACAATAGAAATGTAAGAAATTATTTCAGTCTTTAATTTAGTATATAAATGTATTAGACAAATTTTGGAAAATGAGTAATAATTTATACTAAACAAATTTTTCATTTAAATATTCCACTTGTTATTTATAGACGTATAAGAAACTGTATAATGCACTTGATTAAAAAAAAAGTACGGTATAAATCACAATAAATGAGCTCCCTAAGGCTAAAAGAATGTTTCAACACAAAATATTCAGCATGGAAATATTGCTTCTGGCAGACATGATGGAGCAAAAGCATGTTTTAAACTAGATTTAATAATCTGCTTACTAAATTTGTTACATGGTATACACAACACTTTCCCGTTTTGCTCAATAACATAGATATATTAAATAAAAGCTTCTAATTTTATTCCTTGTTTAAAAAATATTTCTTTTTTTGCTATTAAGAACTGTCATATAGAGCTATGTTTTTCTCCTAGAATTTTTCTTAATAATGTAGCTTTGGATACACTTACTGAAAATTACTTAGTATATTTTATAATAATCTTGCTTTTATGAAGAAATCATTTCCACTATTCCTTTCCTTCAGTTGCATCATAAGACTGTTTATATTACAGTCATAATACATGAAACTTGATGGTAATAACTTTTCACCCACACTTCATTGCCTCCTAATAGCCAAAGAGACTATAATTTTGAGTTTTTAAGTTATATTTCAACAGTGAATAGAGGTGTGGAAGTCGGGGATAGAGAATTACTGAGTTTGGTGTGAGGGGCAAGAAAGAGTTTCTGGAACATATAAAGTGTCCAGTGAATGTCAAGATGGATAAAGGATGGGTCTCATGGCTGTCCTCAATATCTCTTCAGAAGTTTATAGGTAAATATCAGTTACCTTTGAGGTGATTTTCTCTCATGTCCATGTGACCTAATTCCTTACAGACTTCATTTCTGGTACTCTCTAGGAAAAGTGTTGCACCCATGTAAACTTAAAGGGACAAAACAAAACGTATAGAGAAGAATAATTCCACTCATCCTCTTTCCTCATGCTACCCATTTCCTTGTACAGTTCTTTTATTATATCACAGGCCACGTTTAACATATATGGTATCTGGCATAACATTTCATTTTTAAAGATTTTAATTATTTGAGAGAGACAGCAAGTGAGAGAGAGAGGCCACAAGCAGGGGGAGAGGCAGAGGAAGAGAGTGAAGCAGACACCCTGCTAAGCAGAGAGCCTGACTCAGGGCTCTATCTCAGGACACCTGGATCACGACCTGAGCTGAAGGCAGACACTTAACTGACTGAGCCACCCAGGCACCCCAGGCTTAACATTTCAAATGATACTGCAGCTCTTCATGTATGATACAAATGGGTGAGAAGAGGTCCCACTTACACACTTCATGCATGTTTTCATTTATCCAAGGATACAGACATTTAACCAGGAGCAGAGCATATGCAGTCTGTTATAGCAAAGGTTTCCCTGACTCATAGCTCCATGATGTGCACCTAAGCTCCTAGCTCCATGATGTGTCCTAGGGTAGAGTTATGCAAATTCAGGAAAAGCTCAGTACTTACAGGGAGACAACCCTTTTATATCTGGTGTTTAACCTGTCAGTGAGAAAGAACTTTGATGAACATTCTGTGTGTGTCCTGCTGATGAAACAGGTTTTCCTGTTTTGACCATCACAATAAACAACTATACATCAATTAGGTAACAAAGGGGCATCCAAGCCCAGGTGTCTCTTAATGTCTCTTACTCTAGGTATTAGACAGTACCAAAGTGCCATTTTATTTTAGTTCTTTATGGACAATGTTGTGTAGATTTCTTTGTAGTTAAATAATCTTCTCTATAAATCTAGCTTCTCCAACTGACTTTCCTTGTATAATTCTGGTGAATTTTGTCATAAAATTTGTTCCATCCAGGAGCAAGCTCCCTAGAGACCCTATCTGCATAGAGACCTCTCTATTTCTGAACTGAACCATGAAGATCTGTGCTAGGAATCATGGCTTCAGGAGAGCTCAAAGCAGAATGTCCCAGCAGGGGTTTTAGGTCCCCATAACCAAACCAAGCTATCTAAACTGTTATGCAGATAAAAGCCATTCATAAATAAAAAGTGAATCCAAGGATTGTCAGAGGAATTTAAGATTTTAAAAAGCACATCATAAATCCCACTGCTCTTATCATGGCTGGGAATGGCCAAAACCAAACAGCTGGGCCTCCCCAGTGATGAAAATAGGGCTTTTTCAGTTCAACTATAAATCAGCTCTATCCTACACAAGTGTATATTAGTTTTTATTAAAATTTCACCAGATACACTTTATACTTTTTAGGAAATCTTACTGTTCTGTTTTACATTATCAATTTGACAAGGTTACGACTACTGTTATACATGATTATAAACAACACAACATACATTTTTACCCTGAGAAAACAAAATGATGTATATACAATAATATAGCATTATCTTGTACCTGGAGCTATTTTAGGTCTGAAACATTTTAATCAGCTCTTATTTCCCTCTAAATATTATGAGTTACTAATGTAAAGTTAATAATGAACATCAATAATCAAATTAGATTTATGTCAACTGAAAAAGTACAAAATATACAATGATTGTGCATTCATAGTTTACTCTCAGCGTCTCATCTAATTTTTCCCCTAATTTTTCTAATGAAAAGATGCCAAAGTAGATTTGGGCATGGTTGAAAATGATTTAATTACACTGCAGTTCTCAGTTTTTTCTCAGCATATTATTTTTGCCTTTCCCTCTGAACAGTCAAAATATCTACCATCACATTTTATAGGTAAACTCAAAAATAAATGAACTGAGGTTAACTGACCGCATATGCAATGCCAAATACTCATTAAACTCAAGTATACATTAACCTCACATAGGGTACAAAATGAAAATAAAATTGTAGCTACTTCGATGGAATAAAAGCTGAAGTCCTGAAAACACCTGAATCCTGTTATTACCGATGAACAGCTACAAGAGGTAATTGGCCCCACTCTTATTTAGTTGAAAAGCTTTGGCAGTGGCTTCCTTTAAAAGCAAACTGGTAACACTGAAAACTTTGCAGTCTATGCAATGGATTGAAGTTTATCAGAAAGAATGAGTTAGCACATTTATTCAGTTACCTTGGGTCATCTGCCAGAGCCTTTATGTTTTTTGGTTTGTTTTTGTGATAGATGATTTCCATGGAAAAAATCTTACTATTTGAATTGAAATGTTTGAAAATTTAATATGTCTGGTTAAAGTGATAAGATAATGAAAAAAGTCAATTTTAAATTGAACTTCTTTATAAAACTAATATAAATTCCATCAATCTGAGCTTTTAGATGCCACCATGCAGTGTATTTTATATCTTCTATTAAGAGAATAAACATTTTTGTAAATTCAAAAAAATAATTCTCTTTACTTTCAATGACATTTCATTGTTCAATCTCCAAAGACGTCTTTGAAATGCATAATTATCTTTAAAAATGATGCTTAATGTCAACGAACTTATTTCCTTTTTGAGGAAAGTGAAGGGCGCAAATCTCAGAAGAGTTTTGGAACATTCAAAGTGGTTTTCATCCACTGATAGTTCTATTGTTGCTGTGTCAGTGGAAATGTATGTCAGGTTTAAACAACAAGCCACATGAATGAGTTACATGCTAAGTGAGGATTATGGCTTGCTGTGATTGTATTTTAACCTAAAAAGAAAAAAAAAATATTTCTAGAGGAGACTGATATTGGAAAGAAGTAGGGGGTGTAAATTCATTATCCTACCAATTGTTTACTGATACTCAACAGATCTGTTAATCTGCTCTTAAACATTTTCATGTAGTACAGTTGCAGCAATTAAGATACTGATTTACTGAACACCGATGTGTTAAAATTACAGTTGTATTATTTTAAATGGATTTTCTTTCTTTCTTTTTTTTTTTGGACACCGAGTTTCATTATTCCCCCAAAAGAAGACAGAAAGAGAGAATATTTTGGAAAGTGAACTACATTGAGAAAGAGTCACTTCTAACCCGAGTATACTTAACAAACACTTATTATTAATAAACTCATAGAAAGAGACCCTAGGACTGCAAAGGCAATATCCAAATGCAGTGAATAAAGTAGATTTGTAGTCAGTAGGTGCTAATAAAACTTTTGCACTGTGCACAGAACATTACCCAGTCTTCACAATAGCCCCATTAAACAAGACAAAACAATGCAGAACGATTGCTTTTTCCTCTCCATTTTAAATGTCAATAAACTGACATCTGTAGAAGTTCAGAAATTTTGCCCCATGTTGCACTGCCAATGAATGATGTCACATTAGTATTCAGATACCTATTTTAGAGATTTTGTCTCATGGCCCCTAAATTAAAAATAAAGAGAAGAGGAGGGCTAGGGTCAATAAGCTTTTTTATGTATACTTTCAATAGAATGGTTTAGTTTTAAAATGAATTTTTAACATTGAAAAATTAGAAATTAACTAATAACTAAATTAAAATTTATCTGTCTCTCAACCTAGAACTTTCCCCTGACTCCTAGGTTTTGAGGTTATCTTCCTGAAAATTTAGCACATATAAAATATGATATTGATTTATTGTAAATGCTGCACAGAAAATAAAACTAGGTGATGTGAAAAAGAGTAATAAGAACAGTCTGCCATCCAAGGTAGGATATTCATGAAAAGGCAGTCATTCTGTGTTGCGATTTGAGCCAACATCTAGGTAATGATGGAGCAAGCTATAACAAATATCTAAAAGAGCATTCCAGAGAGAATAATTAGCAGGCTCGTAGGCCTGAGGTCCAGAACATGCTGGGCATCATTTCTGGACACAGAAAATGCATAGATTTCTAAGAATGAGAACTGAAAGCACATGGGAACAATATATATATGTAAGAGAATTTGGATAATATTCTCCATGTAATGAAATGTTTTTGTAGGATTTTGAGCTGAGAAAAAAAATAATGACTTAAAATTTTGAAGGATTACTCCAACTGATTGTGAAGAAAAGGTTATAGGGGAATAATAATAGAAACAGGATTTATTTCTGGACTCTATTCATTTCCATTAATCTATGTGTCTGTTTTTGTGCCAGTACCATACTGGTTTAATTATCACAGTTTTGTAGTATAGCTTGAAATTTGAAATTGTGATACCTACAGCTTTATTCTTCTTTCTTAAGATTGCTTCAGCTATCCAGCATCTTTTGTGGTTCCCTACAAATTTTAGTATTATTTTTTCTAGTTCTGTGAAAAATGCTGTTGGTACTTTTATGGAGATTTAATTGAATCTGTAGATTGTTTTGGGTAGTATGAGCATTTTTTTTTGAATCAGTGATTTACTTTATTTTTTTATTGCAACACTTCAATATTTAATACACAAATTATTCAAACATAAACATATTCTTTAAAATGTAACCAAAAGATTTGTTAGCAACTTTTTTAAAAAATTATTTTATTTTATTTTTTATTAACATATAAAGTATTATTTGCTCCAGGGGTACAGGTCTGGGGATCATCAGGCTTACACATTTAACAGCACTCACATAGCACATACCCTCCCCAATATCCATAACCCAGCCACCCTATTTCTACCCACCCTCCATCCCTCAGCAAGCCTTGGTTTGTTTCATCAGATTAAGAGTCTCTTATGATTTATCTCCCTCCCAATCCCATCTTGTTTCATTTTTTCCTTCCCTACCCACCACAATCCTCCACCCTGCCTCTCAAATTCCTCATATCAGAGAGATCATATGTAGTGATCTGAAGGGGCACGTGCACCTGAATGTTTATAGTTGCAATGTCCACAATATCCAAATTATGGAAAGAATCTAGATGTCCATCAAGAGATGAATGGATAAAGAAATGTGGTATATATGTGTGTGTGTATATATATATATACCCACCCACACACACACACACAATGGGATTATATATATATATAGTGTGTGTGGATACACACACACACACACACACACACACACACACACACACACAATGGAATACTATGCAGCCATCAAAAGAAACAAAATCTTGCCATTTGCAGCAATACGGATGGAACTAGAGGGTATTTTGTTGAGCGAAATAAGTATGAACATTTTTAACAATGTTAATTCTTTCAATCCATGAGCATGGTATACCTTTTGATTTGTTTGCATCATCTTCAATCTCTTTCATCAATGTTTTATAATTTTCAGAGTATAGGTCTTTTACCTTTTTCACTATATTCCTAGGTATTTTGTTCTTTTTGGTGCAATTGTAAATCAAACTGTTTTCTTAATTTCCCTTTCTGCTATTTTAATACTACTAATGTAACATTATATGTCATCTATACTCCAATGATTTTTTTTTTTTTAAGGGTGGAAACAGGAAGGAGCGTTTAGATGTTCCTGTAGTGGTCTAATTGGGAGATTATGGTCGTTTAGATAGGCTCATTAACAGTGAATGAGGTGATACACTGTCCAGAATTTATTTTGAAAGTAAATCTAAAGGATAATTCCTGATTGTTGAGATGTGAGATGAGACAAAAAGGAAGGACTTAAAGATGATTATAAAATTTTAAGTTGAGCAACTGGTACCATTTACTCACATGGGAAAATTGGCAGAGCAGCAGATGGAAGTGGAATTTAAAAATAAAGACATTAATTTTGGAAATGTTGAGTGTTCATTAAACATTCAAATAGAGATTTTTTTTAATAAGATTTTATTTATTTGAGAGAGAGGGAAGAGTGCAATCAGGGGAACAGCAGAGAGAGAGGGATAAGCAGACTCCCTGCTGAACAGGTTCATCCCTACATGGAACTCTATCCCAGAATCCTGGGCTCATAACCTGAGCTGAAGTCGGACACTTAAGCAACCAAGCCACCCGTGTAGCCCAAATAGAGATGCTAATTAGTTGGATATATACTTTTATAATTAGAGAAGTATGAATTTGGATTCATGGTTATAGATGGCATTGAAGTTGTGATTATAGATGAAAGCAAGGTAATTATTACAAAGAAGAGGGGAGCTCTGGGACATTATAAAAATTTGCCATCAAAAAGAGGAGGGGAGCAACTGGGTGGCTCAATCAGTTAAGCATCTGACTGTTGATCTCAACTCAGGTCTTGATCTTGGGGTCATGAGTTCAAGCCCTTCACTGGGCTTAAAAAACAAAACAAAACAAAACAAAAAACAGAAAAAGAAAAAGAAGAGGTAAATCCAGTAAGGACAATGAAGAGCAGGAGACCACTGAGGTAGCAGGAAAATCAGTTTGTTAACTCAGAAGCCAAGAGAGGTTTCAAGAAACAGCAGGTAATACACTATGTCAAATGATGCTCCTAATCCAGGTGAGATTATAATTTAGTGACCACTGGATTTAATGCTTAGTTTTGTTTTCATTGTTGCCAAAGAATTATAGAAAATGTAAATAAAATATTAAAAAGAACAAGATTTTATTTTACTCTTTTCAAGGTGAGGATAAAATCTTCCAAGCTGTGTGTCAGACCCATAGGTAATTTGATGTGTGAGAGAATATTTGAAATAGGCTTTGGGAGATAAATTAGATTTTAGCAGATGGAGTTAACATGGAGGCATAAATAGGGACAGAGAATTAACAGTTTGTGTGGAATAGAGTATAAGATTTGGTGGTTGTAACAGATTGTTTACAAAGATAGCCACCAAAAATTCCACATGCTCACTTGCTGTTGAGAGATGAATCTATTACCCCATATCCCTGATTTGTTTTGCTAGTCTTGTGACTAGAATGACTTAGAACCCTTGGAACCTGAGTCACCATGTAAAAAACTTGGACTCCACACCCCACTATAGTTCAACCACATGAACATGCCTTGAAAGATGTGAGATTACAAAGAGGACTAGCCAGTCTCCAGACTTTTTAGTCATCTCTTAGCAATAACAACATATGTGAGTAAAGCCATGTTGGATGGCTAAGCTGCCCTAGCTAACACCACAGGAGGAGACAAACCAAGCCTGAGGATGCCTGCTTAGTTCCTGACCCACAGAATCAGAAGCAGTAAAATGGTTGATTGAAGCTAGTAACATTTAAGTAGTTTGTTATATAGAAGGCAATAATTGATCCAGAGGTTCATTTTAAATTAGATTAAAATATTATGTGAACATACGAATGAAGCCTAAACCAAGGTTTATTCCTTATCAAGATGAGCTTAAAGATTTTTTTTAAAGATTTTATTTATTCATTTGACAGACAGAGATCACAAGTAGGCAGAGAGAGAAAGGAGGAAGCAGGCTCCCTGCTGAGCAGAGAGCCTGATGTGGGGCTCGATCCCAGGACCCTAGGATCATGACCTGAGCCAAAGGCAGAGGCTTAGCCACCTGAGCCACCCAGGGACCCCAAAGATATTTTTAATGAATAATGAGAGAACTATTCAAGGGAATCATCCAGTACTATATATTTGTTTATAAATATTGGCTTCAAAAATATCCTGAAAGTTTTAGAAGATAGAAAATGAGGGGATCACAATAAAAAAAAAAAAACAACAAAACCAATGGGGATACCCAATTATTTTAAATTTCTATTAAGTATAATCAGACTTAACTAAGACGATGACATTAAAAAATAGTGTACAAAAATGTGTATAATTGAAGGTAGAGGATAATCTCTACATAGCTTGTGAAAATGAAACAAATTGAATTTTTTTTTAGCCAAGTGTTTTAGGTTTCCCAGATAAAATAAACTCACTTTATTTAGGTCAAACATAGTTATTGCTTATTTATAGAAATAGAAAAACTATTAAAAATGAGTACCTACATACATGACACAGAAATGAGACTTTGATGAAAATTTTAATATACATAAAAGTCTTTTTTTAATTTATGCAGATTTTATTGAACTGAGTTGTTGAATGTCATGCTACAAGGAAACTTCACAGATGATTTCTCTTATTTTCACTTTTCTTTATACAAAATGGCTCTTCTCCAAAACTGAAAACAATATTGTTTTTCTACACAGCATGTTGGACTGATATCCAGCCTTTGCTTCCTCATAGTATATTATTTCCCACAATTGTACTACTCGTAAACCAGTAATTTTTATATGTTATTAAATCATGCATTTTATAGAACAGCAAGATTAAGCATAATCACAACTTAGGCTTTTGTTATTTTTGTTTAGAATACATTTATGCTATCTCAAAAAAAGCTTTAAAAAAAAAAAAAAAACGGAAACTTACATTGAAGTGATCATCTAACCAGAGGGAAGAAATCAATGAGGAATGATGAAAGCATCATGTTTCATTTTCCCCCAGATTCGGTGTTCCCAACATGTTCTGACAATTGGATTTTTTATTTTGAACAAATAACTCTTTAAGTCTTCATATAGCAAACAGCTCAACTGAATGAGAATGTGAGTTAACTTCAGTACAATTTTTAAAAATCCATCTGATTCTTCTAGCAGAGAGGGAACAACTGACTGGCTTTGACAAGGTGCATTAAACTAGGCCACTGTTTAATAAATTGCATTTTCACTAAGGAAATGACAACAAAATAACATCAGGATCTATGGAAATGTGGCATCTGCAAGAAGACCAACGTTTGAAGAGTAATTTTTCTTTGATTATGTGTGAATAGGCTGAGAGCTGAGCAAAGGTGGGGCATTTGAGGTTTAGTGAAAGAGCTGAGGTGCTCTGTCCCCTAAATCACATCTTTCATTTTCCAGAACAGAGATATTTCACATAGAATCCATTGTATAATTGATGGATACAGTTTACTTCTGCACTTTTCTTTTTGTCTAATAAATGCTTATTTCCCAGATGGCTGCATTTTTCTAAAATCACAGCCAAGGCAAACAGCCTCCAACAATCCCCAGATCTTTTTTATAATGAACAACTTCGTTTCTGTTAGGACAAAGGCTGTCTGAATGGAGACTCAGGAATTTAGTATCAATTGTTATTATATATGCAAATAAGCAGTCAGTGAAAATGTGTGTTTATATTATCAACATGTGGCATCAGATGCTGCATAAGAACGTGTGGATGGGGTACGTAGAGTTGATAATATTGATCATAACTTACATCCCTAGCAGTCTTTTGACCCCTGAGCAAAATGTGTTCTTTCTTACGCCCTAAAATGACATGACCTATCATTATGCATTTTAGATGACAAAGTGATTATGTCAAAATTATCAGCCCACAAAATGAGCTCATTTAATGATTTGCAACAATACCAATTGGGTATTGCCCTTTTGTGCACAGCTCATTTACCGTTTGGGGAGGGGGATGAAGAATGAAAATATATTATGTAGCACCTGATAAATCCTGGGAACTTATAAGCAGTTAATATCCTATTCCTTAATTCCAACAAGGAATTTTCAGGAAAGGAGTAATCTCTCCATTCCCTTTCCGATGTGAAAACTGATGATAACAAATAACAGGTGATTTGATTCAGAAATCTATGTTATCTCTGGTACCACTGCTGCCTATTTATTTTTGCAATATCCTTATCAGCTCTCAGCACTGTTCTGTTTTCCCCGAAAGGTCACAGCGATCTTGAAGCTTAGTCCATCTCATTCAAATTTTTGTCATTTTGGCAGCCCTGGCTTTGATTCCTCATACTAAGCTTTATCTATTCATTCTAACAGTGGTCTCTCTGTCCTGAAAACACGTTGTGATGTTTAATTTCAATAACCCCTTTCTAGTATTATCTATTGGCTATTGTTCAGCCATTCTTTTCTTAGACTCACTGCTGTGTCTCCTTTCTCTTCATATGCAGGTCTATTCTTATAAATTGTCCTTCAAACTGATATCATGTATTATCTCAACAGGCATTGATGTTCTACATGTTATTTCCTTGAGATTTTCATTCGATTTGTACTATCCTGAGAATTACTATACTGAGATAGTCAAATGATAGTGATGCTTGAAGACTGTGTTCTACATGAACTACTAATATTCTTTATTAACTTTTTATGGTTCCAAAATTCTAGAGTTGTACCACCTAATATAGTAATAGCTTCTCCCATGTGAAGTTCTTGAGCCCTTTAAAAGGTGTTAATCAAATTGAGATGAACTACAAGTATGAAATACAGATTGGAGTTCAAAGATCTAGTACAGGTAAAAGAAGAAAGTAAAAATGTCTCATTTTTTATATTGATTACATATTGAAATGGTAATATTTTATGTATTGAGCTAAATGAAGTATATTATTAATATAATATATGTATTTTATCTGTTTAATGTGATTACTAGAAAATGTAATATATATAGCTTTTATTTATGGCTCACATTATATTTCTGTAGAGTTTCAAATTAAATTTATCTGCAATCAAAAGGGCATGTGAGGTGGGAGTGGTAGTAGAGGCAAGAAGAAATGTATGGATGAGGCTGAGGGAGAAACTATGAAAGGAAGAATCATTTGGCACTTCTTTACTGCTAGATGTTGCTGGTAATTGCTAGAAGAGTTAGCAAATAACTTTTCATGTGGCACTTGATAAACATGTTAAGCTGTTGTTAATTGTAAACCTTTATGTATGTATGCTCTAGACTATAATTCTGGAGGCCAGGAAGGGACAATTCTTTAGCAAGCTAGCACCTGGCATATACAGATGTCTTAATTAATATACAGTTAGTTGAAATGAATTGAATCAAATTGAATTGGGAAAAAATAGAATGTGTAAATCCACTTAAGATGAGATTTGGGTAGTGAGATACAAAAGTAGATAAAACAAAACTCATATTCTTCCTTATATCTTCCCCCCTTTCAGTAATGGTACCACCATCCTCCCACAGGTTCAAGCCCAAAACAGAATAACTTTTCACTCCTCCATTTCCCTCCGCACCTACACCTAACCTGGTATTGAGATATAAATATCCTCTTCTCTCCCTGTCTTCTACTAACGTTATAGGACAACCAACATTATAATACAGCTACAGTTCTCTCTAAGGGTGAACCACTGTGTCTGTGTTTCCATTCTGTCCTCTTAAATTTATTCTTCACAAAGCAGCCAAAGTGATCTTTTAAAAATGATCACCATACCTTTTTTATATATTTCCTAAAATCCTCTATGGCTTGACATTGAATGTGGATTAAAATCTAAGCTCTGCTAGCTCTCAGAGCACTACAAACCCTACTGCCTGTCAAATTGTCCATTGTCAGTCTTGTAACTGTCCATCTTGCTCACTGTGATCCAATCACACCTGCATTTATGCTTCTTCAACATTCCATGGATATTTCTCATTAGGGCTTTTGCTTTTGGCGTACTCTGATCCACACATCTTTCTGTGGTAGATGTCTCAGTTCAAACATTTTTTCTTCAGAGATGAATTCCTACAGAGAAGATTTCCTGCAAAGTAATATGCCCCCTCAGATACTTCATACCATCTTTTATTTTCTTCTTAAAACTTATTTCTACCTGAAATTATCTTCATTAGTTATTTGATTATTATAGTATATGTTTCTCTTCTAGCAAATTGCAGTCTTCATTAGAGCATGTGTCTTATCTGTCCCATTTCCTTTGTGTTATCAACAACCTTAATGATTCCAGATACACAACTGATGCTAAAAATGAGTCAAAATATGCAGAAAGGCAAAATAAAGTTATCATTAAGATGTAAAAGAGGAGTTTAGAAGTAAAATCATAACATTGGAAGAAATATTCCACTGTTTATCATTTTTAATGAGCCACTGTATGCTATTGGATCTATTTTCTGAGCTTTATAGGATATTGTAAGAAATGGTATGTTTTCAGATTAATAATGAATACCAGTGAGAGGCAATGATTGTGTATAATATCGGCTTATAAATTTATGATAAAGCCTGCTGCCCCCAAGTATCTCTTGAACTAACCTCACGGGTGACTGAATGATATGTCATAATAATTCAGAGTAGATACTCATTCAAGTGTTATAATTTTAAAGGTATTTAAGCATACTACCCTATCTAAATATTTGGCTCTACATTAATTGACAGAGGTCTACCATTAGATATTAACCACTTATATTCGTATGCCTTTACTAATAATATTTGAAAATTATAAATATTTTCTGATCCAAGTTTTAGATCTAAGTTTAGATCTAATATTGACATCATAAGATATGAAGAACCAGGCTAGCTAGCTGACAGAAGAGATCCAAGTGAATGGAAATTTGACAAGAGAAACTGAAAGTAACCTAAAGGTTTTCCTGTTCCATTGGCTGGGATAGATGGTTCTGGAAATATGGCATAAAGGTGACTGAAAGGTGAGCATGGATCGCCTCAAAGATGAAGAGTGATGAGCAGAAGGGGATGAGAATAAAAATATCCAAATAAATGCTTGAAATAATTCTGGTAGGAATCAAATAGGATGATTTTAATGGCAAAAGGGAAAACATATAAATATCTTTTGATGTAAGAAGTGGGACATTATAGATATTTATAGAAATTCATAGTTTACAGAACATTTAAACATGAATTATATTTTTCTTTCTTTGGAGACTCAAATATTTCATTGAATAGGTAGGGGAATAGCATTATATCCTTGTTTCAGAGTTTTAAAAATTTTAAATTCGCAGATATTAAACAGTTGGCCCAATATACATAGTTAATGACTCTAAACACTTAATTCTAAAACAATCAATTTATTTATTAGTTTTAAAGGACTTTATCTGATGTAACTGAAGAAAGAAAGGAAGACCACTCCTGGTTCAACTGAAGGGAGTACAGATAATTCTGAATGGTGACTTTTGTCTCCCATATTGGTTGTTATTATCTCTACTTATTAACTCTGAAGACTAATTACAAAATAGGTACACTATAAAAGTACAGATGAGAAATCAGTACATATAAATTTGAAAAAATTAAAAGCCTAGAAAAGGGTCATCCTATGAAGGTAGTTCATTTATTGACTTCTAGTCCCACAGACACACAGAGACGAATTTTGTCTGAGGGGCTTCCATTGTCTTACAGAAGAAAAATGACATTTTATACTTTGGAATTTTGCCATCTCACAAAGAGTATAGTGATCAAACTAATCATTGTTTAAAAATTATAATATTAAATTATTTCTAAGTGACCTATCTTAGTTTATTAAGTTACATTTCAGTTGTACAAATGTATTTTTACTCTGCTGTGTTTGAGTATAATAAATGTTCTCTTATTTAAGGTATACTAATTTTGTATGAAGAAAAAATACCTAAGGATGTGGAAAGAGTAGCTAGATCAGCTTGAAACAGTAAATTGGGATAATTTAAGACATTTTCATAACAAAAAAGATGCAATGGAAAAAGAGATTATGCTTCAGACTTGGCCATTTATTTTCTTAGTTTCTTTAGGGAAGAGGAGAAACGTAAGGAGTTACACACTAACCATGAAATTAAGATACAACAAATAAATACCCACAATTAAATTAAAAGAAGGTAAGACACTTGGTGAGGGTAATCAGTTTATAAACCTTAACAGTGTCATAAATAGTGAAAGGG
Source organism: Martes martes (assembly GCF_963455335.1). NCBI lineage: Eukaryota > Metazoa > Chordata > Mammalia > Carnivora > Mustelidae > Martes > Martes martes. Next base: position 88,290,919 of record NC_137894.1, read on the forward strand.
CTTTCATGATATTAAAAACCTCCTTGAACAGTGGATACTGTAAGGAGTATTTATATGACAATGAATTTAAAGTCTCTGGGATATATCTGACAACAGCCCATTTATGATAATGTCCTATACCTATCCCAGGATAGATTTAATTATGGTGTCATTGTGGCTTGCTATTTAGTATACTGTGTGCTGATACTATTAAGAAAGATCTAGATGTATCATTATAAGATATTTTTAACAATTGGAAATATTTCCTAAACAGTATGTGGTGAATTAAATTAAAAACTGCAGGGGTTTTTTCCCAGCTCTAAGTCAAAAAGTTTATGATAGAGTTGCCTAATATTTTGTAATAGAAAATCATACTAGTATGTCAACTACACTTCAATTTAAAAATATCTAGTCAATCAATATCATACTACATGACTTAGAAACTTCTAAGAAAACACCTACAAGTTTAGCTGCAGTAAATTAGTCTTAGTAAGAAATAATAATATGATATAAGAATTACAATGTATGGGGTGCCTGGGTAGCTCAGTTGGTTAAGTGTTTGGCTTCTGCTCAGGTCATGATCCCAGAGTCCTGGATTCCTGCCCTGCATCAGGCACCCTGCTGCTTCTCCCGATCCTTCTGACATTCCCTCTTGATCATGCTCTTGCTTTTTCTCAAGTGAATAAATAAATAATCTTTTTTAAAAAAGAATTACAATGTGTTTCTTTACTTTTAAAACTTTAAGATGACATGCCTAGATTATGTATTAGCCCTACAGTATGTTCACTACTATGTGAAAGAACTCTAAATTTACTTTGGATAATTAAAGTGTTATTCAGTTTAATCAACATAGAAATTCATAATAATAAAAGGAAGGAAAGGGATTATTATGTTTAGAAATAAAACTCTAAATTGTAAACATTTTGCACATACCTTTTTTTTTTGCTAGACTTAAGCTACAAAATTATAATTGTTAACACTAAAAGACATATGTATTTATATATATTAGATGTTATATATAGTTAAATATATATAATTATTATATATAACATAATTTTATATGTCCCTTGATACATGTCCAATAAATCCCCAATTATTATTACTACTGTTATTCAATGACAAGTGTCATTTTTATTTTTAGAATACATTAGTTTTTAATCACTTTGAATATGTGGATTTTTTCCTTATTGAAACTGCATCTCCAATATGATGTCACAATATGCCAGGATTTTGTAGAATAAGTGTGCTAGACTTTTGGTCCAGTTTATTAAGAGAAACATTTAGTAAATAATTCAGTATCAGAAAAAAAATTTTTTAAAGCCCATGTTGGCCTGTTAAAACTGAAGGATTATTTCTCTTTTTCTGTATTTGTATTTGATTAAGTGTTGATGCTGCTAATTCTGACTCCATTTTAGCTCTGATTTTAGCTCTTCTGACTCTCTGACTCTGATTTTAGCTCTTCTTCAGTGTCATTGTGTTCCAAGATAACTCTTGATTTGTAGGATTTTATAACCCATACTTTCAAAACCATAAAGCTCATAGAAAAAGCCTCTTAAATAGTTTTTTTTCAGAATGAAGTCTGCCTTTATATGCTAACTGGTCACATGATATAACCCTATTACAGCCTTTTGTTGTGATTTGGACCCCTAATTAAATCAAGCAAGTGGACTTTACTTGTCCTTCCTCCTTCCATGATGCTGGAGTGTTCTGATGTCATTTTTTGGGTTAGATTTGGGGTGATTTGTATAAAGACCCTTCAAGTTAACATTAGCCCTGTGCTTCATTTCAATATATATTTGAAAAACTTGTGCTAGAGCATTTCTACAACTAGCCTCTCTATTAATAAAGTAGGACTTTTTAATAAATTGAATAGTAGGCTAATTACAAAGTGAAAAACAGAATATTCTATTAGAAAAAATGCTAGAAAAAAATCTCAACACTCATCAATAAAGATGTGCTTAAACAGTAAAGATGTGTAGTGTGAAATGCTACTCAGAGGCCAAACATAAAGATAGAACTCATTTGAACTGATGTGGCAATAACCTAAAGAACTATTGTTAAATTTAACAAGTATACTTTGATGCACTAAGTGCAGTATCATACAATTTATATGCAACACAATGATTTATAAGCATGTATATGTATGTGCGTATGTCCACAAACGTATAGAAAAAGAATGGGAGCATACAGACCATAATGTTAATGGTTATATTCTCTGAAGATAGGGAATGAGCCATGTTTTTAGGGAGGAGTTGTTGCATTACTTGTAATGTAGGATGTTTTGAAATAGAAAATATATTTAGGAAATAGTTGTGCGAATAAGGTTGTTTTTTTTTTTAAAGAAAGAGGCAATAACATGAAATTATGTAAACTCTTAACAATTGTCATCTCCAACTCCTGAGATTATGGATAATTTATCGTTTCTCTTTGTATACTTTGTGTATTCTCTTTGTTCACTTAATTCTACCAGGAGAGGGATTCCCACAACAAGCAATTCTGTGATACCAAATGGGTATCTTTCAATTCATCTCAATTCTGACATTATTCCTGAAGATAGCATCAGATCCCACAGGTTAAAGACTTTGTCCTACAAGACTGCCTCCTCCCACTTCAGATGCCAATTGTGAGTTCAGGTTATCACCTGTGCTTTTGACTGACTAACTATACATGGGAAGTCCCAATGATCCCCTTCTTGGGTTCAATTAATTTGCTAGAGCAGCTCACAAAACTCAGAGAAACATTTTACTTACTAAATTACTGATTTACTATAACAGGGTATAACTGGGAACAGTCAGCTGGAAAGACACACTGGGTAAAGTATGTGGGTCAGGATCTGCTTACTCCTTGCACACCACCCTTCCCACATCCTTACATATTCACCAATCCAGAAGCTCTCTGAACCCTCTCTTTGTGAATTTTTATGGAGGTTTCATTACCTAGGCATGATTGATTAAATCATTGGCCATTAGAGAGTCAATCAATCTCAAGCCCTTCTCTCCTCCTAGGAGGCCAGCAGGTAGGATTGAAAGTTCCAACCCTCTAAACATATGGTTAGCTCTTCTGATGACCTAGTTCCCATCCTTGGATGACCTAGGGGCTTTCCAAGTCACCTAATCAACATTAAAAAAAGACACCTTTATTGCTCTCAACACAGGAAATTTCAAGGGTTTTAGGAGCTTTGTGCCTGAAGCTGGAGAAAGACCAAATATATATTTCTTATTATAAATCACAATATCTCATATACTTTTGGAGTTTACCTGGAAATTTTCTTTGCATGGTCCTGCATATGTTTATAAAAGAACAATAACAAAGTTATTGTTAACTTTGTTATATTTAAATTAACAATAACAAAGTTATTAACAATTAACAATAATTGTTAATTGCATAAAAATAAATTTGTTATTATTATTATGCTATGACACAGTTATATTGCCATCACATTGTTTATTTGGATGCATTTTAAATATCTAGTGACTAGGAAATTATTAATTCATTTAAGACTTGATACATTTGCAACAATAATAATTGTTAATAGCATAAAAATAGTAACAAAGTTATTAACAAATTAACAATAACAAAGTTATTGTTAATTTAAATATACTCACATATACATATATATTCTATCCTTTATTATTTATAATATACTATTCGCATTTTGAGTCACAAATATTTAATAACTGTATTTGACAGTTTTAACTACTCTTTCTATTGATTGATGTTATGTTTTCTTTGTTCAGAAAACAAAATTCTTACTATTTTAAGGCTTGAATAGATCGTTTTCATTTCTGGCATCAACCAATGTTCTTAAAAATGTACTTTTAATTACTCTTAAAGGTATTTAAGAGTCCTGGTTTCAGCTCTGATATGTTAAGAACTTGGAAGCGCTCATTCCTGTCAGTATAAATAATTACTTTTCAGGCACCTGGGTGGCTCAGTCAGTTAAGTGTCTGTCTTCAGCTCAGGTCATGATCCCAGGCTCCTGGGATGGAGTCCCAGGTCATGCTCCCTGCTTAGCGGGGAGCCTGCTTCTCCCTCTCTTCCCTGCTCTTGCTTTCTGCCAGTATCTCTGCTCTTTCTCTCAAATAAATAAATAAAATCTTTAAAAAAAATTACTTTTCTTGGACCCGTCAAAAAATGGAGAACATAGGGCAAACTGTTACTTTGAAATCTGGAGGGAGAGACACATATAGAGAGTCACAGCCAAGATGGGTTTACCTAGAGCAAAAGCTGCTGGAGCCATGGTCTGGTAGGAACACTTATGTGATAATGACAAATGGCTGAATGCTAACTGTGGACAATCTTGACAGTGAGAAACTCCTGGGGGAATGCAGCCTGAGGAGTCCTCAGCACTTTCCATGGGTTCACTCAACAGAAACTCAACAGATTGTCACAGCCAAGACCCCCAGATAATCCTACTGTTTCTGGCAGGGGGAGAGGAAAGGTAACCATTTTCAAATTCATGACCTATTGTGTACAAGAGCTCCGTTTAAATATAAAGACACAGGTTAAAAGCAAAAGGACAGAGAAAGACATAGCATGCTAACATTAAAAAGAAGGTACTAAACAGTAAAAAGAAATTTATTGCAAGAATAAATTAGACAAAAGTCAAAACGGATAAAATAACTATATCCCAAGCTTTTCTCTAATCAGAACTTTCTTAGAAGGCCTTAATAAATTGTTTTAGTTGAATTTGTAGAATATAAAATGTTATATTTAAATTATTATGTGATCATAGCCTATATTTGCCTATCCTATAACTATTTGACCCTAATGGATTACTAATTCCTTAAAAATTTTCAGAAAAGGGGAGCACCTGGGTGGCTCAGTGGTTTAGGCCTCTGCCTTCGGCTCGGGTCATGATCTCAGGGTCCTGGGATTGAGCCCCGCATCGGGCTCTCTGCTCGGCGGGGAGTCTGCTTTCCCCCCTCTCTCTCTCTGCCTGCCTCTCTGCTTACTTGTGATCTCTCTCTCTGTGTCAAATAAATAAATAAAATTTAAAAAAAATTTTCAGAAAAGGTAAATATTTGAAGATCATGGTATAAATATGCAAATGTATCAAGTCTTAAATGAATTAATAATTTCCTAGTCACTAGATATTTAAAATGCATCCAAATAAACAATGTGATGGCAACATAATTGTGTCATAGCATAATAATAATAATATACAGCATAACTTGTAAAATAGTCTATTGTACCCATGTACATAACAATCGGTATGATATTCCACTTAATCCTGTCTTCAGGCATATGGGATTTTGATTATGACCCTAAAGTCACAAAAAATAATTTTCTATTTCATAACTTGTAATTCATTTGTAAAATGCTAATGTAGTCTATTGGGCTTTGCCACTGTTGCTAAGTTTATTCAAAAGAGCTACCAAATTATAATTAAATGAACAGGGATATGCTTGGCCTGTGTAAATATTGTAATTGGTTCATAAATATGTAATGCTATTAATTAATGTGTAGTCCCTAGCAATTTTGAAAAAAGAAGTATTGCTGTCTCCAATGACCATCTTATACATAAAATATTTTATCTCCCAAGAATATATTTTGAAAAAAAAAATTCAAAGTTTATTTAAGTAAAACTTTCCTTAAATGTAAATACTAGAAAAAATACTAGAAATTGTGTGTTACAATGCGGATAAAAATTCCCAATAACGTTGACAAATCACTCCTGATAGGATAGTCTCCTTTACCACCATGTTTTATGAGAAGATGCTGCCAGGACTTCTGTCCTGTGTAATGGCTATAATGCATTCCCATTAGAGATACCCATGGGGAATGGAAAGTTGTCCTCAACTATCGCTTCATGTCTTTAGATCAATTTAAAAAATTTCTCTTCACAGAAAGAGTTGATTGGTCCTTGTTTAGAAACACAAACACATTTTTAATCTTAGAGGTGAAGAGCTACATAAAATAAGACCGACCTGACTATAAACCTACAACTCACAGTCATCCTCTCTCCTTTCTTCATTGTGATTTTTTATCAAGTTCACTGATAAAATGTTACATTGTCTTCATTTATCTTTTCCTTTCTGTATTTTCTAAAAGTTCTTTCATGAGCAAATTAACTTTTAATTTAAGAATAGAACATTTTATTTACTGACATCTATTGTCTATTCTCTCTGTGTAGATTTTAAAGGGCAAAATGTCAGATGACTACGCATTTTCTTCCTTAATAGAACTGCTAAAGATTTCATCATAAAAATTAACCCTTTAAACATTTTAAAAGTTATTTTATTTTCAGCAAGCTGTTCATTCAAGGATCTTTATCTGTATTTATCCAATATTCCAATTAAACAGATGAGATAACGGGCAGTTTGTTAGGGACTAAAGTTTAATTTTCCTTTAGGAATATATCTTGTCAATTCAGAATAGGCAAATCTATCCAGGAATTTTTTGGCATTCAATAGTGTACCTATAAATTATTCATTCATTTGCATATTTCATTTATGTCAAATCTTGTTAGAACAGTTAATTTTACATGAAAGTTGTCCCCAGAGGAAGTTCTTAACAATTGGACATTAGCATTTTTGAGTGAGTCAGCATTTTTCATGTAGCAAGATTCCTGTCTTGTTACATTTTCATAATTTAACCATTACACAGCATAGTATAGATCTAAAATGTAATTTCTTGGATTGTATATTAAAACCATATGCTGCTGGGGCGCCTGAGTGGCTCAATGGGCTAAAACCTCTGCCTTCAGCTCAGGTCATGATCCCAGGGTCCTGGGATTGAGCCCCGCATCGGGCTCTCTGCTCAGCAGGGAGCCTGCTTCCTCCTCTCTCTCTGCCTGCCGCTCCGCCTACTTGTGATCTCTGTCTGTCATATAAATAAAATCTTAAAAAAAAAAAAATAAAAAAAAAAACCATATGCTGAATAGTCACTTAGAATAAAGCACAGAGCATTAGCAAACATATATAATTTAATTTGTTATATTAGGGAATTAGCAGGAGGGAAATATATCCTTAATTAAGCCACTGTTTTTTGTTTGTTTGTTTGTTTTTAAAGATTTTATTTATTTATTTGACAGACAAGAGATCACAAGTAGGCAGAGAGGCAGGCGGGCGGAGGTAGGGGAAGCAGGTTCCCTGCCAAGCAGAGAGCCCGATGTGGGGCTTGATCCCAGGACCCCGGGATCACGACCCGAGCCAAAGGCAGAGGCTTTAGCCCACTGAGCCACCCAGGTGCCCCTAAGCCAGTTTTGTAATCAAAATGTTAAATCAGTCATAGGAAGTAAGAATTCTATCATCTAAACATACAGGTGAGTACCATACATTGTTTAAAAAAATACTTTAGTTGACTATAATGATGTTTTATAGACAATGATTCTGGATTAGTATAAAAATTTAACATGTAAGATTACTTTTCTATTAAACTTAGATCTACAGCCACTGGAAATATAAATGTTTCTCTTATTTCAAGAATCTTTTACATTTAGCACCTAATAAAGTTAGTGTATCTGTATCTAAAGGTTTCCTCTGGATTCTTTAAGAGTTTATTTATTTATTTGACACAGAGAGAGAGAGATCCCAAGTAGGCAGAGAGGCAGGCAGAGAGAGAGGGGGAAGCAGGCTCCCTGCTGAGCAGAGAGCCCGATGCGGGACCAGATCCCAGGACCCCGAGACCATGACCCGAGCTGAAGGCAGAGGCCTCAACCCACTGAGCCATCCCGGTGCCCCTTCTCTGGATTCTTTAAAAGTAATAATAATAATAAGGCTGGTGGCTGAATTAATACTCAAGATTTTTAGCATATGGCCCTCTGAATCAGTCTTCCACTTCTTCCATTACTAATTCCAAACTTTAGCCTCTTCCCAATGCTTACTTGAGATTAGATGGGAGTTCTGACAAAGGCAGACTTAATGTTTCCCTCAGCTTGACCAAATTTTAGACAGGCTTGCTGCTGGGCCCCTGACTTCTCATCCAGGGCTTATAGAATCCAGAAGGCTTAAAAACGCAGTTCCCTCCCTTCCCCTTTCTTAAAACAAATACTTTGAAAATTTGTAAATTCTTTCTCTCATAAATATTTTTAGAAGCTTCTTATTAATGTTACAAGCTATGACTAACTTTCTCAAGGACCCGGGAGTGAGCTCTTTGAAATGTAATCATCAAGGAAAATAGTATCCATAATTCCTGTACTCTGTGGGAAGATAAAACCCTAACTTAGGGGGGCCTGGGTGGCTCAGTCATTAAGCGTCTGCCTTCGGCTCAGATCATGATCCCAGGGTCCTGGAATTGAGCCCCACATTGGGAAGCTTGCTTCTCCCTTTCCCACTCTTGTGTTCCCTCTCTCGCTTGTGTCTCTCTCTGTCAAATGAATACATAAAATCGTAAACAAAACAAAACAACAAAACAAAAACCCTAACTTAGGTGGGCACCTAGCCCCGAGTTGTAAAACTACCTTCTGCCATGAGGATATAAGTTTACTTTTCCTCTGAGTAAAGCTAGTGAGCAAACACAAGGCCTACTATCCCACACCCTGACTCTTAAAATCCCCACCACCCTTTTTTTTCAGGGGAGTGGAATTCAAACTCTGTTTTTCTGGTTTCTCTTCTCTATTGCAGTAGCTTTTTTGCTTTAATAGTCACTCTCCCTGAAACCACACATGATGAGAATTATTGTTTGGATATGGTAAATCATTCTTGTCCCTGAGTATTAGAGAGCATGGTGGTTAGAGAAGAATGAAGTTTTACTGCAAGAGACTTCAGGGAAAGACTAGAGGACTTTTTATGCTATGCAGTTGGCTCACCATGGGGAGAAAGTGATTTCCTTTCTCCACTTGCAGGACTGAAGACACCTGGAATGATCTAGCATAAAGACCTTATTCTCAATAAATACATGGATAATTAAACAAACAAACAACTGCCTTCTTCTCACAGGCCCTCTGAGGAATATCAGACAGGGAAAAAAAGAACCATAAAATCCATAAAATAGATCTGCTGTAGGGAGGAGATGATGATATGATTTCTCAGGAAAACAACTTAATGAATACATTAATGTTGCCTTTAAGGATCTGACATTAAATACTGTTTTGTAGTTAATGATCTGAGGTAGTAGATTAGAATATCAAAAAGGATATTTTTGCTGAAATAAGAGAAAAAATAGAGAAGGAATATAAGAAGGAAAATTTTGGGAGCTTGTCTGAAAAACACAGGAGACCCAAAATGCAAATAAGAGTTTAAAAATGAAAATGTAATATATGAGAAAGTTATTCGTTAATAGAAAAAACTACTTTTATCTGAGGAAAGATTCATGTCTAATTTTGAAAGTTTCATAGAGTTCCTGGTAAAAACAATTCCCAAAAAAATCACGTTTCCAAAAATTGAAAGAATTGGTTAAGTAAGAAGATATTAGAATACCACCATCAGATGCTTTGAAACATTTGAAGCTAGAAAACATTAGAATGTTATCTATATTCATTAAGCATAGAAATTTGTTGAGTGAAACACAGCAATCCTACACCCAGCCAAGACATCTTTTCATTGTTAGTGCAGAAGATATTTCTGAATATGCAAGAATTTAGAATGTATATTGCACATTTTGTAAGAGGCAATACTCATCAAACAGTGACTCCAAGCAAAAATATAAAGGATTTAAATGAAAAGCAATCAAAGTGAGGGAGATGTAGAAGGAAAACGATAGTGGTGAATTATAAAAATTTTATGACTGGAAAAAATGTGAAATGGCACATCATCCTAGAAAGTAGTCCTGCTCTCTTTCTCTCTTTCTCTCTCTCTCTCTCTCTCACACACACACACACGCACACACACACACACACACTACTGTCTACAACCCTACACACATGAATCTGTCAACTTAGATCAAATTAACTATTTTCTTATAAATTGCAAAAAATCACACCCCACTCAATATAAAAAGATGGTTTAAATGCCAGTATAGCTATTAAGTAAATTGATTTCCAATATACTTAATTTTTTAGAGTAGTTTTAGTTTCCAACAAAATTGAGTGGAAGTTACAGAGATTTCCCATATACCTCCTGCCAGCATACATGAATACCCTTCTCCATTATCAACATCTCCCACCATAGTGGTACATTTTTCACTGAGCAGGAACCTATGCTGACGCATCACAATCACCCAAACCTTATGGTTTACCTAAATGTTGGTACACTCTTGGTGTTGTACATTCTGTATGTTTGGTCAAATGAATAATGATATATGTCCATTGTTATAATACCACAGAGAGTATTTTAGATGAGCTAAAAATCCTCTGTGCCCTGCCTATTTATCTCTCTCTCCAATACCCCTGCAAAAACGAATCTTTTTTTGACTCCAGAGTTTTGCCTTTGGAGAATTTCAAACAGTTGGAATCATATCATGTAAAGACTTTTCAGATTGGTGCATTTAATGGCACGCACGTAAGGCTCTTCCATGTCTTTTCATGGCTTGATAGCTCATTCCTTTTTAACACTGAATAATCCATTTTCTGGATATACCACATTAGATTTATCTATTCACGTACTAAAGGACTTCTTGGTTGCTTCCAGTTTGGACAGTTATGAATAAAGCTTATATAAACATCTGTGTGCAGGTCTTTGTATGGACATAAGTTTTCAATTCCTTTGGATAAATACCAAGGAGTGTGATTGGTGGTCTGTATGTTAAGTATATTTAGTTTTCAAAGAAAGTGCTAAACTATCTTCCAAAGTATCTGTACGGTTTTGCATTTCCACCTGCAATGAATTTAGCATTTCTGTTTAGCGTTTGGTGTTGTCAGTGTTTTTGATTTGGGGCATTCTAAATATTATGTAGCAGTATTCTATCGTTAGTTTAATTTTCATTTCCCTGATGACATATGTGTAACATATTTGCATATGCTTATTTGCCACCTGTGTATATTCTTTGGTGAAGTGTCTGTGAAGGTTTTTAGATCATTTTTAAATACTGTTGTTTGTTTCCTTATTCTTGAGAGTTAAGAGTTCTTAGTATATTTTGGATGACTGTCCTTAATCAAATGTGTCTTTTTCAAATATTTTCTCACAAGTCTATGGCTTGTCTTCTCTCTCTTTTTTTTTTTTTTTTTTTGATATTGCATTTTGCAGAGCAGAAGTTTTTAATTTTAATGTCATTAAGTCTAGCTTATCAATTAATTCTTTCATGGATCATGTTTTTGGTGTTATATCTAAGAAGGTGTCCAAGGTCATCTATGTTTTCTCCTATGTTATCTTCTAGGAGTTTTATAGTTTCACATTTCACATTTAGATTTCTGATCCATTTTGAGCTAATTTTGGAAAAGGGTGTCTTTGACTTCATTCATTGTTTTTCATATGAATGTCCAGTTGTTTCCGCACCATTTGTTGAAAAGAGTATCTTTGCTCTATTGTATTACCTTGCTTCTTTGTCAAAGATTAGTTGACTATATTTATGGGGGTCTATTTCTGGCTCTGTTCTGTCGCATTGTTCTATTTGGCCAATATACTGTTTTGATTACTGCAGCTTAGTAAGTCTAGATATTGGGCACTATCAATCCTAACTTTGTTCTGCTCCTTCAATATTATGTTGGTTCTTCTGTGTATTTTGCCCCTCTGTATAATTTGCTAATATCCATAGAATAATTTGCTGAAATTTTGATTGAGATTGCATTGAATCCACAGGTTAAATTGGGAAGAACTGACATCTTGACAATATTGAGTCATGAACATGAAATACCTATTTCTTTAGTTCTTCTTTGGTTTTGCTCACCAGTTTTGTAGTTTTCTTAATATAGATATTGTACATATTTTGTTATGTTTATACATAAGTATTCATTTTAATGGTTAATGTAAATGGTATTATGTTTTTAATTTCAAATTCTACTTGTTATTGTCATTGTATAGAAAAACAATTGACTTTTGTGTATTAACCTTTATTCTGCAACCTTGCTATAATCACTTCCTAGGTCCAGGAGAGTTTTTCTTTTTTTATCTCTTCTTTCGGATTTTCTATATGTATTATCATGTCATCTGCAGAAAAAGACAGTTTTATGTCTTCCTTCCTTCTGTATACAATTTTATTTCCTTCTCTTGCCTTATTACATTAGCAAAGACTTTCAGTGCAATATTGAAAAGGAGTGGTGCGATGTGACATTTCTGCCTCTACCTGATCTTAGCAGGAAAGCTTCAAATTTCTCACCATTGTGTGTAATGTTAGCTGTTGGTTTTTTTTTTTTTTTTTTAAGATTTTATTTATTTACTTGTCAGAGAGAGTGAGCACAGGCAGACAGAGAGGCAGGCAGAGGCAGAGGGAGAAGCAGGCTCCCTGCCGAGCAAGGAGCCCGATGTGGGACTCGATCCCAGGACCCTGGGATCATGACCTGAGCGGAAGGCAGCTGCTTAACCAACTGAGCCACCCAGGCGTCCCAGCTGTTGGTTTTTGTAGATAAACTTTATCAAGGTGAGGAAAAGCTCCTCTATTCCATTTTACTGAGCTTTTATCATGAGTGGCTATTGGAGTTTACCAGAGGCTTTTTCTGCATCTACTGATATGATCATGTAATTTCTGTTTTTTAGTCTGTTGATGAGATTGATTACATTGATTCTGAATGTTGAACCAGCCTGGAGGACTTCTACTGGGTTGTGGTATATAATTCCGTAACCATGGGTCATGGTATATAATTCTGTTCATGCTTTTTTGGATTAGATTTGTGTAGCAGTCCTGACAACACTGACTCCTTCCCTGGCCCTCCATCTTGTTCATGCCTACCCAGGGATCTCTTTCAGGGCTCTGTGTTTCAGGCCCCACAGAGGTTAACATGTATTCCAAGTGGGATGTGGGAAGGCTTGTTCTGAGTGTCATACAGAAGGCTCCACTTAAGATAACTAGTAGATGTGACTGGTGCACAGATGGTATCCTTCTAGGTAACTACCTTGTGACCTCACCACCACTGCTCCTCACTCTAGAAAAGCCGGGGTTAAGGTTTGAACTTGGTGGAGAGTAGGGGTGGAGAATAGCTTCATAGAGATGGGATTGTTTGTCCGTCCAATCGCTTCATCAGTACATTATCCTGAAATAAAACTGTGTAAGTGTTATGGGGTGGCTTGCTTCATTTTTTGGTGTCAAAGTGACTTCTCAGTCTGAAGGATACTTTAGTGACCCTCCTCAACCTTCTTACAGATTTGCTAATATTTTATTGAAGATTTTTGCATTTATGTTCATGAGAAATATATAGGTCTATAGTTTTCTTGCAGTGGCTTTGTCTAGTTTGATATAAGATAATGCTGGCCTCATAGAATGAGTTAGAAAATATTTATTCCCTCTACTTCTACCCTTTGAAAGAGATTGTAGAGAATGGTACAATAAGAAGAAATATGGTGGACCTGCAAGTGTAGAAAACAGTCCTTTGCTGACAACAAGGCCTACAGCTGCAAGGAATTGGATTCTCCCAATAAACTGACGAGTTTGGAATCAGATTCCTTCCCTGATGAGATGTTAGCCTGAGCAGAAACCTTGATTTTGGCTTTGTGAGCTCCTGGGCACAGAACCCCCTCATCTAAACCAAACATCTGATTTACAGCTTAATAATAAATAATGAATATATAATGGAATGATAATTAGATATGGTTTTAAGCTGATAAGTTTGTGACAATATGGCTGAATTATCAATCCCAGTGTTACTCCTTTTTGCAGAAGGAAATAGATGGAGACAATCCCTTTGAAACAGATCAGTTTTCTTTGCTTCTCAGTAGCATTAGTTGATTACATATTCCATCAAACATCCACTGCTCTATGGAATGTTTTATTGTCCAATAAGTAAAACATCTTTGTTTCTGAAAGGCAGTTTCTGGAAAATGCTCTCAAGATTTGGCTTTTCCACAGATGACAAGAACTGGGGAGATAGTACACAACTATAGTCTCTCTTCCCAAGTGGATTTCAATACAATTTAATTTAATCATCCCCCATAGGCTTGCTTATATATCTTGTTGATCAGTACAGTTGACACTTCTATTCTGGAAAATCTTTTATTGTTTACTATATCTTCAGGCTTCACTCCAATTGGTGGGAAATCTATTTTCCCAAGACAATAGATTATAAATAAAACAAGTAGTGCCGTATGAATTTTAAAACAGTCTGATTCCAGTGTCAGGTCAAAGCAAAACGACTACATTCCCAAAGCCATAAAATATAATTTTAGAACTTCTCAATGATTATTTGTTAAGATAGTTCTAACCTATTTTATTGTAGACTTTTGAACAAAACTCCAGCTGCCACCACAAATGAGAGAATACAAACAAATAAAAAGGGAGGTAATGATTTTTTTGTAAAGCATGAACACATTTTCCATCCATAGGGAACACACAGACAACTCCCAGCGATACCAATTCAAGAATAGAACCAGCAGCAGGTGGTGAGAATGTCATTCATCAACCCTGAAACTAACTTATCTCAGAAAAAATAAACAAACCCTTAAATATCAGGGAGTACCAAAAATTATATTTACATTTTATTTTACCCTCCGAAGTAAAAAGAAAATATTTTTCTGACCTGAGCAATCTACTGATAGACCAGAGTATGCTTAAGAGAATTTTTTTTTTATTGGTATTATTTTTGACTGAAACTTTTCATTAGGTGTTAGGTGTGCAAATGGTTACTGAATACTGAGCATCTAACAAAGGAAACAGAACAGAGGTATAATACTTTATTCTCAAAATTCTTTGTCATGAAAGATTTTGGTTACTTTTTTAACAAAAAATGAGAATGTACTAAACCCACTGACTGATCAATTTTTAAATGATTAAAATGGTGAATTTTACCATTCACCTTTTAATGGTGAATGTTATATATATTTGCCACAATAAAAAGTTAATTCATATGCCTTGAGAGAAAATGGATTTTCCCAAGCTCAATAAGAAACAACTCCTAATACTTATAGGGTTCTCTTAGGATTAGAGCTTCACTGTGCAATATATTTCTACCAGTAGCCACATGTGAATATTGAGTACCTAATATGTGGCTAGTGTACCTAAGCAACTGATTTTTAAATTTTATTTTAACGAATATAAGTTTAAATTTAAAAGCTAAAGCAGTATAAAATAATTTTTGTATTAAACCTTATATTATTGTTCTGATAGGACTTTCATTTAACAGCTGGATTGCACAAGTTATTACTGCTGTATTGTAGTGTGTCTGTCAGATGCATACCTGGATTCCAGTAATATATACAAACAGACCACTTATCTATTTTGTGTCAATGGATTGATTTAGTGTGAGTGATATTTTCTATACTCTGATAAAATTATCACATCACGATTTGAATATTTTACTCAGACAACATGAATCACAATTTTACCTATGAAATCATCAGTGGTAATTAAATTAAGAAAATAATCATTATCTTAATTATAATATACTTAAATCACTTTTCTGGTTTAAAATGTAAGTATAAAACACATTGGTAAATTAATAATGAAAGCCTACTAGTGATGCTGAACTGAACAAAAATGCAGAAAAAGACCAGAATATTGAAGGAAAATATGTACTGGAAAATAGTATGTCAAGTATCTCAGAAAATGACAATAGAAATTTTTGTAACAGAGTCCAACAAAAAAATAGTTTGTTGTGTAAACTCTTTTGGAGATAATAATATAGATAATATTAAGATTTTTTTCAGCAAACACAATGAATTTGATAAGTTTCTTCTCTGAAGTCTAAAAAGAACTGATGAAATTAGTGAACTAGAATCAGAATCAACAAAATTTTTAAATTATTCTTAACAGGATCTGAGATTGTAAATTTGACCAGCTATAAAATGACTTCCATTCCTTCCCAGAAATGGAAAACCTTTTTTAGATGGAGACATGGCAAAATAAATTACTATTTCATTTGTAGGATCTTTGTTAGAAAATTATGAGCAAATGACTAATAAATTAGATACTTTTTAAAAATGCCAATGACTTTCAATTAAGCATGAAATATTGGCCTATATAGCACAAATCTTTTAAAAAAGTTGAATATTAACTAAGTCATATTTTGAAAATTACAATTTTCTTTAGTTTTAGCGGTGTCATGCATTGTAAGACACTGCCATGTTCATCCTTTGTGTGTCTTTCATGTCATATGACTTTAATTCATTGCCTAAATAATAAGTTCATGTTATGGATATTTTTAAATCATTTACAACTGTTTGACAAATGTCTCGGTTTGATATGAAGACATTACCTTCCATCATAACGGGATTATGACAGTTATGTCAAAAATCAGGACTGTTTGCACTTTTAAAACAAGAGAGTAGTAATTTCCTTACTGATACGTTCCATTCTATGATGCATAATGAAAACAACCATGATACTATGAAAAGTATCATGCATGCAGTTTTAAAAAGTGTTCAGTTTTTATGTGCAAATGCTATGAGTTATTTAAAACAATTAATTAATTCTAGTGATGAGGTTGATGTGATCCTTCAGGGATTCTACTCAATCTTGTGCCTCACAAAAGCTTCTTGTCCACTGCTATCTTTTTTTACTAAAGAAAAATCCCTCTAATAGTCTCTCTTTTACAACCATCTCTTCTAGAGGCTGAAAGGTCTCTAGTACACAGGTAAGCATTAACAAACCTGATGTACCATGAAAATGGCAGAATTTCTCTGAATCGTAGTGGCAGCTCAATTATGGAAACTCTCTAGTGATTTGAGGTATAATTTGATAATTTCCTTTCATTAGACTTTTTCACTGGTCAGCTTTTTCTCTCCACCAACTCCACCCCCAGGCTGTGGTTCTTAGAAATTTGCTACCAAAAAAAGTTTTTTTTTTCTAGTTTGAACACTGGAATTAGTAACAGAGTATTAAAAATGCATTAAGCAGGGCAATAAATTTCATTGGCTCTGCACATTTTCATCTTGCACAATACACAACAGCTTTATTTTGTAACAGACTTTTTAGTGAACAGATGCAATAGCTACCAGGGAAGTAGGACTAAGAATTCACAGTTGAAGACACTGCTGTAATAATGTTTACTGGGTTTTGTTGACATATGGAATAATTTGTCTTAGACCCTGGAATACATATATTCCTCAGTCTTGGGAATAAATGGAGGAATGATTTTATGATATAGTATTTTTCAAATTAGCATCATCAGCAATCATTAAAATGGCTATGATTTTCAAAGTAGGCAAAAAGAAAGTTAAGTTTCCTGAATCCTTTTCATATAGTGACACCAAGACTATGTACATACATTAATTTTCTTTCAAGAATTAACTAAAAGCCTAAAAATGATGCTCTATGAATGTCTGAATAAAGAATTAGAATGAGCAATATCTAAAGCCACTTTCTCTTATAAATACAAGATAATTTCCTTATTAAAGAATTCAAAAGAATAAGTTGTGAAATTATATCTTGTTGAGAGATGCTTTTTCCTCCATGTGAGCAAAATAATTTTCAAGGTAGAGTTAGTGGTTCAGTAGCACTCTAGTAACATGAAAATGTCCCCAGTTACTCCAGGGTTTCCCATTTTACTCCCTCTTTAAAAAAAAGAAAGAAAGAAAGAAAGAAAAAAAAGCAAAAAAGGCTGCTAAAAGTTAAGTACTGTTTCTGTTTATAGCATGGCTTTGTAAGATTTTAACAGAATAAGTCTCTCATAAGTAATAACTATAAACCCAGGTCACACAAACAGAAACTATAGAAGAGATTTGAAGAACAAAATAAAGTAGACGAATTTTGGAGAGCAAGTCAGTGTTGTGGAAAAGGGCTGGTGTGGTGTGGACTGATGTTGCAGGAAATTCTCCAAGTGTGACACATGGTAAGTAAGGATTCAACAAAGTCCATCATCTTTCTTGCCTGAGGAAAGTGAAAGCAAAGTTTTGGACAACTATGGCCCATGAAGAATGAGAGCAGGTACTGAGAGAGAGAGAGAGAGAGACAAGGGGAAAACAAACAAACAAACAAACAAACAAACAAAAACTACAGTAGTCCCAAATTCTGTATATTAGTTTTACTTAATTCTCTGGCTGACCCCAAGCCAGCATGTGCAGGGAAACCTAGAAGCAAGGAGTGGAAAGGATTAATGAATTGCCCTTCTACTGTAACCATCCAGGTAAAACAGATTTTGCAGATTGAACACAACTAGGTCAATGGCTTGATTAAATAAAAATGTCAACACTCAGGGCGCCTGGGTAGCTCAGTCAGTTAGGCACCTGGCTCTTGGTTTCAGCTAAGGTCATGATCTTGGGTTCATGGGATGAAACTCCACATCAGACTTGCACTTAGCGGGTAGTCTGCTGGAGATTCTCTCTCTCTCACTCCCCCTGCCCATTCCCCCTGCTCGCCCGCTCTCTCTTTCTCAAATAAATAAATAAATAGAATCTTAAAAAAATATATCAACACTCTTCACAGCAGTGTATCAAAAACACAAAAAATATATATATTTAACCACATCATATCCAAAGTAAAGGAAACACAAAAGTAAAGGAAAAGTATTGAGAGCTGTCATGCAAAAACAGAGCATCGAGAGGATTCCAGCAGATGGCAGAGTAGAAAGCAGCAAGAATCTATCTCACCACCTAGGCAACAATTGCACTGCCAAATTCTATCTAATATATCTCTTTTGGAACTTTGGAATTGTTGAAAGCTTGCAGCTTACCAGGAGAAGACTTGGAGGATAAATTCCAGTTAATTTCTCTCAATTTCAGCTCTTAGCACAGTAGCATCTCTCCCCATCTCATACCCACAGCTCTATGGCAAGTAGTTGTGAATGTGTATTTTAGAAGCATCTTGCATGTAATTTGTGGACACTTGCTGTCCAACAAGTATTGGGGGGGGGGTCTGTGCTCTGATCACTGATTGTTGTTTTTGATATCAGTGGTACAAAGAGGAAGGAGGCTATTACTGTTGTATCTCACCACTTTTTGGCTCTCCCACTCTTGCTGAAGTGACCTCTGGAGTATTTAAAAGGCTAGCACTCTTAATATCTAAAGAGTAAAAATGTGATGGTACAATGTGATGACTAAAGAGTAAAAGATGAGAAGAGTTAAAGGTGTACACTGTTGCAAAATAGCTACTGTTTACATACATGATTAATGCTGAACAACCACTAGGATGATGACAAAAAGTAACTGCAAAGGGACTTATAAATTTCAAAATAATTCTTAGGGAAATCAAATAATGGAAAAAGAAAGAAACTGAAAAATGGAAACAAGAGAATATAGAAGCAAAAAATGACATTTCCCACCATCCAACGTACACTGAACAGTTTTTACTTTATATTTTATCAGCATTCTCACCCTCCATTGGAATCTAAGCTACATGAAAGCAGAGATCATTTTGTTTTCATTGTTTTGTATTTATTTATATGTTTTATATGTTTTTAAATTAATTTCAATTTCACATTCTCTGAGTACTTGAGACATGCTAGATGCTTAAAATTATTGGTTACATAAATGAATACAGTCCAGACTTTATTTTTCTTTATCAAGGTGGAACTAATAATCTAATGTAAGCCAGATATACCCATATGAGAGAATAAGTGAAATTCATTTATATTCTTCACCTGAGTGCTAAATCCAATTCCATGTTTTCTAAAGCATACTATTACTGTAATCACATATTCTTAGTTTTTGAATTGTAGTGTAATTTCTGGTTCATTGGCAGCTCAAGTTGCCATTTTAAATCCTATCAAGAAAAGCATGAGTAGAGATGAATGATACTCACTTGAGTCGGTTAGGCTCATATTATCAAGGGCTCCTTCCAGATGCTTTATGATGATAAAAATGCTGTGTCAACTTATTAAGTTTGTTCCATTAAGCCACATAGTCCTTTACAGACTCTTATTATAACATGTTGATATTCTGATATCTAGCCCCAGAAGCAAACCATGCAGGGGTATCTTGGAAAGTGAGGTAGGAAGGTTTCTTGAATTTAATGACTTTGTACATATTTATAGTTACTGATAATATTATTCTGACATTTGGGATTGATGTATATGTTTTTACATTAAATGGTATGAATTTATAAAGTACCTTGCAAGGTATCTGTCACATTATTTCTCTTTAACATATTAAAAAGATAGATAGTACTAGATGAAGTTAAAACATCACCTTCCCTTCAGACTAGTTTTATCTGTTTATCTAGACAAATCTTAAGATTACCTCAGGGTTTGCTAAGGGTGTTGATTGGACAGAGAAAGAGAAAGAGACAAAGATGGAAAGAGAGTTTAAGTGAAATTGTTTCCAGTGTTTATTTTTCCCTTTTCAACAGATCAAGTACCAGAGTGCAAGGATACATACAACTAAAGTGTGACGGGGTTCTCAACCAAACTAAGGGCTATAGCTTCCGGGTATCTGGAAAAATTAGAATAAAGAGAGAATGAGAGGGGTGCCTGGGTGGCTCAGTGGGTTAAGCCTCTGCCTTCAGCTCAGGTCATGATCTCAGGGTCCTGGGATCGAGCCCTGCATTGGGCTCTCTGCTTGTCAGGGAGCCTGCTTCCCACTCTCTCTGTGCCTGCCTCTTTGCCTACTTGTGATCTCTCTCTCTTTCTCTCTCTCTCTCTCTGTGTCAAATGAATAAATAAAATCTTAAAAAAAAAAAAAAGAGAGAGAGGGAGAGAGAGAATGAGAATGACCCAAAAGAAATGTATCATTCCTGCAACCAATCATATATTAATCTGTTCCCTGAAATCATTAGTTTTCACTTTTATGTAAGAGAAATTTTAATAAATTAAGAAGTCAAAGGAGTTCAACAATTTCACTGAAGTTTACTAGAATTTTAGTGTGGAGGGGGGAGGCAGAGCAAAACATGAACTGCCTATCACACATGGCCTAATTCTTAGGAAACCCAAATGGAAAATTTTTACACTGAAAAATAAGAGACAATCATTTATTTAGTGAAGAGGAATTAACAAGGCCATTTAGAAAATTTCATTAAACTAGCCATGAATATATTCCTTAAAAAAAACTGTTTAATAAGTTCTCAAAACTTATTTACCAATTTAAGATGAGCTTAGTGGAAGTTGCTCATCTGTGTTTCACAAAATATCAGCTAGGATGGTCAGTCCAGTAATTACACTATTAACTAAGGTTTCTCCACAGGCTGCCTGGGCTTCCTCACAGTAGGGGGTTGGTTACAAGAGTAACTACCCCAGGAAAGTGGTATCTCTTTGACATTGCTTCAGAAGTTGCATGGCATCATGTCTGCTGCACTATATTGGTTGAAGTAGTCAGAAAACTGCCAGTTTTAAGGGAAGCAGATACAGTCAACCCTGGTTGATGCAGGAGTGGTAAAATTCTAGAAGTACAGTAGTAGCCATCTTTGGAAAATCCAAACTTTAATACTCAGTTCTTCTGTGACCTACACACTGTATTTTGAACAAAATAAATATTTACCCCATGTGAAAAAATATCAAAAATTCATGTTTTTACACTTAACATCATTTGAGCATTTCCCACACGCTTCAGTTCAACTTCGATAAGGTAATTTACAATGTTTCAGTTGTTCAGCGCCTTAATTTACTCACAAATATTTTTAATCACTTGTTTACTTTTACCACTTTACATAAGTTACATGTCTTCATGCAAAATGCTAATTTTTCTTGTGCTGAGTAAATAATATTTAATTACCTTTAAAATTATAAAAGTCTTTATCGAACTAGAGCATAATTAATAATTAACACTCATTTTCACTACTCCTCTTTTTGATAATTTACCTCTATACATTTTAATTTCAAACTGCCCTATCCTGAACCATACTTAAATTAGAATATTTCTTATTATTTTTATTAACATATAATGTATTATTTGCCCCAGGGGAACAGGTTTGTGAATCGTCAGCCTTATACACTTCAATGTCCATAGCCCAACCACCCTCTCCATAACCCCCTCCCCTCAGCAACCCTCAGTTTGTTTTGTCATATTAAGATTCTCTTATGGTTTGTCTCCCTCTCGATCCCATCTTGTTTCATTTTTTCCTTCCCTACCCCCTAAACCTCCCAAGTTGCCTCTCAAATTCCTCATATCAGGGAGATCATATGATAATTGTCTTTCTCTGATTGACTTATTTCACTAAGCATAATACCCTCTAGTTCCATCCATGTCATTGTGAATGGCAAGATTTCATTTCTTTTGATGGCTGCATAGTATTCCATTGTGTATATATACCACCTCTTCTTTATCCATTCATCTGTTGATGGACATCTAGGTTCTTTCCATAGTTTGGCTATTATGGATATTGCTGCTATAAACATTTGGGTGCATGTGCTCCTTCGGATCACTACATTTGTATATTTAGGGTGAATACCCAGCAGTGCAATTGCTGGGTCATAGGGTAGCTCTATTTTCAACTTTTTGAGGAACCTCCATGCTGTTTTCCAGAGTGGCTTCACCAGCTTGCATTCCCACCAGCAGTGTAGGAGGGCTCCCCTTTCTCCACATCCTCTCCAACATCTGGTGTTTCCTGACTTGTTAATTTTAGCCATTCTGACTGGCGTGAGGTGGTATCTCATTGTATTTTGATTTGTATTTCCCTGATGCCGAGTGATGTGGAGAAATTTTTCATATGCCTATTGGCCATCTGGATGTCTTCTTTGCGGAAATGTCTGTTCATGCCCTCTGCCCATTTCTTGATTGGATTATTTGTTCTTTGGGTGTTGATTTCAATAACTTCTTTATATATTTTGGATACTAGCTCTTTATCTGATATGTTTTTTGCAAATATCTTCTCCCATTCTGTCAGATGTCTTTTGGTTTTATTGACTCTTGCCTTTGTGATGTTTCTAGGAAGAAGCTGCTACGGCTGAGGTTAAAGAGGTTGTTGCCTGTGTTCTTCTCCAGGATTTTTATGGATTCCTGTCTCACATTGAGATCTTTCAACCCTTTGCACTCTATTTTTGTATGTGGGGAAAGGAAATGGTCTAGTTTCATTCTTATGCATGTGGCTGTCCAATTTTCTGAACACCATTTGTTGAAAAGACTGTCTTTTTTCCATTGGACATTCTTTCCTGCTTTGTCAAAGATTAGTTGACCATAGAGAGTTGAGGGTCTATTTCTGGGCTCTCTATTCTGTTCCATTAATCTATGTGTCTGTTTTTGTGCCAGTACCATACTGTCTTGATGATGACAGCTTTGTAATAGAGCTTGAAGTCTGAAATTGTGATACCACCAACTTTGGCTTTCTTTTTCAACATTCCTCTGGCTATTCGAGGTCTTTTCTGGTTCCATATAAATTTTGGGATTATTTGTTCCATTTCTTTGAAAAAAATGGATGGTGTTTTGATAGGGATTGCTTTAGGTAGCATAGACATTTCCACAACATTTCTTTTTCCAATCCATGAGCATGGAACAATTTTTCATTTCTTTGTGTCTTCCTCAATATTTCATGAGTACTTTATAGTTTTCTGAGTACAGATCCTTTACCTCTTTGGGTAGGTTTATTCCTAGGTATCTTATGGTTTTGGGTGTAATTGTAAATGGGATCGAGTCCTTAATTTCTCTTTGTTCTGTCTTGTTGTTGGTGTATAGAAATGCACAGATTTCTGTGCATTGGTTTTATATCCTGACACTTTCCTGAATTCCTGTAAGAGTTCTAGCAGTTTTGGAGTGGAGTCTTTCGGGTTTTCCACATGAAGTATCATATCATCTGCAAAGAGTGACAGTTTGACTTCTTCTTTGCTGATTGGGATGCCTTTAATTTCTTTTTCTTTTCCGATTGCTGAGGCTAGGACTTCTAGTACTATGTTGGATAGCAGTGGTAATAGTGGAAATCCCTGCTGTGTTCCTGACCTTAGGAAAAAGTTCTGTTTTCCCCCTTGAGAATGATATTTGCTATGGGTTTTTCATAGATGGATTTAATGATATTGAGGTATGTACCCTCTATCCCTACACTTTGAAGAGTTTTGATCAAGAAAGGATGCTGTACTTTGTCAAATGCTTTTTCAGCATCTATTGAGAGTATCATATAGTTCTTGTTCTTTCTATTATTAATGTATTGTATCACATTGATTGGTTTGCAAATGTTGAACTAACATTGCAGCCCTGGAATAAATCCCACTTGGTCATGGTGAATAATCCTTTTAATGTACTGTTGGAACCTATTGGCTAGTATTTTGGTGAGAATTTTCGCCTCCATGTTCATCAATGATATTGGTCTTTAATTCTTTTTTTTGATGAGGTCTTTGTCTGGTTTTGGGATCAGGGTAATGTTGGCCTCATAAAATGAGTTTGGAAGTTTTCCTTCCATTTCTATTTTTTGGAACAGTTTCAGGAGAATAGGAATTAATTCTTCTTTAAATGTTTGGTAGAATTCCCCTGGGAAGCCGTCTGGTCCTGGGCTTTTGTTTGTTTGGAGATTTTTGATGACTGTTTCAATCTCCTTACTGGTTATGGGTCTGTTCAGGTTATCTATTTCTTCCTGGTTCAGTTGTGGTAGTTTATATATCTCTAGGAATGCATCCATTTCTTCCAGATTGTCAAATTTGCTGACGTATAGTTGCTCATAATATGTTCGTATAATTGTTTGTATTTCTTTGGTGTTGATTGTGATCTCTCCTCTTTCATTCATTATTTTATTTATTTGGGACCTTTCTCTTTTCTTTTTCACAAGTCTGGCAAGGGTTTTATCAATCTTATTAGTTCTTTCAAAGAACCAGCTCCTAGTTTCATTGATTTGTTCTACTTTTTTTTTGGTTTCTATTTCATTGATTTCTGCTCTGATCTTTATATTTCCCTTCTCTTGCTGTGTTTAGGCTTTCTTTGCTGTTCTTTCTTGAGCTCCTTTAGGTGTAGGGTTAGGTTGTGTATTTGAGACCTTTTTTGTTTCTTGAGAGAGTCTTGTATGGCTATATACTTTCCTTTCAGCACCACCTTTGCTCTGTCCCACAGATTTTGAAACTTGTGTTTTCATTTTCATTTGTTTCCATGAATTTTTAAAATTCTTGTTTAATTTCCTGGTTGACCCATTCATTCTTTATTAGGATGCTCTTTATCCTCCATGTATTTAGGTTGTTTCCAACTTTCCTCTTGTGATTGAGTTCTAGCTTCAGAGCATTGTGGTCTGGAAAATATCCAGGGAATGATCCCAGTCTTTTGGTACCAGGTGAGACCTGATCTGTGACCCAGAATGTGATCTATTCTCGAGAATGTTCCATGTGCACTAGAGAAGAATATGTATTCTGTTGCTTTGGGATGGAATGTTCTGAATATATCTGTGATATCCATCTGGTCTAGTGTGTCCTTTGAGGCCTTTATTTCCTTGTTGATCTTTTGCTTGGATGATCTGTCCATTTCAGTGAGGGGGGTGTTAAAGTCCCCTACTATTATTCTATTATTGTCAATGTGATTGTTTTATATACTCTTTGGCTTAAAATCTAATTTATCTGATATAATGGGATTGCCACCCCATTCAGTGGGTTACGCCTCTGCCTTTGGTTCAGGTCATGATCTCAGGGTCCTGGGATCTAGTCCTACATCAAATCTCTGCTCAACAGGGAGTCTGCTTCCCCCTTCTCCCTCTCTGCCTGCCTCTCTGCCTACTTGTAATCTCTCTCTGTCAAATAAACAAATAAAATCTTTAAAAAAAATAAGTTTTGCTACCCCAGCTCTCTTTTGATGTCCATTAGCATGGTAAATTGTTTTCCACCCCCTCACTTTAAATCTGGAGGTGTCTCATCTACAATGAGTTTCTTGCAGACAGCATATTGATTTTAGTGTTGTTGTTGTTGTTAATCCTTTCTGATACCCTGTGTCTTTTGATTGGGGAATTTAACCCATTTACATTCAGGGTAACTATTGAAAGATATGAATGTAGTCCATTGTATTGCCTGTAAGGTGACTATTACTGTATATTGTCTCTGTTCCTTTCTGATCTGCTACTTTTAGGTTCTCTCTTTGCTTAGAGGACCCGTTTCAATATTTCCTGTAGGGCTGGTTTGGTATTTGCAAATTCTTTTAACTTTTGTTTGTCCTGGAAGTTTTTATCTCTCCTTCTATTTTCAATGACAGTCTAGCTGGATATAGTATTCTTGGCTTCATATTTTTCTCATTTAGTGCTCTGAATATATCATGCCAGTTCTTTCTGGCCTGCCAGGTCTCTGTGGATAAGTCTGCTGCCAATGTAATATTTCTACCATTGTATGTTACAGACTTCTTGTCCTGAGCGGCTTTCAGGATTTTCTCTTTGGCACTAAGACTAGTACATTTTATTATTAGGTGACGGGGTGTGTACCTATTTTTATTGATTTTATTGATCTGTGTCTCCTGGATTTTGATGCTTATTCCCTTTGCTGTATTAGGGAAATTCTCTATTATAATTTGCTTCAATATACCTTCTGCTCCTCTCTTTCTTCTTCTTCTGTAATCCCAATTATTCTAACATTGTTTCACCTTATGGTATCACTTATATCTCGAGTTCTTCCCTTGTGGACTAACAGTTGTTTGTCTCGCTTTTTCTCAGCTTCTTTATTCCCCATCATTTGGTCTTCTATATCACTCATTCTCTCTTCTGCCTCATTTATCCTAGCAGTAAGTGCCTCCACTCTTGATTGAACCTCCTTAATTCCTTTTTTGACTTCAGCTTGGTTAGATTTTTGTTCTTTTATTTCTCCAGAAAGGGATTTTATTTCTCCAGACAGGGTTTCTCTATTATCCTCCATGCTTTTTTCAAGCCCAGCTAGCACCTTGTGAATTGTAATTCTGAACTCTTGATCTGACATATTTCCAATGATTTTATTGATTAGGTCCCTAGCCATCAGTACTGTCTCTTGTTCTTTTTTGTTGTGGGTTTTTCCACCTTGTCATTTTATCCAGGTATGAATATATGAACAAGAGATTAAAATACTAAAAGGGTGGCAAAGACCCCAGAAAAATGTATGATAACCAAATCAAGAGACCCCAAACCAGGGACAGAAGAAAGGGGGTAAAATAAATTTAAAAAAAATCTATCTATATATCTCTATCTCTATCTCTATCTCTATATCTATATCTATATTTGTAAAGACTGGTAAATAGAACAGAGCCACCCACTTGATTTTGGGTGTATTTTGGCCTCTTAGAAGAAACTACCTCCCAAAATTTTAAAGAAAGGGAAATATATATATATATATATATATATATATATATATATACACACACACACAAATAATAATGGTAAACACGATGAAGGGATGGAATGTGACTGTAAATTGAAAATTTTTAAAAAATTCTAAAAAAGGAATTGATAAGATAAGTTCGTTGGAAAGAGAAAGAAGAAGAAAAAAAGGTGGGGGGGGGGACAAAATGTGCTCAGGCTGGAGACTAGAACAAAGCCCTGTGCTAGATTTAGGGTATATTTTGATCTATTAGCAGAAATCGTATTCCAAATTTTTTATATTAAAAAAAAACCCATAGGTATACAAAAAATATATAGTGAAGTTTAAAATATGACTATAATAATGAAAGTTTAAAAAAATTTTTTTTAAAGAAAGGTATTGTTAAGATAAACTAGTTAAAAGATGTTAGAAGAGTTAAGAGGAAATATTAAAAAAATTAGAATAAGGAAAAAAGAAAATTAAAAAAAATTAACTTTTCAATACTAAAGGATCATGGGAGAAAGCCATGAATTCCATGCATTGCTTTCCACTATCTCTAGAGTTCTGCTGTTTTCCTGTATTGGTGAGCTTGGTCTTGGTTGGATGTTCTTGCTGATCTTCTGGGGGTGGGGCCTGTTGTAGTTATTCTCAAATGTCTTTGCCCAAGGCAGAATTGCACGACCATTGCCAGAGGCCAGGATAAGAAATCTGCTTGAGTTTGCTCTTGGGAGTTTTTGTTCCCTGAACACTTTCTCTAGAGCTCTGGAGGATGGGAATGAAAATGGCAGCCTCCCAATCTCAAGCCCAGAGGAGCCAAGAGCTCAGAGCCCCACTCCTCAATGTGCCCTCAGAGAAAATGTGTCAATCACTTCCATCTCCCTAGTCTCCAGCCAAGCTCTGTGCTCACCCAGCCTGTGACTGAGCATTTCTGTCTCTGATGCACAGCCCCTTTTGGAGTCTCCAAGCTCAGCAGATTCCTGCCTCCAGAGGAGGAAGGGGAGTCTCCCTGGATCTGCCACTTATGGGGTCCCTGCTCAAAGAGCAGTGCCCCAACTGTACCACGGATAATGGTTTAAGGTAACCCTGAGCTGAGAGCTCACTCCTCGGCTGTCTCTGCAGTTGGCTTCCCCACTCCAGTACCTGGGAGCTCTGCCACACTCAGACACCCCCAATCTTTCAGTGACCCTGCGGGTCCTGAGACCACACTGTCCCCATGAGGGCTCCACCCCGACTTAGCCTCTGGAGCAATGTCCCTCAGTGGAGCAGACTTCTAAAAGTTCTGATTTTGTGGTCCACTGCTCCACTGCTCGCCGGGAGCCAGCCCCTCCCCCCACCATCTATCTTCCCATTGCCTCGGATTCACTTGTTCACACATGCTACCTTTTAGAAAGTGGTCGATTTGCTCTTTCTAGAATTGCTGCTTTTTTTCTCTTTAATCTCCTGTTGAGTTTGTCACTGTTCAGAATGGTTTGATAACTATCTAGCTGAACTCCTGTGACCTGATGTCATTTCATTCCACTACTCCTCCGCCATCTTGCCTCTCCTTAAATTAGAATATTTTTTATAACTTTATTTTTTTGTTTTGTTTCAAAAAGATAGGAAACATTGGAGTGCCTGGGTGGCTCGGTGGGTAAAACCTCTGCCTTTGGCTCGGGTCATGATCTCAGGGTCCTGGGATCAAGCCCTGTGTCAGGCTGTTTCCTCTGCGGGAGCCTGCTTTCCCTTCTCTCTCTGCTTGCCTCTCTGCCTACTTGTGATTTCTCTCTCTCTGTCAAATAAATTAATAAAAATCTTAAAAAAATAAAAAGATAGAAAACATCAGTTGGGTACAACACAATATCATCTCTTTCTTAGGAATTACTTGGACTTTTCTTTGAAAACAAATGAGAAAAATATGGAATTATGTATAAAAGTGTTTATTTATGTTACATCAGTGGTAGTTTCTGGTTGGTTTCAAGATATATACATTTTGATAATTATTCATACTCATAGGAATAGTCCAATTAATATTTTGAATATTATGAAATAAAAAAAAACTACTTAGTAAGTTAGTTTACAAATCTTTCGATATATACCGATAGTATAAATCTATCTCAGTATAAAAATTCACTATCAATTGACTATCAATTGACAGCTAAATTATTGGTAAGGTAATTTTGGCTGAGCCAACTAAATGAGGCATCTGAATTCTAGTCTACTGTGGTCCTCAATATGTATGGTCCACAAAAATAAGGTCATATCAACACATAAAATTATTAAGAATTATATTGATAACAAAGCAATCCCTATTATGTAGATGGTCTGTTTTTCCTCACAAACTCTATTTTCCTAAGTGTAGTTTATTATATCTGTTTACTTCAGTATTAGTAATGAAGCAACATGTG
The DNA here is from genome assembly GCF_963455335.1 of Martes martes. Taxonomy (NCBI): domain Eukaryota; kingdom Metazoa; phylum Chordata; class Mammalia; order Carnivora; family Mustelidae; genus Martes; species Martes martes. The sequence goes on from NC_137894.1 coordinate 88,320,265, forward strand.
AGTATAACTAATGATTAGAAAGAAAGCATAAGATAATTGTCTTCAACATTTCTCTCAACTTCCAATTACAATAGGATAATGTGTGATGACAGTGCATGTCAATAGGAACGATGCAATTATTTTTCTAAATGAATGAGATGAAACATGTGATTAGGTGAAGCCCTTTTACTTGGTTTCTTTTAGTTTTGCCTTTCCTGCCTTCATTTCAACAACTAAACATTTGTGGTTGGCAACCAAAGCAAATCTGTCTTCTGTTGAATTTAGTTTTGTTGAATTTCTAGGTTCATGAATGGTTTCTAATATGCAGAGAAATTATTAAAAAGTAGTAGAAATATTTAACCTATTAAAGATTTTTTTTGAAATTGCAAATTATATGCAGTCAATTAATCATCATTTGTTGTTTTTCCTATACCCCTATCAGTGAATTTTTATTTGCTTAAAATATTTTTGGAAATTGTCTCTTCTAAAAATTTGTCCCAAGGTACATGTAGACCATAGAAAATTACTGTATTTTTGTATCCATTATGGACAAAAAATATTATTTATCATTAGTGTCATTGTTTCTAAAAAAATTCAATGTATCTTTAAATGATAAGAAATCTTGTCCTGAAGATAATGAAACTAAATTGATTAATATTTTACCTATTGATAGAAAAATATCCTAAAAAACATTCAATATTTGTTTTCACTAGTTGATTTTACAAGTCATTTTATGCCAGCTACTGAAAATTTGGAATATTTAGCTCTTTTGATTTTCTGTACTTAATTCAAAATTTTAAAGTAATTTCATTACCAAAAAACTCCCAGTTTTTTCAATTTCAGCATTTCATGTCATGTTTTTCCAGAATAATATTTTCAACAATAAGGTATACAGCAATAGCCTAAAATATAAACACATTTTTTACAAACAATGTCTGTCTCTGTAGCATAGAATTGCTGAGAAAATATATGTTAAATGATTCCCTTATAATAAAAATCACTAAGTGCTTGCCTTCTTTTGGTTTTGTATGTCATTATGTCATTATACAGTTGAATAAAATAATGTACTATGAACCCTCAATTCAATAACACTGTCAGAACTGTATCCTAAAAATAACCCTGGGTTACTCAAGTATCCATTTTGCCTGGTAAATATTTAAAACTGTCTCAGATTCTTTTGCCAGATAACATGACTTGATGCCTTCTTAATAGAATATAAATTCTGGAGCCAGACTACCTGGGTTTAAATCCTTGCCCTACAATTTCGGGTCATCTTAGAATCATTTTACCCATCTCCTCCAGTTATCATCTGTAAAATGCTCAAAGTACATGATTTACAGTGGGAATTAAATATTTCATCTAAGTGTTTATCATATAATTTTTTTTAAGATTTTATTTATCTGTCAGAGAGAGAGAGAGACAGAAAGAGCAGAAGCAGGGGGAGCTGCAAGCAGAGGGTGAAATGGGCTCTCCATTGAGCAAGGAGCCCAATATGGGACTTAATGCCAGGACCCTGGGATCACGACCTGAGCCAAAGGCAACTGCCCAGCTGACTGAGCTATGAGGACATCCCTATGATCTGTCTTTTAAAAAGTATATAGCTTTTCTCAAAAAAATAATTTTTCTGCCCAGGACTATCTGTTCAGGTGATGCAAATTTTAGAGTTGGCCATATAAAAAATAATTGTTAGCAAAGTCAATACTAAGTTTCTTCAACAAAATCAATTCTCTCAAAAGCAAATAAAATGACATTTGAATTTTTCTTTTCTTAATGTTTGTTTTATAACTTCCCTGTATTAGCTTTAAAAAAGGAAAACACTTTATCTCATTGTTTCTGCCTCATGAACACTGACTTTTTCAGAATATAGAAAAATAATTTAGTACTGATTGCAAATTTTCTAGTGATTCATTTACTGGTTCAGCATGCTTATTTAATAATGAGCACATATTCATTTCCTGTTTGCAAATTTTACAGTACAATTCTCTAAGTGCTCTACATGAGACATTTCAATATTATAAATGGCTTTTAAGCAAGTGCATCAAAGCACAATTCACAATTGACTTGTTTCGTCATATTTATTCATTTGCTTATCCACTAGAGGGAAATAAAATATATAATCCTTATCCATAATGAATTTCAAAGGTTGGGTTATAAGATAAGACCTTCTCAAGGCTATGACTGTCACTTTTATTGTAGTAGCTATGTTCTTCTCTTAAGGACAAGAGATATTATTTCTTCAATTACAAGGTTTTTAGTATGTTGATAACCTTTAATCTCAGCTAGATTATTCAGAGCTAAAAAAGGAAGAAATAAATCCAGGGCATGAATTCACTTTCCAAATGTCTCTTTTGAGAAATGAGGAAGATATCTCATAGAATGTGCCTTGAAAAAGCCTTAATTATTTTGAACTAAAAAAATATATATATATGATTACTAGTTTGTATAAATTAGTTAGAAATATGAGAATAATACTAACAATTTCCAAGTATTTATAACTAACAATTTCCAAGTATTTATAACTTCTTATTGATTTATTTCATATTTTTATTATATCCTAGTTATGTTTGATTACTCCATTAGATAAATGCTATGAAATATGATTAAAAATAGTAAAGTTACAATAACTTTTAGTTTAGATAAATAAAAGGCCAAATGGTAATAGTTTTGTTTTTCTTACTTTTCTGCTTCTTTAAAATGAACAATTGAAAAGGCTTTAGATGATTCAATGCATGCCAGACAAGTCAGCCCTTAAGAAGTTGCATGCCTTAGTAAAACAAGAATGAAAAATTTCATAGTGAGAATGACTAAATCTATTTTTCAGTTTGGATGTGTAAGGTTAGAGTAGGATATAATTAGACAGATGAAAATAATTGGTAAATAAATATACTGTTGTGTATTTTGTAACTTTTTTTCTTTTACATGTATTTTATTGAAATTTTGAATGATAATATCACTTTACAAAATTAGGGTCATCCCTTCAGTTTACCAAATGACTTGATTTTTTTGAGTCTTCTAAGGATAGTAGTTCCTAAGTTATCCATTAAGAAGTACTCAAGGGTTGCCTGGGTAGCTCTTGAGGAAAACTGGATGTGGTTATATGTGAATATTCTGGACTATCTTTGCAACATTTCTTTACTGTAAAAATATTCCAAAATAAAGAATGCATTAATTAAAAAAAAAAAACTTCCATGATTAGGCTCAATAGTAGAATGAATAGAAGAAAGCAAAGAATAGGTGAACTGGATGGCAGATTACAGAGAACTGGATACAACTTACCAAACCTGATTAAAATATGAAAATTAATAGATTAAGAAAATGAACAAAACCTTAGATACTATCACAAATGTTTCAAACTAATACCACTAGAACCCCAGAAGGAAAGGAGAAAGAGGGCAGGATGGATAAAATACTCAACTTGATAGTAGCTTATAACTTTCCAAATTTAGAAAAAAAAATACACTGACAGATTTCAAGGAGCTGAAAACAACCCAACTGAATAAATCTAAAGAAATCCACACTAAGACACATAATAGTTAAAGAACTAGAAGTTAAAAACAAAGAAAAAATATTGGAGCAGGGAATACTATATCTGAAAAAAAGAATCGTGATGTATTTCTCATCAGAAACCATGGGTGCCAGAAGGAAATGAAACATTTTTTAATTACTGAATGAAAAAAAAAAATTCCACCTCAGATTTCAAAATCTACTGAAGTTAATACTTAGGAGTAAAGGGAAGAAAAAAAGACATTCTTAGATAAGGAAAACTGAGAGAATTTGTTGCCAGCACATCTACCCTAAATGAATGGCTAAAGGCAGTTCTCTAAATAAAATATTCACAATAAAAGAAGGAATCTTAGGACATTAGAAAGGAAGAAAGAATATGGAAATAGAAATATGTGGATGTGGGAAAATACAATGTAATTTTCTTCTTAAGTTTTCCATTTGAAGTTGAATATTGGAACATGAAGATGGTTCTAAATATATTCAAAGGGATTATTTAAGATAATTATAGAGCAAAATAAGCCCAAAGCAAGCAGTGAAGTTGGTAATAAAAAAGTGCAGAAATCAATGAAACAGATTAATGAAAAGCGACAAAAAGAATCAATGAAACAAAATGCTGGTTTTCTTGAAAAGATCAATAAAATTGACAAACTGTAAAGATTGACAACAAAAAGACACAAATTACCAGTATCAAGAATGAAAGAAAGGATATCACTAAAAACCCTGTAGACATCAAAAAGATTGTAAGCGACAACTAGGAATAGTGCCACAGTGCACTAACATTTACAGCCAATGAAAAACCACCACTACCTCAAAGTCTTGTTCTTCTCTAATAAACTTTTGTTCAGAACAACCCTCCCCAATTTTCTCCAAAACCTAATAAAAGCTGACCTTCTCTTTGTCTCTTCGACTTCCCTATGGTTCACCATAACTTGCTAGTTCTGAATTGCAGTTCCTCTGCTATTCTCAGACAAACTCATTTTTTCACTTAAATAAATTTACTTTTTGCTCAGCTTAAAGATTTCATACCCAAAATACATAAATAACTTTCAATCCTGTAAGAAAACAGAAGACATGACAGACATTTCACTGACCAGGATAGACAGAAAAGCATATAAAAATCCATTCAATAGCTTGAACCATTAAGGAAATACAAATTTAGCCATAATGAATTATAAATAAACATTTACTAGAATTTCTGTAATCAAAAGTAGTGACAACACCAAAGGTTGGTAAGGGTGTGGAGAAACTGGATTACTCATACATTGCTGGAGGGAGTGTAAAATGGTACAGTTACTCTATAAAACAGGTTAGCAATTTCTTAAAAACCTAAACAAGAAATGACCATATGAACCAGCACTTGCACTCCTGAGTATTTGTCCCAGAAAAATAAAAATTTATATTTACACTAAAGCCTAGAAATGCATGTTGTTCATAACAGCTTTATTTGTAATAGCCCAAACCAGGAAACAACCCAAATGTCATTTATGGGTGTATAGCTAAACAAACTATGGTGCGTACATATCGCAGAATACTATTAAGCTATAAAAAGGAATAACTACTGACATAAGCAGTTCCTTGGATGTATCTCCAGAGTATCATATTGAGTGAAAAAGGCCCAATCTCCAAAATTTACATGATTTATGATTCCTTTTATGTAACATAATCACAATGTTAAAATTATACAGATGATGAAAAGATTATTGGTTGTCAGGGGATAAGGACAAAAGTATAGATGTGGCAGGACATGGGTGTAGTTATAAAAAATTATTTTGTATCTTGACTACATCAGTGGTAATACCTTATTATGATATTATACTGTAGTTCTGAAAGATAGTTCCTTTGAAATATTAGGTAGAGAGTGTGTGGGCTATGTCTGTATTACTTCTTGCAACTTTATGTAAATCTGAAAATAAAAAGTATTATTAAAAATAATAATCTTGCTTACTATAGTCAATAAGATAGCAGTCTAAGATTTAGAATTTAGTAGAGAAATGTAAATGTAAATATAATAGATTTAAAAATTAGAAATGGAACTGAAAATAGTCAATAGTACTATTAACAAGTTAAGGTATGTAATAATATAATAAACAGAGATGAGGAGAGGATTAGTTAAAGGTTAAGTAAAATAGGCAAGGTGAAACACAGGAAAATTAACAAGATAGGAAATACAGAGTGTGAGCAGGAAGTAAAGAAGATGGGAGTTGGAATGCCTGGATAGCTCAGTCAGTTAAGCATCTGCCCCCAAGGGTTCTGGGATCAAGTTTGCATGGGTCTTTGCTTAGTGGGGAACCAGCTTCTCCCTCTGCCTGCCACTCCTCCTGCTGGTGCTCTCTCTCTCTCTCTCTCTCTCTCTCCCTGAAATATAAATAAGTAAAATCTTGAAAGAAAGGAAGGAAAGAAGGAAGGAACAAAGGAATGAAGGAAGTAAGGAAGGGAGGAAGAGCAAAGACAGAAAGAAGATAGAAGGAGAAATCCTCATACATAGCTGATCAGAACCCTAGAGGAAGAAGGAAAAATGGAGCACAGTAATATTGGAAATGATGATAAATCAGGAATTTCCAAATCTGATAAAAAATATCAAGCTACAGATTGAAAACATTCTAGATTGAAAGATGGAAAAACAAGTAGTCAACATTGTAGATAATAGGAAAAAAAAAAAGATGAAGAGAGCATCTCAAAAACAACCATAGGAAAAAGAAAGTTTATATTCAAAGGAATAATGATTAGACCAATAAATTTGTTTCTCAACTGAAACAACAGAAGTCAAATAACTAAATAAAAAAACTATCAATATTAAGTAAATATATTAATGAAATGAAAATAATCATTTTCAGACATAAAAAATGAGGGAATTTTTACCAACACACCAGCAACAACAACAAACTTCTAGTGTATATTTGCCAGATAGAAGAAAGATAATATAAGCTGGAGGATCAGAGATACAGGACGTGTTTAAAAGCTAGGACCATTTTAAATAAGTCTTTATATCAATTTAAATGTGTAACAACAATTTTACATAACAATAAAGTAATATTTATAATAGTATAATGTTTTGGTGTCCACACACACACACACACACACACACACACATAGTTGAATTGTGTTCCCCCAAAATCTGTACACTGAAGTCCTAAACCCCGGCGCCTCAAAATGTGACCATATTTGGAAATGGAGTTGTTGCAGATGCAAATTAGTTAACATGAGGTCAGACTGGAGTAGGGTGGGCCCCTCACCCAATGTGAATGGGGTATTTTAAATGGAATGCTAGTTGAAGATGAAGGCAGAGATTGAAGTGATGCACAGAAGCCAAGGAGCAGGAGAAATAGCCCACAAAGCACCAGAATCTGAGAGAGAGGCAAAGAACGCATTCTCCCTCAATGGCCCTCAGAAGGAGCCGACCTTGCCAACACCTTGATCCTAGACTATGAAATAATAAATGACTGATGTTTAGGTTACTCAATTTGTGGTACTTGGTTAATACATATTTATCAGATGTCTATGAGTGAGTCAAGAGTAACATGTACTAAGGACCTTACACTGTCCAAAAAGTAAACAGTAATATAAAGTAATTTGGTATGATGGTAAATCAAGTTTACATGTTGAAATCTCCATGTTAGTCACTAAAAGTGTAATGAGCTAATATTTAAAAGCCAAGCAATTAGTGACGAAGTGGACAAAGTATTTTAAAAAAATCAATTAAAATACAAATAAGAGGAAAAATGAAGAGAGTAGGGAAAATAGAAAAGTTATTATAAAATGATGGGTTTAAACAAAACTACATCAGAAATTTCTTTGAATATAAACCTACTAAAGCTGACACTTAATAGGAAGCTATGGTCAAGTTAGATATGACTAAGGGAAAAAACCCTCTCTTGTTCAAAACCAAAAGTATTCGGCAAGTTTAAAAGAGAAAGACAGACAAAGATGTCATGCCAACTCTAACCAAATAAAATCTTGTGCAGCTATACTAACATGAGGCAAGTTAGTCTTTAAAGCCAAAACCATTACTAGTAATACATTGAATCATCTTATAAGGATAAAATGTTTAGTTACTCAAGATGGTGAAAAAATTTCTAAATGTGAAGATACATAATAACGTAATAAAATATAATCCACAAAAGTCATATTTACAAGAAGAAATAGGCAAGTATAAAAATGTAGTGGGAGATTTGATGAAAACTTTTAGAAAATGATAGGAAATTCTGGAAAGTGTTAAGTAAAAAAATAGAAAAGTTGAAACAGAATTAGAAACTAAGATTGCAAAATGCATGCTGGGCCATAAAGTAAACTTCAGCACATTTCAAAAGGTTGTAATCATAAAATTTATGTCATCCAACTACCACCTGACTTACCAACATTAAGATGTACATGAATAATATAAAGATAATTAAAAATGTCATGTCTTAAAATTAATAAATTTACTTCTCCATAACTCGTAAGAAAAGAAGAAAGCACAATGGACATTAAGATTTACCTAACTTAAAGGTAGTAATTACTACATAGCAAACCTTAGGGCATTAGCCAAGATTATCTATAAAAGGCAATTATCTATAAAAGGCAATAAATACATTTATTATAAAAGGTAAGTTATGAAAATTTAGTGAGCTAAGTATTCATCTTCAGAAGATAAAAAAAAGAACAATATGTGCAAAGAAGTAGAAATAAGGAAATAAAACCAATATGTGATCGAGTAGTCAGCAAAGTCAACCTATATTCCACAGAGTCTGACCAATATAAAGCAAAAAGGCACAAATACAACTAGATATTCTAATACATATGATATTAGGTATTAAAATAATAACATCACCATAGAATCTTCAGTTATGAAAAGGTAATAAGAAGGTATATTGAACTTTGCCACAGCAAACTTGAAGTTTTACATAAAATGGACAAATTTTAAAGCAACATAAAAATATTTTTTATAAATTTTGGCTGGCTAAATTTGACATGATGTTTTTAATCCAGAATCAAACTTTCCAGTTTACACCTCTCCTCAGGTCTGCTATCCCCTGTCCCCATGCTTACTGCTCCCGCACTTCTTACTTGAATCTGACACATCTCTTGCTCCCATTCATCCTCTTGATTTCACTTCTGATTTCAGTTGAGACTACAGAGCGTCATTTCATATGAAATTTGACTGAATTTGAGTTGGCAGCATATCACTTCAATTACTCTTGCTTTTTTCCCTTGGGACTGACAATCTGCCAGTGAATTTCTCCCTCAGAATTACTCAGGCTGCACATAGATGCTGCTCAGAAGTGGGAGGATTTCATACCACTGGTGAAACCCTCAAGTTTTAGGGGGTAGTGGTGGACTGAACTGGTAAATAAAATGCTTCCACTTCCCATCCTTCAGGTAGAGAATAATGGCAAGCATTGGGATGCATATCAGGAGATCCTGGCAGAATTGAGTACTTGTTGCCCAGTGTAGTAATCTTGGTAATACACACTCAAATTGCCTTTACCTCTGCTCCGGCATCTTCAAATAAACTAAATCTTATAAGACCTTGGAACAGATTTTGCACTTGTAGAAGATTAAGATAAGACAATCATAGAATCTGGAGGTTTTTTTCCCCTACATTCTTGAAGAAATGTTGCAAAATGTACAGCTGTGGAGAATGTTGGTTCAACATAGAACCTCTCTGCACAGCAGGGAGTGAATACCAAACTCTGCCAGCATTCATATAACAGTCTTTGAAATTGAACTACATAGAAAGCCACCTCATTCTGTGGAGGACAAGTTATTCTGACAGGATAAGAAACACGGCTGTAGTTAAATATGTGTAGCAAAAGGAATATTGTGACTACATGTATATGGATAACATAATATGACTTACAAATGTTAAAACCCTTATTAGTAAAGGGTTCAACTAATGTGGTAATTTTAGCCAAATAAATAAATAAATAAATAAATAAATAAATAAAAAGCTCTGTTTAAATTGACATCAGTAAACCCGTGTGTGGAATATTGTGTAGGTGTTTCTCCTGCCTAATTTTTGCTACAACACTTACAGATAGGTATTATTCACATTTTATAGATGATGCAGTGACCTCAAAGACATTAAGTAGTTTTGCTAGTGAGTGGTAAATGGATGAGTTTGTCACTGTTCTTTTTGTCCCAGACTCTATACTTTTTCATTTATGCATGCTTTTACTAAATAAAACCTGTATTTAGGCCTTGGCCCCCATTCCCAGTGGTCCAGGTCTCTTCTAGGACTGAAGATTTCTCTGAGCCCCACAGTAGCAGTGTTTCCCTCCGTGTATTTAGGGATTTATTTAGGTGCTGTTCTTTCCCCTGTAAGCAATAACTCCAGTTTGTGGGCAGTACTCAGTAGGGTTGAAACCTCAATGTTGACAATTTAAATATCATCCCTTTTATATCTTGGGAGATCCATCAGTCTTCTGCCCTTTAAGGCAGTTTAGTGTAACCACCCACTTCCCTTTCACAGGAGATGTTTGTTGTAATGGGCTCTCTTCTCCTCCTCACCAACGTAGGTCATTAACAGCAGATCATATAAAGATGTAATTATGAAAGCAAGTATAAAATGATTTTGTTCATAAGTCTTTGAAAAAAGAAACTGAAATGAGTCTAGGAAAGAAAAAAAAAATCTGCCAGAATATTAGCAAATGAATTTAAGACAACTAAAAATAGAGTGTGTTTTTGTTTTGGGGCGTTTTTTGTTTGTTTGTTTGTTTGAGTGTGTGTGTGTGTGTGTGTGTGTGTGTGTGTGTTTTGTTTTTTAACAAAACTTTTTTTTTTTCAAAGTCTTAAAAAGAAATGAAACCTTGTCACCAGACTTCTGGAAATTCCAGGAAATGGCAGGTCACTCTGATCCCAATGGGAAATGACCTTATGATTAATTAGGTGCAATCTTATAATTTGCATCTAAATACAACTACTGTATTTAAAATGTAGGTAGTAGGAAACTATGGCTTATGTCATTTAAGTGACTAAACAGACTTCTAAAACAACATCTGTTTAATATTGGAATATAAGCTATGACTAGGAGCCCAGTACTTACTGAAGAAAAATTTTTTTCTGATACTCGTTAAAGGTGGGGAGAAAGACTTTACTCAAGCAGGGGCCACTGGAGTGGGGTTTTGCAGTAGCAGGTAGGGTTTGGGCTCAACTCTGAATATAGCAAGAGTAAGTGGGGACTCAACCAAAAGCAGGATGGGGGGTCAGTAGATGGAAAAATTGCTAAGAGGAAACATCAGGGGCAAAGGAGGATTCTGGGTAAACAGACCTAACAAGTTTCTTGCTGAAGGTAGGCCAGGATTTTCAAATACCACCCTGGCAGGCATGGTGAGGGAGGCGGAATTTGATCAGATATCACATGTGGGAGACTTCTGTCTAAACAAACTTAAGGAGATTCTTGAAATTGCAAAGATCGACTTAGAAGTTCAAAGGTAGAAGCCTACTTGAAAAAATGGCTTAGAGGAGTAAGACTCAAGTTTGGTCAAAATAGTGTTTGTCATACTTTACAATGTACATCCTGCTGAGTCCTTTAGCTATAATATTATCAGTAGACTTGTGATTTATAATAACATGTATATCATTTCTTACATGTAGATTTGTTTAGAAATGCAAAATGCTAGATTAGAAAGGGAACTTGGGTGTGATTAAACACAATCTGTTAATTCTACACGGTGGAAATTGTGGTGCAGGAACATGAGAGAGGCAAGGTCAGATTATATATTTTTGACAGAACTGTTTCTTGGTTTTAGTTTTGCATCACTTTTGTTATATAATACTGAGATATGAACCTACATTTTTTTGAACCTACATTTTTAATGTTCAAGAGCTTTTTCCCTTTTAGCAAAAGAACATTGTGTTTTTAAATGAAATTGTTCAATAACTGCATCCAAATCAAATAACATTGGCTTCATTCATAATTTATCAGTTCCTCAAAGAATAACTTTGGAAGCCTATTAACAATGTTTTATAGTTGGGTAGTTCTAACTTCATGAATTTCTTCATTTGATTCTAGTTGTGTGAACCGTTTCCTTTTTATGAGGTTCTTAGGTATACATGATTAATATAAGTCAATATTTGACCAAGTCATAGTCCATTTTCATAAAAAGATTCCACCAGCATAAGATGTTTGAACACATGTGCCTCTAAAATGTGAATGGTAATATTAATTACAATCTCAGTGTCCATTTAGGGGTAAAACTGTGGAGGGTCTTTTTGAATAACAGCCACCATTGGCTAACATCTTCTATTTTCAGACACCTAAGTGTGAATATATGATTCTGAATTTACCCCACATAGATTTTCCATGTTCCTTTGAATGAAAAATAGCACATATTAAGGATATTTAACTTTATGCCGTATACTTGTCAGATAGCAGGTTCTGATCTTACTTTTAGTTGATTTTGAACAACAAATATACTTAAGATTGCCTTTTACAAAATCTAGTTGTAGTGTCATTGATTTACTTGAGATACCATATAACAAGTACTCCATGCTTTATAGAGTGTCCTGGGTTCCACTGATCTTGGGAAAAGCTTGCGGCCATCATTTCAAAGTTAGTATTTATATTGAAAGCTAAGTAATTTTTCATGAATTCTACATAAAATGCCATCTGATAACATGTTCTACCTTTGAAATAGCAAAAGTATTCAGTATTTCAGTATCAGTTTTAATTCTCACAATTCAGATTCCTTTTGAATTACAGAACCACCGAACAGAAATATGCTGATGACAAGAAACTTGTCTTCTAAATTGTACATATTTCTTAAATGCCCTCACCAAGGTGGGATCAAAGATAGTGAGAAACTTGCCTTAAAATAGGATTGATCTCAACCTCAGGGCCCAGGATAATTATGTTAGCTTCTTGCAACTATTTCCTTAATAATCAAGAATTTAAAATTTTCAGCATCTCGCCAGAACAAAAATTACTCTCACTTACTACATATGTCACAAAAAAATGTTTAGGAAAACCACATTATTATTCATTTTACATTTTAAATTTAGATTTGTGGTGCTTGTTGTTTGCTACATAAAGGTTAACTATTATCATTATAATTGTTATTGATAGAAGGATTTGTGAGAACCACTAACAAAAATCAATCATTTTAATTAGAGTCCTATATAACTATTGAAACTTACAAGGGTGAATAGCAATGACAAACATTTGTTAAGCCTTTACGTCATTAAAGAAAGTACACAATACTTACAAATATTATTTCATTTACTCTTCACTTTACCATTTGAAGCCATTCTATTTTCCTCTTTTCCAGATGTGGTCATTTAATTTGGCCAAAGCCACACAGATATAATCTGAGGTTGGGCTATTTGGCTCTGAATCATTATATGTACTGCTGCCCAAATCTTAAAACCCATCATACGCTAATAAACACACACACATACACACACACTCCACCACCACCATCAACAACAGCAACATCAGCATTGTCTTATTACCTTGTAATCTAAGAACTGGCAAAATTTGAATTACAAATGTAAATTGTAAAAATGGTTAGAAGTCATTGAAACTTGAGAAGGCATTAAGTAAAGGAAGAGGCTAAAAGTATTACTTTTAGTCAATGTCATGTCAACAGCTATATGTTAGAAAAAAATTGTGAAATTATATTCAGACTTTGATGATATTGATAATAAGTATTATCTTCTAGTGAATGACCAGTGTGTGTAAGACACGTCAGATGCACCATTGTCTTTAAGCTTTCAGTAACCTCTCAGGCGTTTATTATCTCTAATAAGAGTGGTTGAGTCAGAAAAGTAAAATTAACTTGTCAAAAGTAGCCAAGGTAGTTAATGGTAGAGTCATAATTAAATCCCTACAAGAAAAGAGTTCTATTCACCCAGTTATGTTGGTTTTCATTAACAAATTTAATAAGGGAATTTATTTAACTAGACTGAGCTGTGTCAGACGAATACAATAAAAATGGTGGGGATTAAATCATTGACAAAAAAATCAAGATAGTCATTATTGTGATTTAGTTGAGCAATGTATTTATATTTCTTTTATAATGTTTTTAAATTAGCAAGTATTTTAGCTTGTTAATTATATGTAGGCTTTTCCATTACTAAGAAATGATAGAACCAAGGAAGAAAGAGGAAAAAAAAAAAAAGAAAGAAGGAAGGAAAGAAGGAAAAAAGAAAAAGAAAAAAGAGGAAGAAAGAACGAGGGAAGAAATGAAAATCTATTACAAGGATGAGACAGATACACAAATGATAAAAGCAAATGTAAGGAAGTAAGAAATATGATGAGATTATAAGAGTACTGCATTGAAAAACATATTAGTTAATTCCTTTCTACCATATATGTATTTCTTGCATATGGTAATGCTGTACTTACTATAAAGGAGACTCAGAAGATAATGTGTTCTCCTCTCCAAAGCCAAGTATAATAAATGAGTGAAAATTAAAGAAAAGTGGACAGTGATGTAGGAAATGGGCTTCAGAGCCAATGGCCAAGAAAGTATTCTTGAGAGGTCTTCAGTGCAAAAAGGTGGCTTTATTAAAACACGGGACAGGACTGGTGGGCCGAAAGAGATGCACGAGGGTTGCGGCAGGTGACTGATTATATACTTTCAAGTTGGGAGGGTGTTAGGGACAGCATAAGCCTCCAAGGTATTTTGGAAGCAAGGTTTCCAGGATCCTGAGGGGACTAACTATTGTTAGGTTATTACTATTTAGTAAAAACTCAGTCATGAGACCCTTCAGATGTGTGTCAGTGGGCCATATGCTTGAAGGAAGATTGCCTACCTATTCCTAATGATAGGGAAAAACTGTACTCTAAGATGGCTGACCAAACCAGCAAGGGAATTCCAGTCCCTGTCTCAAAGCCCTTCCAGGTTCTTCTTTCCTACCCCGTTTCCTGTGCGTACCCAAAGTACCAAGTATGCGGAAGTAGAAGGGTATAAACCCCCCTCACTGCTTGTGTTCAGGACTCAGACCTTTGGAGAACAACCTCATCTGAGCCCACCAGTGTTAAATAAAAATCCGATCCTCCAAAGTCTCCAAGTGCCACTTGGTTCTTCCGCCAGGATCCAGTCCAGGTTCTGCAACACTTGAGGGGTAGAGATAAAGGAAGTTTCCAAAGGAATTTTTGTATCTTAAAGAAGACTTACAGGATACTGGGGATTCAAGATAATGTTAAGCTAAGATGATTACCTTTTGCCCTTCACATTAGTACGGAGGCAACTGCATTCTTAGAGGAAGGTCACTCTGCCTGTTTCAAGGACTCGTCAATGAGCGGAAAATAGTAAGAAAATTTAGGTTTTTTTTTCTTTTGCTTTTGTTCCCCACGTCAGACAATACGACAGTTCTGAGATTATGTATAGGTTTTGATAATATTGATATCGATTATCCTTTGTCAAATGCCTCAGATATATAAGGTACATCACATATATCATTCATTAGATTCAAAAGCATTTTCTTCCTTATGTTTTCTTTCCCTAACCATTTTATATTGAACCAGTTTGTGTCTTTTTCCTGGTCTGCTCTTTATTTCTTCTTTTGAGGAAAGGCATAAAGAGATTAAGGAAGAAGAAAAATTACTCCTAGTGAAAGGAGGGTTTTGCACTTAAACTCTTGTTATTTTTTACCTTCGTGTTTAATACCTTTCTCTATTTACAGATTTCTTTAATGTTAATTGCCAGCCTTGATCATGCTGTCTCCTTTGCTCTAAGACCGAGGTTGCTTCAGGTGCTGGTCACCAAGGCCCTTTTCTTTCAGTGTTATAAGTATTGACAGTATGTCCCCGATACCACCTCCCCAAGCCTGGTCAGAATTCAGGTGTCACCTTCCTGAGTGAAATCTCTGAAAACTGCTTAATTAGAAAAACAAGAAGAGTTCTGGAAAATACATCCTTTATTTGCTGCCTGATCCAACTGAATGTCCTGCAGGTATCAGAAGAATTCAACTTCCTGTTCGTTATAATTGGATTCAAGTAACCTAAACAGAATCGGATGATTGTATAAGACCTGGAGAAGAGGCAAGGTGATTAACTAGATCCAGCGAACATGTCACAGTTGCTTAACTTAAAGTTTAGCGAATGTTCTAAATGATGTGGAAATGTTGGGACTCAGATCCTATGGCCAAGAAAGAATTCTTGAGCCATCACTGGTGCAAAAAGATGTTTTTATTAAAGTACAGGGACAGGACCCGTGGGCAGAAAGAGCTACACTGGGATTGTGAGGAGCTGGTGATTATATACTATGGAGTTGGGAGTGATAAAAACATGGGAAGTTTCCAAAAGGATTTTCATATGCTAAAGAAGACTCACAGAATTCTAGAAGCCTGGCTGTTATCAAGCTAAGATTGTTTTTTCCTCTTAGCAAGGCATTAACATTAAAACAGTTGGGAGTTCCTGGAGGAATGTCCTACTTTTACTGCCTCAAGTTTTTGTCAATGGGTTAAGGAAATTTAATTTTATCTACATTTCCTTCTGCCTTTGTTCCCCCCACATCATAAACACTTTACTAGCATGGCTTCACGTAATCATTGAAAATGTACTATGAGAGAAGTAAAATTTTTATACCTATTTGTTTCATGGAAAAAGTAACTGAGGCACAAAGAAATTAACCAACTCCTCTGTTAGGCTCACACATGTAGGCACTTGTGGCACACAGATTCTAAAGCAGGTCTTTCTTTCTTTCTTTTCTTTTCTTTCTTTCTTTCTTTCTTTTTTTTTTTTAAGATTTCATTTTTCTTTTTATTAATCTCTACCCCCAACATGGGGCTCAAACTTACAACCCCAAGATCAGGAGTCAACTAAGCCAGCCAGGGGCCTCCTAAGGCGGGTCTTTCTGATTCTAGAATTCACTACCACGCTTTCTATTCCCCCATGTGAAAAATACAACATTATCAGTTTTCTTTCCTCTAGCAGATGAATCCTTGAGGTTAATGATAATCAGTCTCTCTCTATATGACAACAGATAATTACTTTGTGTTTTGTAAAATTTTCATTGTGACCTCTTAGTTTTGTCTTTAAAAAGAGAGCTGGAGAAAATGTCACATAAAATCTTGGTGATTATTTTCAAAGCTACTGTAAAACAAAAGTTAGAAAACAAAGGCTAAAAATATACAAAGAACAAGGCTGAGAAAAAGAATTGAGTAGAAATTAATTAGTTTCCATGTCTCTTCAGTCTTCCTGACAACAGAGAAACCTATGACTTCACAGATCTTAGACTTTATTTTATAATTCATAACTGATCTACACATTTACATAACTCATTCGGAATTTTTTTCTGACCTATCTAAAGACTGAAGGACTCTTTCAATGTGCATGCCAAGTTAATATTTTGAAGCAGGTAAAAAAATGTCTCAAAATAAGACTGATGGAGCATCCAAACCCCTTAGCACAATGTGCTAAGACAACAGACTTCGGAATTTTATTTACATTCATAATAATTAAAACAAAAGTTTTATATACAATTATTTATGTATTATAAAAATCTCTGGCTGGCAGTGGCTATTAGTCTGGTATTACTAGCAAGCATACTGAGATTTAGGTTGAGCAACTTGTATTTTACTTAAATAAAAATAAGCAGTGATTTTGGATACAGAAAAGCTAAAGGCACAAGCTCTGTTCCTAATTATTGACTTAAACTTGTGCATCTTTTCCTTTACTATTACACTTTGAGGACAGAGTCCACGAAGTCCATTCAGTGTTATTGTTGTATTAATAAAGGTGATTTAAATACTGAATTTCAAATCATAGTTCGATATATATATATATATTCCCATTGTTGAATATACCATGCACATACTTGAATTAAGAAATCTGTTCAGATATTTTTGTTCAACCTCAGAATATCTGTTAGCATTTGTCTCATGTTGTTAGGACAACATGCTCAATAGGATGAAGACTTCTTTTTTCATTTATGCTGAACAACACTTATCCTATTCGGGTAATTAACAACTTTGGAGTAATACTTGCTTTGGTCTTGGGAAGATATAAAAAAGTTTCATCTTTTCTCCCTATTTAATTAACTCATTAAGGTGATTGTATCTTAACCAACAATATAATCAACAGGAAGAATAAAAGCTAAACTTGGACTAGAATAATGCCAAATGTCATATAATAGTATAATTTTGGGAAAAGATGAGGAAAGTAAGACAAACTGGTTTTTCTACTATCAATGTGATAAAACTTTTATTAAAAGAGTGATAACTAATGCTTATGTAAACTTTTCTGTTAATATCTGTCAATAGATATTGCTAGTGCCCCTTGATTATTTATGTTGAACGATCTCATATGGCTGTGCCTTAGTAGGACAGCTCATTAACTTGACAGAAGTGTGTGCTGACCATCAGATTTTCTGCAAATTAATTCAGACATATTTCCTCTCCTTTTGTTCTCTTTAAGGACTATCCATAGAAAAGCTTTTCAGCTGTGAGTCTTACAATATTTTCTTACATGCCAAAATAAAAATAAAAGGCATTTATTATTGTTTGTGATCTTGACATGTTTTTTTCAGTGACT
Organism: Martes martes; assembly: GCF_963455335.1. Lineage (NCBI taxonomy): Eukaryota > Metazoa > Chordata > Mammalia > Carnivora > Mustelidae > Martes > Martes martes. Next base: position 88,338,206 of record NC_137894.1, read on the forward strand.
TTGTTGCTGTGCTGTCTGTATTTTTTGTAAGTAAAATTGTCATATAGAATGCATTTGTACGACCTAGAAATCAGGTAAGAAAACAGCAGTCTCTATGACTCTTCTGTAAACAATGATAGGTCACTGATGATAGTCTAATCTGAGTGGTAAGAAGGGAGGATACATTTTGTTACATTTTTCATTGAAACCCACCTTTCTTTTTCTTTAGCCTATATTCTTTATGTGAATTAATCTGAGCAAATGATGAACAATTTTGCATTTTGTCAGATTAGGTAAAGAACATTACTCGAAGATTATAAAGAATTTACTGTGTAAAATTGAAATTGCAGAAGCTCTGAAGATCAAGTCTAAATGATTTAGTCTATATATTTGTAATTCCAAAATGGATCCAGTATTCTCATAGAAGGGCATTATAAATAAAATAGTTAATCTCAAAAACAATTTATGATGAATAAATATTCAATTTATTTATTATTTGGATAATTAATAAATTTATTATTTGGATTAATTTATTATTCTTAATTTATTTGGATAGATTTGATATAGCTGAAGCAGAGGGAAGTTAATCTCATGTTGCACTTTTATTCTAGAAATTATTTGTTCTTTATACTTGGATATTAGGTGAAGAACAACCACCAGGTCTCTGTTGCAGCTATAGCTGCAGCTTTAATGAGCTCAGAAAACAACATTTTCTTACCTTTTTCCTTTGCTCTCTTGAGTCTTAGATCCCAGTGTTTTGCCATGTGCATAATGTTGAAAAACCATGAACCTAATTAGCTCCAAATTGCTACTGTATAAAAATAATCTATTTCATTGTGGTTTTGATTTGCATTTCTCTGATTAGAGATGTTGAACACCTTTTCACATACCTGTTGTCTGTACCTCTTCTTTAGAAAGATGTCTGTTCAAATCTGTTGCCCACTTTTTAATTGGATTCTTTCTTTCTCTATTGAGTTGCATGAGTTCCTACAGTTAACAATATGGGGTTGTGAACTTAAAAACTTAAGAAGATAAATCTCATACTAAATATTTTTAACACACACACAAAGGAAAGAACGGCGAGGGGATTCTTAGAGATGATGGATATGTTTATTATCCAGAGATATGTTGGTAATAATAGAGTAACATATTAATGAAATAATTAATTATATGCAGTAGCTATGTTGGGATTTGGGGAATTTTAATTTAAGATGCATATTTCTCTGTATAGAAAATGAGCACTGTTTTATTATAATTTTTAACTTTACTGCAGATGCAACTTTTCTGTCACTGGTTACTAAGCAAACAAAATGATCCCAACTTTGTGGTATCTATCTGTGTCACTTTGACAATGTCTGTGAAAACATGGAAATGTATAAAAATGACATTTGTATTTCAGAAAATTTTTTCATGCTGAATGTGAATAGAAAAAAGGTGAATAAATTCACGGTATTGACTTACATTTATATGACTAAGAAATGAGCATAACATTCTTCATTCCTTCAGGCACAAAGTTGATATTCTCTCATGGCATTATTCTCCTGTCTTACAAATGTTCTTGTGCATGACAAGAAGTCCTTTTCCTACTTGACTTTGCAGATTAATTAAACTATAGGAATACAAATGCATTCATGAATTTCATTTCCATCTTTTTTCAACTCTCAAAATATAGGATACATGCATATATATATATCACACTGAATTAAAACATGTTAATATTATTTTATATTATTCATTAGTATGTTTTAGATGACATACAGGCAATCTAAAAAACTTCATAATCAGCAAGAAATCTGAGAATCCAACCTATATTTTAATGATGGGTTTCTGAGAAAAACATGAGCTAAATTTGAGCCTTATTTAGATAGAGTCCACAAGAAGTTTTTAAAAATCTGTAATAACTTGAATAACTAAGGGATTTAATGCGAATGAAATGTCCCACAAAAATTCTCCTTGAGATTAAAAGTGTATTATGTAATGGATCAACTATGTTTGTAGAATTCAACAGTTTCTTTTTAACTGTGCTTCTTTACTTGGGCAACTAATTTCAGATTCACAGTATCTTTGTTTGTGGAAAACAAACAATACAAAAAATTTTTTTTTACAGAAAGAATCAGCATAACAACAACAACATCAACTAAGGACAATAGCAAAAACCTTTAGAGATTTGTGGGAGTACTAGTCAGGGTTATCCAGAGAAGCAGGACCAATAGGATATGTATACAGACACATGTATAAAGAGATTTATTATAAAAAATTGGCTTATGCAATTATGGAGGCTGTCAAGTCCAAAGATCTATAGTTGGCATACTGGTGACCCAGGAGAACAGATGGTGTAGCTCCAGTCTGAAGACTGGCAGCTTGAGATCCAGGAAGAGCTGGTGTTTCAGTTTGAGTCTTAAGGGAAGAAAGAAAGAAAAAAAAGATGCCCTAGCTAGAAGGCAAGAGGAGTTCCCTCTATACTTGAGGGATTCTCAATCTTTGCTTTATTCAGCCCTTCAACTGATTGAACGAGGCCCACGCTTTACAGATGGAAATCCACTCTACTCCGTCTAGACATTAATTTCATCCAAACGTTTCACAGTAATACCCAGAATACTGTTTAATCAAATATCAGAACACCCATGCCCAGTGAGGATGATACATAAATTTAACCATCACAGTAGAGTCAATTAGAAATTACACAGTTGTAAAGCCTTGCACAGTGTTTAACATATAGTAAATACTAAGTAGATGGCACATATTAATATTAGTAGTAATTATTTATAAAATGTCAACAATTCATTAAACATAGACGTTGCAATAGGTATGGGGTGGTGAGCATTGTATATTCTTTTTAGAATGGCTATGATAGAAATTAGTATGATAGTCTCAACTCTGCTTATATTACAGAGATGAAGGGCCAAAGCCAACCTACTTAATTCTCTAGGACTTTTCATTTCCAAGTAAATTCAAACAAAGCCACTCTGGGTCTTAGGATATTATACTACAACATTCTCGTAGTTGATGTATGAGCCCAGACATGTGCTAGGGACCCAACTGTTACATTTGGTCTCCAAATAACTAGTAAAGCCTGGACCACTGAGTAATGATTTATGGCATGACCTAAATTCAGGAGCTCACAGAGAGAAGCTAAAAAGGTCCTTCCAAAGCAACTATCTTTGCCAAGGCAGAGTGCCCAGTGTAAATTGATGTTGGTTGTATAATGTTGGAGGAGAATGAAATTAACAAGGAGAATGAAATAAACAAGATTACCTTGGCATATTCTCATGGAAGTATATGTTTTTTGTTTTTTTCATCCTGAGGTTGGTCTTATTGGAGTTTGGCAAGAGACAATTGTTGACTTGACCACTATGACTTCCAGCTGGAGTTTTTATATGTAAGATCCAGGTTTATTTTCTTTAGATCACTTCAAGAATTCAAACAGCCATAGCTAATCTGTGGAAAGTGGAGCAAGGTATGGTGAATCGATCCCAGCCATGAAACTGTAACAAAGCCAGTGATTGTATCATGTTGTGTGCTCTATTGTGCCTGGCCAAAAAAAAAAAAAAAAAAAAAAAAATGTGGGTACAAAGCCAGAATTCAGAATATAGAATCCTTTTAATTATCACACAGGTGAAATTTGAGGATCTAAATTTAGCACTTTGCTACTCCTGAAAGAAATACCCTCATATATGTAGCACGTAATAAAATACATTTTTAATAGGTATAATGCAAAACCAGAATTTTTTACATTACTTATATTTATGTGACACAAATATGTAGTAGTCTTGTGAATATCATTAGTTTGTGAAGTCAAATTGATTTTGCATCTGAAAATATCAGATCGCACCCTAGAATATCTGAGGTATCTTTTGCTGAAAATTACAGAAAAATCTCTGTAACTATTTTTAGCATATTCTATTCCTTGCTGGAATCATCACCTAACTCTAATAATCTTCTTATTATAAGCAGATGTACTTATAAACTATACTCCCAAGAGATTCATCTCCTCTAAATTTTGATTTTTAAAAGCTGACATAAATTAATCTGACATATTCAGTCTCAGCATTTATATGAGATGTCCTTCTCTGAGCTATAGGCCAGAGACTGGCCTCCTGAAGAAAGTCTGTGATTTCTATGCAGAGGATGATTTTGGAGAAAATGCTTCCGGAGTAAGCTGACATGACGATGACACATTCAACTGAAAGATCCAGGGTGTCTAGAAATATTGTGATTAGAAAACCATGACTTAGAGAAATAGATTGCTCTGCTCATCCAAAGCCAACAAAGCAAAACTTTTTATGTGGGCCTGGGTGAAAACCCGAGGGAAATTTTATTTACACTTATTTATAAATATATGAGTATTCTTGTCACTATTTCCAACATTCTATTTTCTAATGCTTAATAAAGTCCATCTCTCTTTGTTCCCTATTTTACTTTATCTTTAGCTCACTCTTTTCTTGAGGTATACTTAAGCACCCTAGAATGAGCACTCTTTCTCAAAAAAACCATGCTGAGGATTCAGTAACATAAAGTACTTCATCTATTGGCTGTTTAAAGTTCCTTTTTAAAATTAGTTTATTTTGAAACAGGTACTTCAAAATCCACTTAAGAAATAATACCTGGATCTCAAAAAGGATTAGATTCCTAAAAGGATTAGATTCCTCAGAATAATCCCAACATTGTTGTATTCCACTAGAACGAGGAAATATACAGATGTCCCTGGGTGGGATCATAGAAAGGAAATTATCCTATAATAAGTTTTAAAGTGAAAAATTGCTAACACAAGCAAATGTCTCTCAGGAGAACTGAAGCATGAGGCTGGTAATGATTGGAATTCAGAGTGTCTCACTTCTTTGATCAAGCTTAGAAAAATCATAATCATTTTAATAAAAAGACACTATGTTAAATTTTACTATTTTCAACCACATTATATTTGAAAACAATTAAACATATTCCTAGGTGGTGTCTCTGTCAGGGTCTAAAATTATTGTGTAAAAATAATGGCTTTATTCTCCACGTAAATAATATAGATACTATTTGAAGATATATATTATTATTAACTGGTTTATTTTCTCTTCACTGAAATATTGTTGTGTTTATAGCTTCAACAAGAATTAGTTTTCCTTTGTACCTGGATATAATTTTTTAGAAGTTTTGGGGGAATGTCACAATCATAGATATATTCCATTTTTATTGAATATGACAAGCTACTACTATGGAATAAGATCATCCCTTCACATGTGGTCATATATGTGGCCTAAAATGTCCCATCAGAACCAGAATTTTTGTTCAGTATTTACTCTGTGGTTTAATTTGTTCCCAGTTCTAGGAATGTTACCTTACATGAATGGACACGTGGAAAAACCCTGAGTGGAAACATTGAATGAATGCTTAATCTCTGTCCTCTAAACACAGAAGATAATAGGGTAATAAAACATTATTTATGGGAAAATAGAAGTAATCAAAAATATAGCTCTGATTTCTTATTTTTAGGAATTTTCCTAACAAAAATTAATTCTCTTACCTTAGTTTGTATGCATCACTTATGTTAGAACCAAACCAGGAGGTGTGTTAAATAATGTTTTTGTACTTACAAAGAGAGAGGGGAGTGGGGAGGGGGAAAGAAAAACAAGGCAAATAAATTCAAACATTCAAAATACAAAATTCCAGGTGCAAAGGCTAAATGAAATATCTAACATAAAAACTGAATAACAATGGGATTTTGTTTAAACATTTTTCCCTAAAGTAGGAAATTTATTTAAAGAAATCATATTGGTGTGCATATGATATTACCAGTAATTGTTTATTGTATAAATTAGCCTGTGGTTGATTTTCAACATCTATATGGAATTTTAAAAGCAATCAAATAAGCAACAAATCCAATTAATAATTTTCTCACAAAAACACAATTAAACAGATGTTTCTTCACTGGAACTGGAGGGAAAAAAAATTGCCTTAAACCTCCTTGGTTCAGAACATTTTTGCATCATGTAATTCAGCCCTTTGTGGACATAACTGGTATTCTGATGAAATTTAATGAGGTTAAGAACTCCTACTGGGAAGGTAAGATTTCCTGGTCAACTGATCACCTAGTTCAATCATCTTTAAGCAGTTAGATAGTTGTGCATTGTACTACCTCATTATATTACCACCTTCTCCATCCCCCTTGCCACGCTACCAGAACTTTTCTCTTCTTCTTTCATGCTTCTTTCAAATAAAATTCCAACACATTGTTGTAATTTTTTAGAGAAATTTTTAAGCAGTTTGTTCATCCCAGTGAGCATAAAAATATATATATTCATCACTGACAACAATGTTATGCATTAAGTTTTTCAGAATCAAGAGCTACCATAGTTGGCATATCTAAAATCCGTGCAGCTCAGGCTATATGACAGGCTCTAATCTAACCTCTTCTGTGTTTTGTTCTCACCCATCCTCAAACCCCCACACATTAAAGTGCTACTCTTCTTATTTTACAAGTGAGGAATCTGAAATACAATGAGATTAGAAAATGTGATCAGGTCCTCATAATGGTAAGGAATACCTGGTACTTTATGTTTTATACATTTGTTTTTTATATTTATATATTTATATATTTTACACACTTACTTCAAGCAAGCACAAAACAATAATTACCAGTGTGAATAATCGTAGCCATTAATTTACATAATTTCAAAATTGGCAATTTACCTAAGACAGATTTCTTAAAGGCAAATAATATGTATTTCTAATTTATGAAATGTTCTTAATGAAAGAGATATTACATAAAATTTATGCAAAGATAGCAGCTTTATTATTAATAGCTATAACCAGAAGCAGTAAATATACAGTTTCAAGAAATTGAATCAAACTGTGGTAAATTCCAACAATGGAATAGTGCACCACACAGCAAAAAAAAAAGGTAGGGGTGGAATGAGCTACCATTACACATAGCACCATGGTTAAATATTAAAAACATTTTATTGACTAAAAAATCTAGCCACAAAAGTTTATATACTGACAATTCCATTTTATGAATGGAAAAAACTAACCTACAATGATAGAAATAGGAAGTTCCACAGTCATGTGGGAACTTACTAAGGTGATGAAAATTTTCCATATCTTTATGACAATTTTGGTTGCAAGGATTTAAAAATTTGTTGCAACTCATGGAATGATACAGTTAAGATATGTATACATTTTAGTATATGTGATTTTTTTTCCTTAAAAATATTAACATTAATAGTTGAGGAGGAAGCCAGGCTTTGTATTTTTTATTCCTTTGAAGGAACATAAAATAGTGAAATGCAATTTTAGGAGACAGATTGCTTAGTTTTGATTCTTGGGTCAATCCTCTTCATTGTGGAATAACAGGGAAATTACTGACCCTCCCTAAGACTTATTTCCCTGTATTGCAAAGTAGGAATATGTATGGTACCAAAGATGGAGTGCTGTGAGAACTAAATGCAACAATATGTCTGAAGCACTTAGTTGACTGTGATCATTGTTTAAATTTTCGTTTTAGGTATTCACATATACACATGTTCTGTGTGGATGCTGCTCTGAAATATTCCTCTTTGTTTTCTTCTCTCAAACTTCTTACTTCATTGACCTGAAGAGGAAAAAGGCAGTTGATCTGACAACTTAATTTGATTTTTGCTTCCTTATTTTGACCATTGATGGAAAGAATGGGGATAGTAAACAAAGACATAAAATTATTGCTGAGCCCAAGAGCCCAGCCTATGCCACTTTGTAATGATCAGGTCTTCTTTCACTTAGCTGCAATCACTTCTAGAGAGAAGTTCTGGGAAGAGAGTTACTTTTATCCTGTAACATGTAAACAGATAGTTTAGTTGTGCATGTTGTCAAGTACCATGACATTGACCTCTTTATCCTCAGCAGAGTCTGTTGTCTTCCTTTGATATCTTGCCTCACCTTTCACTGTCCCCACCAGCAGCACCTCAAGGAAATTCTTCCTGGACTCCCTTTTGTCTCTCCACACCCTTCCATTTCTTCAAGGTCACGCGCGAGCTCCATCTGCTACATGAGTTTTTCTCTGGGTATTGTAGATTACTTCAATATTTCCTTTTTGAACTCTTTTTGAAATTACAATATAACATTTCACTGTATTTTTTTTATTTCAAGAGTCATCTCTTCCCACCTTCAAGTAATAAACACCTGAAGAACGGAGACGCCAAAAGCAGCACATTCTTTAGAAATAAACATAGAAATACACTTTTAGGTTATGAAATGGACCTAAAAGAATATCTAGTTAAACTACTTGGCTCTTTAGACAAAGAAGATAAGGTCTTGGAAAGCCTGAGGGACCTGTACAAGGTTCTTAGAAAAGCAGAACATTATTTGCTTGAATGAAGAGAACTTGGCATCATGGTTGCAAATCTTAATCTGCCACCTGTTTAGCTTGTCATCTTGGGCAAGTTTATTCAACTTGCTTCCCCACCTGTAAAATTTTGTCATTTTTTTTTTTTTTTAGATTTTATTTATTTATTTGACAGAGAGAGATCACAGTAGACAGAGAGGCAGACAGAGAGAGAGGGAAGCAGGCTCCCTGCTGAGCAGAGAGCCCGATGCGGGACTCGATCCCAGGACCCTGAGATCATGACCTGAGCCGAAGGCAGTGGCTTAACCCACTGAGCCACCCAGGCGCCCAAATTTTGTCATCTTTTTATCTGATAAAATTTAAGCTGACCTTCTAAAAGGAGTATTTTGGAAAGATTTTTTTTTTTTCCGAGTATAATGAACATACATTGTTATATTAGTTTCAGGTACACAATATAGTGATTCAGCAATTCAGTACATCTCTCAGTCAGTGTTCATTATAAGTGTAGTCTCAATCCCCTTTTTCTGTTTCACCCATCCCCCATTCACCTCCCCTCTGGCAGCCACCAGTTTATTCTCTGTATTTGGTTCTGGTTTTTGTTTTCTTTTCTTTTTTTTTTTTTTTGCTTTGTTTGTTTGGTTTCTTTTTTTTTTTTTCTTCTAAAAATTTTTTTTTTCATTTGTTTGGTTTCTTAACATAAGTGAAATTATATGGTATTTGTTTTTCTCTGAGTGACTTATTTCATAAGTGAAATTAGGTCTATCCATGTTGTTGCAAATGGCAAGATTTCTTTTTTTTTTTATGGTGAGTAATATCCCATTATATGTATACACACACACACACACACACACTTACTTACTTACTTACTTATTTATTTATATCACATCTTTACCCATTCATCTACCAGTGTACACTTGGGTTGCTTCTGTATCTCGGTTATTGTAAATAATGCTGCAGTAAATGGGTTACATATATCTTTTCCAATTAGTCTTTTCTTTTTCTTTGGGTAAATACCAACTTGTGGAATGACTGAATCATTTGGCAGTTTTATTAATTTTTTGTGGAATCTCCGTACCATTTTCCACAGCAGCTGTACTAATTTCCCATCAACAGTGTATGAGGCTCTTTTTCCTCCACAGCCTCATCAACACTTTTTATTTCCTGTGTTCTTGTTTTAGCCATTCTGACTGATGTAAAGTAATATCTCGTTGTTTTGTTTTACATTTCCCTGATGATTAATCATGTTTAACATCTTTTCATGTGTCTGTCGGCAATCTATCTTCTTTGAAATAATGTCTATTCAATTTCTCTGCCCATTTTTAAATTAGATTATTTGGTTGGCTTAGTGTCGATTTGTATAAGTTCCTTATATATTTTGGATATTAACCCCATATCAGATATATCATTTGCAAATAATCTTCTCCCATTCAGTAGGTTTCCTTTTTGTTTTGTGGATGGTTTCCCTCACTGTGCAAAAGTTTTTTATTTTGGTATAGTTCCAACAGTTTAATTTTGCTTTTGTTTTCCTTGCCAGAAGAGACATATCTAGAAAAATGCTTCTATGTCAAAGAAATAACTGCCTACATTTTCTTCTAGGAATTGTATAGTTTCAGAACTCATATTTAGGTACTTAATCCATTTTGAGTTTATTTTTTTGTTTGGTGTAAGAAAGTGGTTCCAATTTCATTCTTTAGACTTCCTCACACTATTTGTTGAAGTTACTGTCTTTCTCCCACTATATATTTTTTGCCTCCTTTGTTGTAGATTAATTGATTATGATCATGTGGGTTGATTTCTCAACTCTCCATTCTGTTCCATTGCTTTGTGTATCTGTTTTCTGTGTTAGTGTTAAACTGTTTTAATCACTATTGCTTTGTAATATAACTTGAAGTCTGGGATTGTCATGCTTCCAGTTTTGTTTTTCTTTTTCAACATTGCATTGGCTATTTAGGGTCTTTCATCATTCCATACAAATTTTAGGATTTTTCCAGGTCTGTGAAAAATGTTGTTGGCATTTTGATGGGCATTGTATTGAATCTGTAGATTGCTTTGGATAATATTGCCATTTTAACAATATTAGTTCTTCCAATCCATGAGTATGGAATGTGTTTTCATCTGTTTGTGTCATCTTCAACTTCTTTCATCAATACTTTGTAGTTTTCAGAGTGCAGATCTTCCACTTCCATGGTTAAGTTTACTCCTAGATGTTTTATTCTTTTTGGTGCAATTGTAAATGGGATTGTTTTCTTAATTTTTCTTTCTGCTACTTCATTATTCATGTATAAAAGTGCGACTGAAAAGATAGACCTTAATTAAGCATTTGATATTTTAATATTTGGTCTCCTATTTATTCATTAAATCAAGGTAGTTTTAAAAAATCAAGGAAGTTATGTAATATCTTATTTATGATAATATTTTTCTCAGTAATCATATATCAATCTGTTTATTTTGATATTTTTCCATAATAAATACCATTATTTAAGAAATGATAGCAGAAATTTATTTATTGTCATGTTTAATTAAAACATATGTGACCAATCTTAATTAAAATTTACGTAAAATGAATTACGTGTGTATGAAGCCAACATTTTGTAAAGCAAATATATAGATAAAGAAAATGGGGGTGCCTGGGTGGCTCAGGGGGTTAAAGCCTCTGCCTTCAGTTCGGGTCATGATCCCAGCATCCTGGGATCGAGCCCCGCATAGGGCTCTCTGCTCAGCAGGGAGCCTGCTTCCTCCTCTCTCTCTGCCTGCCTCTCTGCCTACTTGTGATCTCTCCTTCTGTCAAATAAAGAAATAAAATCTTTAAAAAAAAAAAAAAGAAAGAAAATGGAAGCCTAAGAATTACTTTTAAATAATTGGTCATGCAACCTATATCCTTATTACTAAATTCTAAATAAATCTTGTTACTGAAGCAGATAATATAATTCATGCATTAGATGTCAGCATTAGTACATAGATTGAGGACATTAGAAGCACATGTGAATCTGTAAGAGAGCACAATTTTTATACTGCTAATTACTTGATATTTTGCCTTTTAAGATAAAGCCTTGTTTCTCATCCACACAAAAGCATTTCAGAAGATTAATTAGGGCTTCATTAATAAATAATTAAGTATTTTATCTCTACATTGCCTGAAAGCAATTGTAAATTACATCTTACCCATGTTCCTAATTTGATGTCCAGCAAACAGACTTGCCTGTGGAAATTTTGTAAATCAAGCTCATGATATATTAGCCATACTTTGCTGGCCTCCCAATTCCTCTTAGTTGTTGATAATGCAAATCAAGCTACGTGAGTGATAACCTGTCAAGAGACACCGCTTTGGAAAGCCATACTCACATTAATACTAACCATTCAGAATTGTTATAAGGAACAGTTCCCTCCATAATTAAGAAGACAAATATGGCAAAGAATATGCTGCTTCATCGAGTTTTGCATGTGAATCGTCCCCAAGGTGAACTCTTAAAAAGATACCCAGGAGTTCTGTCAAGAACGAATAAAAATAAAACATCATGGTATGTTAACATAGCTAAATCAGCAAATAAATATCAGATACAAAAATTAATTTGATATTTAATTATGCATACTATAAAGCTTATAAGCTAAACTCTACTTGGAAATAATGAAGTGCACATGATTTTATTAGGACAAAATGTGAGTCTATTATCTGACTCTGTTACATTGAATTTTAGACACGCTGTTCTTTTAAAGATTAGTTTCTCTCTGAGATAACCCAGAGGTGGCATCAACTCACTGACAGCATGTCTTACTTTTCATTGAACTACTAGTATGTAGACTAGATCCTCATACATACAAAGCATTCAATAAAAATTGTATTTTAGTAAAAATAACTATAGTAAAATCATTACATCTTAAAAGCAAATTTATTTAAGCCTTTATCATTTAATCTAAGTCACTCGTTTCTGTTCAGACCAACTAGTTACATCCTGGAGAGGTCCCTAAAGTAAAGAAAGGGAACACAAAGCAGGGCTCTGCCGCTGGAAGAACTGATGATGGAAAGAGAAGACGGAATGTGTGGTAGTTTGGTCTGTAAAAGACTGAGCGGACTTCAAAATAGGCAACATAGGGAAATCACACATGCCACTCTTTGGCTGAAGCCACTGACTGCCCAGACTAAATGCAGATCCTACTTTGGAGCCTTTTGAGTGTAGAAAATGAGTCTCCTACTAAGCATTGTCTCCTACTATTTGCCTCCTGAGTTTATTGTATAAGACAGGCTCTGAATAAAATTTTGTTTCATTAAATCAACAGTAGAAGGAAGCTCAAAGAAGGGTAGAAATCCTTAACAACTAGGTAATGGAAAATTTTTCACATCAGAACATACATAATTTTCTGGAATAATTACTTTTTTATAGAGGTCATAGTTCATACTAACACCTTATGACTCAAATGGAAATCATATTTAAGTTTATACTTTCGCCATACATTAAAGTTAATTACTAGTTTATGTTGTTCTGTGTTACTGTTCTAGAATCATTTCACATCTGTCTCTTGGCAGGTGTATTCACAAAAGTAGATCAAGAAACAAATTATAAGCTGATCAATATTTTATTCTTTTCTTTAAGGCCTTTTATTTTACCATGCGGGGTTTCAGTACATTAAGCTGGTGCTTTATAATGTGAAATGATTTTGATGATATGCAAATAAGAGACTATTAAAAACAAATGACATGTTTTTGGCAAAGCGTTTGATTGTTTAACTTTCTGTAACTGAAAATATTCAACATTCGTGCATTAAAAGAGTTTGCATTAAACAATAGCTACAAAGTTGAGATGTAGACTCTAGCTTCTCAAAGTGGAAACAGAAGTTATGTTCTGTAGAGGGCAGATTTCAAAGGACAAAGCTAAACACTCATATTATTAAAAGTTTAAATAGATACGTTGTATATACTTAACTGCTTACATCCGTATGGGTGTCTGAGACAGAAAATGAATGTCCCGGGCGGAAGTAAATCAATCTCAAGGGAATTATAATGTTAAGTGGCATAATGATGGGCACACAATGCTCTCTCCACAGCTGTTCTTCCACTCACAACACGAAAAGCAGAACAAGACAGAAGGGAAAGACTGACAAATTGATTGGTTCTGCTGTTTCCTTAGTACTATGTGCCATGTCACTTTTTGAGGTTCTTAGATAAGATCCAATTGCTCCTTAGGCCTTCTTAATTACCTTTCAGATTTCCTTTGTTATAGGATTTGTTACCATGAATCTAAGAGACCTTGTCTTGGCACTTTGACAGGAAGGATTGGACTGTTTAACCAGAACTAATGAATATCTTCCATTTCCTTCATGAAAAAGGTAATAAATGTTATGCTGTTTCCTGGATCACGTATGTAAGTGACAGCAAGAAACACCCTTGGAATAGTAACAATAAAATCGCCTTTGTTAACTCCAAAGCATAACAATAGAAATGCATAGCAATATAATCTGAATCTCTTCTATTGCTTTGTTCTCAGGCAAAATACACTGAGAAAGTACTTATGAATTCTGTAGAATTTTCATTTTATAATGAAATAAGAGATTTATTTGTTTTTTTCAGTTTTAATCACAACCGACCAAGTGATTCAGACTTTACATTAGACCGTGGTTATCACATAGCACACAACATGCTAATAAAGAAAATGTTGATAGTAACGAAAAATGATTACTGATACTCTCTAGCCACTAATGACACATATCAGAGTATGAGGGTGTTTGTACATTATTTTTATTTATTGTTTTCTCTTTCTGGTTATGTGATTTATCATTGCCATGTTTGTGGTTCCTTTCTGTGCAATAAATATGCAACCATTACTGGCAAACATTCTAACAGTAATACAACAAAGCAGATTGAAATTTCCGTCTTTTGACCATTGGTATAAGATTCATAAGTGTAATAGATTACTTGAGATATCAATAGATGCTAAAATTAATATCATTTATTGATATATTACTCTATAGCTTATTGCTATAATGAAATCTATTATATTTAAGCTCTTCTCAAATTTTCAGTAATATTCTGAATTCTGTGAAAATATATCTCTTTACTTGAATGTAATTCTCTACCAAATTTCAAGATTAGTATAATTTTATAAAAGTTCCTCTTTGTAAGACAAAAATTTTAGCTTGCTTTATTTAATATGGAACGACACCTCCCATACTTTCTGATTTGCATTAAAATAAGCTAGGGTTTTAGATGCAGAGTATTACTCTTCAATTCATGGATTTTATATAATATGTCCTTATTGCATAACTGTTTTAAATGATTCCAACCAATTATTTTGTATTCCACATTTCTTATTCTTATATTCTTATCTTTGTTTTCTTTTTGAGTTGGGTAAGTAGAGAATGTTTTTTTCGGAGTTTATGCATGCTTTAAAACATCTTGCCTTTAGCTTTTCCTTATGTAAATATTAAAATTATTTCATCCTGCATTTTAGAAGAAGGAACACAGCACATTACAACAGTTCTGCTATAAATCCTGAGGTCCCAGCTATAATTCCTGTGTCAATCACTTCATACAATCTAGCTTTAGATAACAATTGTAATTCCCCTGTGCCTCAATTCCCTCACTTTTTTTTTTTTTTTAATTTTTTTATTTTAATAAACATATAATGTATTTTTATCCCCAGGGGTACAGGTCTGTGAATCGTCTGGTTTACACATTTCACAGCACTCATCATAGCACATACCCTCCCCAATGTCCATTTCCCCACCACCCTCTCCCATCCCCCTTCCCCCCCGCAACCCTCAGTCTGTTTCTTGAGATTGAGTCTTTTATGGTTTGTCTCCCTCCCAATCCCATCTTTTCATTTTTTCTTTTCCTACCTCCCCCCAAACCCCCCCACCTTGCATCTCCACTTCCTCATATCAAAGAGATCATATGATAGTTATATTTCTCTGATTGACTTATTTCACTAAGCATGATACCCTCTAGTTCCATCCATGTCGTCGCAAATGGCAAGATTTCATGTCTTTTGATGGCTGCATAGTATTCCATTGTGTATATATACCACATCTTCTTTATCCATTCATCTGTTGATGGACATCTAGGCGCTTTCCACAGTTTGGCTATTGTGGACATTGCTGCTATAAACATTCGGGTGCACGTGCCCCTTCGGAGCACCACGTTTGTATCTTTAGGATATATACCCAGGAGTGCAATTGCTGGGTCGTAGGGTAGCTCTATTTTCAGTTTTTTGAGGAACCTCCACACTGTTTTCCAGAGTGGTTGCACCAGCTTGCATTCCCACCAACAGTGTAGGAGCGTTCCCCTCTCTCCGCATCCTCGCCAGCATCTGTCATTTCTTGACTTGTTAATTTTAGCCATTCTGACTGGTGTGAGGTGGTATCTCATTGTGGTTTTGATTTGTATTTCCCTGATGCCGAGTGATGTGGAGCATTTTTTCATGTGTCTGTTGGCCATCTGGATGTCTTCCTTGCAGAAATGTCTGTTCATGTCCTCTGCCCATTTCTTGACTGGATTATTTGTTCTTTGGGTATTGAGTTTGATAAGCTCTTTATAGATTTTGGATACGAGCCCTTTATCTGATATGTCGTTTGCAAATATCTTCTCCCATTCTGTCAGTTGTCTTTTGGTTTTGTTAACTGTTTCCTTTGCTGTGCAAAAGCTTTTGATCTTGATGAAATCCCAATAGTTCATTTTTGCCCTTGCTTCTGTTGCCTTTGGCGATGTTCCTAGGAAGAAGTTGCTGCGGTGGAGGTCAAAGAGGTTGCTGCCTGCATTCTCCTCAAGGATTTTGATAGATTCCTTTCGCACATTGAGGTCCTTCATCCACTTTGAGTCTATTTTCGTGTGTGGTGTAAGGAAATAGTCCAATTTCATTTTTCTGCATGTGGCTGTCCAATTTTCCCAGCACCATTTGTTGAAGAGGCTGTCTTTTTTCCATTGGATATTCTTTCCTGCTTTGTCGAAGATTAGTTGACCATAGAGTTGAGGGTCTATTTCTGGGCTCTCTATTCTGTTCCATTGGTCTATATGTCTGTTTTTGTGCCAGTACCATACTGTCTTGATGATGACAGCTTTGTAATAGAGCTTGAAGTCTGGAATTGTGATGCCACCGACTTTGGCTTTCTTTTTCAATATTCCTTTGGCTATTCGAGGTCTTTTCTGGTTCCATATAAATTTTAGGATTATTTGTTCTATTTCTTTAAAAAAAAATGGATGGGATTTTGATAGGGATTGCATTAAATGTGTAGATTGCTTTAGGTAAAATAGACATTTTCACAATATTTGTTCTTCCAATCCATGAGCATGGAATATTTTTCCATTTCTTTGTGTCTTCCTCAATTTCTTTCATGAGTACTTTATAGTTTTCTGAGTATAGATTCTTTGCCTCTTTGGTTAGATTTATTCCTAGGTATCTTATGGTTTTGGGTACGATTGTAAATGGGACTGACTCCTCAATTTCTCTTTCTTCTGTCTTGTTGTTAGTGTAAAGAAATGCGACTGATTTCTGTGCATTGACTTTATATCCTGACACTTTACTGAATTCCTGTATAAGTTCTAGCAGTTTTGGAGTGGAGCCTTTTGGGTTTTCCACATATAGTATCATATCATCTGCAAAGAGTGATAGTTTGACTTCTTCTTTGCCGATTTGGATGCCTTTAATTTCTTTTTGTTGTCTGATTGCTGAGGCTAGGACTTCTAGTACTATGTTGAACAGCAGTGGTGATAACGGACATCCCTGCCGTGTTCCTGACCTTAGCGGAAAAGCTTTCAGTTTTTCTCCATTGAGAATGATATTTGCGGTGGGTTTTTCATAGATGGCTTTGATAATATTGAGGTATGTGCCTTCTATCCCTACACTTTGAAGAGTTTTAATCAGGAAGGGATGCTGCACTTTGTCAAATGCTTTTTCAGCATCTATTGAGAGTATCATATGGTTCTTACTCTTTCTTTTATTAATGTATTGTATCACATTGATGGATTTGCGGATGTTGAACCAACCTTGCAGCCCTGGAATAAATCCCACTTGGTCGTGGTGAATAATCCTTTTAATGTACTGTTGGATCCTATTGGCCAGTATTTTGGTGAGAATTTTCGCATCTGTGTTCATCAAGGATATTGGTCTGTAATTAATTCCCTCACTTTTTAAAGAGAGATAACACTAGTTCTTACCAATAGGGACTTTGCTGTGGATAAACTGTGTCCGACACATAGTGAACCCACAATAAGTTCTTATCATTGCTAACTCCATTACTTGACACCATGCTGACTTCTGGCATTTATTGATGAAGAGAAAACAGAAATCCAAGGCAAGCCTGAATGTCGTTACATAATGGGTAATATTTTCCCCCAACTAGATGTACGCAACTTTAATTTATAGTTTTAAAAGACAGTTATGTTTTATGTCTGGGATCTTGTTTCATTGATTTTATCTTGAATATTTGAAATTATTTAGAATATGTGGAATTTCTCAGATTATTTTTCAATTGAGAAAATAGCTTCACCTGGTGTTTTGTAATTGTCTGAGAGGAAAACAACACTTGCTTCTGTTCCCTCTTGCTTATTAATTTATTCTCCTCTCAGAGCTACAGTTACAGCCAGAAGTAAGCTATATATGGAAGATTCTATCCAATTCCCTGTGATAAATGCAGTCATGCTTTCTTGAGGTAACGTTCCTCATCCAAATTTCTCTGACACAGGCTAGAGTAGAAAGGTCTGGATCATATTCTGTTACTCAAGTGGTTTTTAATTTTAGGATGCAGTTGGAACCCTCGCCCAACCCTGCTTCCACTTTCTGTCCATCTATTTCCAGGAATGTGTAGCCTGTGACACCATGTAGTTTAAAAAAAAAAAAAAAAAAAAAAAAGAAGGGTGATTCCTCAGAAAACTGTAACCCACAAGAAGAGGAAGAACTCTGGTTTCTCACTGATACAATACTTGCATTTGTGAACCAGGTGCTGAAAAAATGATTCCAGAGTCACACCCTTTTTAAAATTATAGTAAGACTACAACATGAGATAGAACCTCTTAACAGGTTTTTGGCTTTTTTTTTTTTTTTAACTGGAAACAACAAACTTTTATAGGAAACTAGAACAGGACCAGAGTGAGAATTAGGAAAAATAAAAAGAACATATACAACTGTATCTTCAAGCATTTTCATGGAGTATTATGTCCCACCAAATTAATGTATCCACATTTTCTAATAAAAATGAACTGATTTGAGTAGGGGCAGCATGAAAATATTCTAATGCAGTGCTCATCAACAAAACTTTCTGTGATGATGGAAATGTTCCATTATCTCTGTTGTTGAATACAGAAGCTTCTAGCCACATGAATACTCACAATATGGCTAATGCAATTGAGGAATTGAATTTTTAATATAGCTTAAACAGCCACCTGTGATTACCAATTGAACAGCTCAGTTCTAATGCCTCATGGGTCAAAATCAGTGGTTTTTTTCAGGGGATTTCTCTAATCACTGCTGACAGGTGTAGAGGGTCATTGGTAGAGAGGAGAAATCTTTTTTTTTTTTTTTTAATTTATTTATTTGACAGACAGAGATCACAAGTAGGCAGAGAGGCAGACAGAGAGAGAGGGGGAAGCAGGCTCCCCGGTGAGCAGAGAGCCCGATACGGGGCTCGATCCCGGGACCCTGGGATCATGACCTGAGCCGAAGGCAGAGGCTTTAACCCCCTGAGCCACCCAGGTGCCCTGAGAGGAGAAGTCTTAACAGTTCTATTTAACAAACAAGTTCTGAAACTCTCCACAGCTTTCAGCTGTGAGCTTTCAGCAAGAGATGAGAAAAAGACTTTGGGGGAGACATGAGTATGCCCTTGAACTCCTGGCTAATGCCAGTGGAAGTAGAAAGCCTAGGATTTGGCTCACTTGGATGGGAGAGGCCTACGGTGCCACTCAGAATCGGAGGCTTAGGCCATCTGTGCGTGGAAATCATTGCTGAGGGACTGGCAGGGAGGTAGGGGTGCTCATATCGAGACAGGGTTTCCAGGGCTAGATGAGGATTTAGAAGAGGAGGGAGGACCTCGGGCCCTTTCTGAGCACCTGTGGGCTGGACGGCCCCTATCTGGGGATTAAGGTCTTGTTCTTGCTCTTGAACACTTTGCTGGGATCCAGCTTGTTCATGAAGGAGTTGTTCTCTTCTAAAAATAGGTCTGTGTTGTAGGTGATGGGTTTATGCATGTTGAACCACTGCTTGGCCTGTGGGCTAATGGTACAGATGGTGAAGGCATACCGCCACTGCGGCAGGCCCAGCTGCCTGATGAGCGGGCGATTGTAAGCGGTGAAGGTGTCTGTGAGAAAATGCTGGGATAATGCTCTGTCCAGGAACCAGATCTCAGTGTCTTGTGCTAACGCTGGTTTCCCTCTTTTGTAGACAAGGCAAACCTTCCCATTCCTATGCTCACCCATCACGCTGCAAGAATCAAAACGAGGCCGCTCTGGCTGGTTCTCCCAGGCTTCAAGTGCATCGTCCTCCGCGTCTGCCGGAGTTGGTGCCTTAGGAAGTGGATAGACTCAGTGCTGAGATGCTGTCAATTGCCGTGCTGCCGTGGAGGCCCAATCATCCAGCTTCACACTCCATGTCATGGGGAAGCCATTGGTCATCAGGCCAAAATTCTTCTCATCTTCAGGTAGCACACAGTTATTTTGTTGTTCCCATGAAGAAATCATACAATGTTCAGTGGGGGTTTCTCTATGATAGTCACCTCTGCCACACCTGGGGAAGAGTCTAATATGCGGGTGATCCCTAGGGTCAGCTTCTTCAGATGCGGCTTGCTACAGCCGGAGGGGGGGTGGTGTCTCCTCTGTGGTTGGCATGGCGGGTGCAGCGGTGGGGACGAGACGGGGAGGGCAGCAGAGCTAGATGCTGCTCCAGAGGCTCGGCCATCAAGTTCACGGCGTGCCGAGAGTTGTCTCTTAACAGGTTTTTAAGTATAAAATACAGTACTGTTTCAGGCACGACATTGTATATCAGATCTCTAGAATTTATTTATCTTGTATAACTGAAATTTAGTACATGTTAATTAGTAATTCCCTGTTTCTTCCCCACACCAGACCCCTGGAAACGACTGTTGTATTTTCCCTTTCTATGAGTTTATCTAACATACCTCACATAAGTAGATTCATGCAGTATCTGTCCCTTTGTGACTGGCTTATTTCGCTTAGCATAATGTCCTCCAACTTCATCCAGCAGTCACAAATGACAGGTTTTCTTTCTTTTTTATTCTTCAGTAATATTCCACTCAGTAATATTCTTCAGTAACTTCATCCAACAGTCACAAATGACAGGTTTTCTTTCTTTTTTATTCTTCAGTAATATTCAGTAATATTCCAAAAATGGCTTTTTTTTTTTAAATCCATTCATCCATTGATGGACATTTAGGTTGTTTCTATATCCTGGCTGTTGTGAATAACACTGTAGTGCATATTGAAATGTTAATATCTCTTTGAAATCTGACTTGAGTTCTTCTGAATAAATACCCAGAGGGGGAATTGCTGAGTCCTACTACCGACTATTTATAATTTCCAAAATTTGTAGCTATCATCATACCCCATTCTCTTTGTACTTATGTATTTAAACCTTAAAAATATGTTTACTGTCATTGTAGTGTGGCTTGAATAAGAAGCAGATCTTTTTTTGTTCTGTCCACTATCTTAATCAAAAGTAGTCGTTTTCGGGGCGCCTGGGTGGCTCAGTGGGTTAAAGCCTCTGCCTCGGCTCCGGTCATGATCTCAGGGTCCTGGGATTGACCCAGGACCCTTTTTTTTTTTTTAAATCTTGAGGTCATTCAATTTACTTATATATATTACATACATTTAAGGATATAGAAGTATCAATATAAACGTATACATATAAATATATATGATTGAATAGTGTTATTGTTCTGAACAAATATTTTACACAAATGTTATTTTGACTTGTTAGAGCAATTAGGAATAAAAAAATAAAAATTATTTCACTCTCACTTATTCATTCTCTGATGTTCTTTTTTTTTTTATATAGATCCAAGATTCTAACTTATATCATTTTCCTTCTCAAAATAACTTGTTTCAACATTTCTTGTGGGGCTGAGCAGAGAGCCCCACATCGGGCTCTCTGCTCAGCGGGGAGCCTGCTTCCTCCTCTCTCTCTCTGCCTGCCTCTGCCTACTTGTGGTCTCTCTCTGTCAAATAGATAAATAAAATCTTTAAAAAAAAAAAAAGTAGTTGTTTTCAGTGCAAATCTCAGGATTCCTTCTTAATTACCAAAATAGATGCTTGAATGCTCTTGATTAAACCATGCTTAGATATATATTAGCCACCTGATATATACATAAATTTGCTTTTAAAGTGATGTCATCATTAGGATTGCAACATCACCAAGTCCAGCAGAAACAAATTTTATAAGCTGTAAATGTGAATTTTTGGACATGGAAGCTGAGACATGCATTTTGTATTTATTACTGTCACTTAAAGAAATAGTCTCATAAAATAGGAAAGATAAAAATATAAATATCCTCGGGAGTTATTGTTAATTCATTGATCTGATTGACAGTTTTAGCAGAGGACTATGTGAGTTTGGGCATGAGAAGATTATTCTTGGATTCATTATATAAAGTTCATGCCAAGTTTAATCTGTAATCCAGTCCATAAAATGATTTATAAGACAAATATTTGAAAGTTTTCTGGGACTGGATAAGATCTGAAAGACCATTTTTCCTGTGTTCTGATGGGTCATTATATAACTCTTCTCTGCTTCACAAGTTCCAACTTCTTGACTTATTAAAGCATGTGCATTTTTAAATAAAGTCTTAAAAATATAACACAATGTGCAACATTCCAGTTGGGATTCCTTCTCTGAGTTCTAAAAATAATTTAAGTTTAAAGTAATCTGATTTTATATAAAATCTTAGTCCCTTGATTTCTTACCACTAACACTCATTCTCTCCTCTTCAAATACAATTTGAACTTAGGCATAAAGTATTTATTCCAAAGTGATATAACACACAGAAGTTTTCATTTTCCATCCTGGGACATCTTTAGTGAATGATGATGGTTGAGGAAAGCTAAACATACATTAACAGTGTCCATAAGTTTTGTGAAATTGTTGTCAGGACCATTTCTATTGCTCTAAAATCAGCTTAGATTCAGTTTTTAAAAAACATATTTTATTTATTTATTTGTCAGAGAGAGAGAGAACACAAGCAGAAGGAGTGTCAGACAGAGGGAGAAGTGGGCTCCTTGCTGAGCAGGGAGCCCAATGCAGGACTCAATCCCAGGACCCTGGGATTATGGCCTGAGTGGAAGGCAGACACTTAACAGACTGAGCCACCCAGTTGCCCCTCATCTTGGATCCTGCGATGAGAAGTTGCATTTTCTTTAGCAAACTCTCTGGAAAACTGTTTATATTCCAAAGTCCTTTTTAAATTTTTTCTTTTTTTGAGAGAAGGAGAATGAGCATGGGGGGAGGGGAGCAAAGGAGAGGCAGAGGGAGAGGGAGGTAGAGAATCCTAAGCAGGCTCCATGCTAAGAGTGGAGCCCAATGTGCGGCTCCATCTTATGACCCTGAGATCATGACCTGAGTCAAAATCAAGAGTCAGTTGCTTAACCTGAGCCATCAAGGGACCCCTACTACAAAATCCTTTAGCTTTTAGTCTTCAGGATGGCATTTGGCTTCTATAACACAGACTTTTTTTTTTTTTTTTTGACAGATCACAAGTAGGCAGAGAGGCAGGCAGAGAGAGAGAGGAGGAAGCAGGCTCCCCGCTGAGCAGAGAGCCCAATATGGGGCTCGATCCCAGGACTCTGAGATCATGACCTGAGCTGAAGGCAGAGGCTTTAACACACTGAGCCACCCAGGCGCCCCTATAACACAGACTTTTTTATATGTAGTCCTGTGTGTGTGTGTGTGTGTGTGTGTGTGTGTGTGTGTGTAAAACAGGGATCCCTGATGTGTTTGTTCCTCATTTCGACAGTTAACATTATTGCACTCTGACAATTGGGTCTGTGTTACCATCTGTCACTCAGGGAATGTGTCTGTCAATTAGCACTTCTACAACAGTATCTGTCAACCCACAAAAGTTACCAGGAAAATAACGTGAAAGCTACTGTCAAGAGGAAATTGAACTAGGTATCGAGTTCTTTGGAAGTACATTTATTTCGCAGCATCTGCATGTCAAGTAGTGATGAATGCCCTTTCTAACTAGGTGAGAAAGTGAAATTTGTCTCTTTAAAGAAACTTCTATAAAGTAGGATATACTCTTTCATCAATGGCAATTGATCTATAACATGTTTTCAAATTTATTCATTTATTTATATACAATTTCAAAGTATATTCAAAAACACCTCATTGTAATTTTTTAAACCCTATATTTAGGAAATATCTAGTACCTTTATTTAGGAAATGACTTAATGAAAACTTCTGATATTTCACTCATCCTACCATAATATAACTCATAAAATCTTCAGGTTAAACTATTAAGGGTGAGTATCCTTTCCAAAAAGAACATTTCCTTGTATAATGACCAGATGTTTTCCCAAAGTTCACTTTAGAAGATTATCCATACTCTGATCAATAACATCCTACTTATGAAGGATAGATTTCTAAAACAAACACACTGGACTCACAGTTGTGAAGGTCTAAGGGAAAAAGATTTCTCAGTTACCTATTCTTCTTGTTCAAATGCATCCTGTAATTATACACTTTAGAACCTGAAAATAAAATTTCATTAGTCCAAGAGTCTCATTGAGAAGCTTTGTTATTTGGGGATCCTGGGTGGCTCAGTGGGTTAAAGCTTCTGCCTTCTGCTCAGGTCATGATCCCAGGGTCCTGGTAGAGAGCCCTGCATCGGGATCTCTGCTCAGCGGGGAGCCTGCTTCCTCCTCTCTCTCTGCCTACTTGTGATCTCTGTCTGTCAAATAAATAAATAAAATCTTAAAAAAAAAAAAGAAGAAGGTTTGTTATTTATATTTCCAACACTCAACAGAGTGAATGAATTGATATACAACTGTGCATATGTGTGTATGTGTATGTGGTGTGTGCACACATTAACACACACATATATCTTCACAGTTTCATGCTAAAAGGACTATTGTTCCCTTAAAGTAATTTAATCTGCTTTTATAATTTTCTATTTTTTCCAACCTACTATACTGCAGGGGAGTACACATATATGTGTATGCGTAGACACATACATTCATTCAGACACAAACTTCTATGCATGCGTATATATGTGACTCTGCATATATGTACCTAAACACATGGGTGTATTCATCTGAAGTAGAATAGGTTAGAAAAAATAGAAAATTACAAAAATAGACTAAATTACTTTAAAAAGACAACAGAGCCCATTTAGCATGAGAACTGTATATACACGTGTTAATATGCACTGGTTTTGGAATCAAGCAATGGCTCAGACCCACCACACTGGCAGTGCAATTGCAAACTTTTTTTTGTATCTCTCAGCTTTAGGTCCCTAATCTATAAAATGAGAATAGGAATATTTTCTTGAGTATTCAATAAAGTAATAAATTGAATGTGTCTAGCTATAAAATGGTACATGGTAAGAACTCAGTAAATGTAAATGTTAGCTAAAAATTGGTAAAATTGTTTCACACATCTAATGTACCTCTGAAGGCATAATTATACTGTCAGTAAAAACAAAATTCATATTAATAACATTGAGTCATCTAAGTCATACGTATCCTTGGATTTTATAATAAGAGAAGAAAAAGTATTCCATTCTCCTCTTGTTAGATAATGAAATTAAACCCCTAAAATTCTTGATGAAGAAAAATGTAATTATTTCCAATTTCCTATGTTAATGGAATTACAGAAAAGCATGATGAATTCTTGAGAACGCTTCACTTCATATTTAATATTTCTGTTGTTGTTGTGTAGCTTCTGAGTTATTTCCATTATTGACA
Organism: Martes martes; assembly: GCF_963455335.1. Taxonomy (NCBI): domain Eukaryota; kingdom Metazoa; phylum Chordata; class Mammalia; order Carnivora; family Mustelidae; genus Martes; species Martes martes. The sequence goes on from NC_137894.1 coordinate 88,363,384, forward strand.
TCAGCCCTTCAAATTACTAGGATGGTGTGTTTTAGCATATCTCCTAGAAAACTAACTGCATGCTACAAATTGATCATCATCAATTGATACCTGCAAAAACAGTGCTTATAACCATGAAAGGCCATACTTAAGCTGGTGTTCAAGTGGTGTCTTTGAGGAATTTGAAATTTTTGATAAGCCTCAACTGGAAGCCTTCCAAAATCTGACACCATTGCCACCAATTCAAATGTTTTTCTCATGAAAACCTACTGAGATCACTAAAGCTTTTAGCCAGTTGTATTTGATGTCCTTTGCTGAGAATATTTCCCTCCAACATTTGGAAGTAGATTGTATTTCTCTGAGGTTTATATTTTAGAGGGCTCATTTATATCTAACTTCCAGCCTTGTTCTCTGTGGGACTTCTTTACATGTCTGCTCTATTTTTATTATCAAGGGAAATATTTATGCTTTTCAATGCAAGGTCAAATACAGAAATATTTCAGTAAAACACAAAAGAAGAATTGTTGCCTTCCTTGTCAGCTTGAGATTCTCCCCAATATTGTAAAACACAGCAAATTGAACTCAGAAGGCTTCTCTGTGGTTTCTCCAGTATACCACATTTCCACACTTTGTTTTTGCTCATTAGTAAAGCAATTTTATTTATTTGTTTTTAGAGAGAGGGGACGTGCCGGCACATGCACTGTGGGTGGGAGGTGGGACGAAGGACCGAGTAATAGAGAGAATCTTCATCAGACTCTATGCCCAGTGTGGAGCCCCACTCGGGGCTTGATCTCACAACCCTGAGATCATGACCTGAGCTGAAATCAAGATGTTTAACTACTGACCCATCCAGGTGCCCCAATTAGTGCAACAACATACCTGGGTTTGATGTCAAACGAAAGTTTCTCAGTATCCATTACGACATTTAGTAGAATGGTGCTCAATAATTGTTGTCCTCATCATACAGAATTGTATTTATACATAAAAACTATTTAGCTGCTACAGTTTTGGGGGGGTTCCCCCCTTTTTTTTACTCTTAATCTTTCTCTCTCTGTGTCAATATCTGTCACTTTCTGTCCTCTTTTCCTCTTGTGTAAGTGAAAAATGCAAACCTGAATAGCCAAGAGTAGGATTAAGTGAAACATAATAACAAGAGAATGTTGGAGGGACTGCAGCAAGACAGCAAATTAGGTAGTTCCTGACTTCAGTTCCTGTCACAGTAAAAGCAACTTGCAAATATCTAGAGACAAGACAACTTTGTGAAGATGTTAGAAACTGGGGATGAAGCTGATGAATCCCCTCAGACCACTACAATAGAGGACGCCTACATTAAAAGGGGAAGAGGAGTTGTTTCACTTTGACTTCATTATCCCTCTCCCAACTGGTGGAGCGCTGCACTGAGGGGGTGCCCAGGCCTATAGTTTCTCCAATGGGAACATGAGAACCTAAAGTGGACACTCAAATTCCCCCACATTCAGGGATACTTTTTCGGAACACTTACTTAGGTATTGCCTCATGGAATTCACCTGGGGAATCAGGTAGAGACTGAGAAGGGTGGAGGGCTCACAGCAAAGAGCATCTGGATCTTTGCAGACTGCATTCCTCTTGGTGATGAAAACTGAGTAGAGATCCCAGCCAGTGGTTCTGCCCATCCGCAGAGCAAAACTGGGGCCCCATCTGGCCTGGGAGCTCTGTTGGCAGCTCTGCCCAGTTTGGGTCCTCAGCCACTGAGCCATCATGACTAATCAGATGATTTTTTGGCCTTCCAGGACAGGGAGCCAAGGCAACTGTCCCACCCAACTGTTGAGCATAGCATCTGGTCCCACCTAACTTGGAACCCTGGATAATAATGCCAGGCAACCTTGGCGCCCAGTCTGGTAGTTGAGCTCAGCCTGTAGTCCCGCTCAATTACTGAACACAACCTGGAGCCTTGCCAGACAGAAAGCCAGTGACCCTAACTGATCTTGGAGCACAGCTTCTAACCCTGCCCAAATGTGGAGTACAGCTGATGGCCCCACCAAAGCAGGGTGCCAGGCCAGCAGCCTTACCCAAAAGGGACCGCAACTAGCAGCCTGCCCAATAACAAGTCATAACCTATAGCCATGCCCCACTTTGGGGCATAGCCTGTTGGCCCCCTGATCATAACAGGGCCTAAGGCTCTGTGTAATTGCAACACCCTATAACCTAGAAGAAATGGATAAATTCCTAGAAATATGCAACCTAATTAGACTAAGTTATGAAGAAATAGAAATGTGAACAGACCACTAGCCTGCAAGAGATTGCATGAGTAATCAAAAATCTCCCAACACAGAAAAGCCCAGGACCAGATTGTTTCACTGGTGAATTCTACTAAACATTTAAAAAAGAATTCATGGGCGCCTGGGTGGCTCAGTGGGTTAAATCCTCTGCCTTCAGCTCAGGTCATGATCCCAGGGTCCTTGGATCGAGTCCCACATCGGGCTCTTTGCTCAGCGGCGAGCTTGCTTCCCTTCCTCTCTCTCTGCCTGCCTCTCTGCCTACCTGTGATCTCTGTCTGTCAAATTAAATAAAATCTTAAAAAAAAAATAAAAATAAAAAAGAAAAAAGAATTCATGCCAATCCTTCTAAAATTAATCCAAAAAATTAAAGAGAAGAGGGGTGCCTGGGTGGCTCAGTGGGTTAAAGCCTCTGCCTTTGGTTCGGGTCATGATCCCAGGGTCCTGGGATCGAGCCCCGAATCGGGCTCTCTGCTTGGTGGGGAGCCTTCTTCCTCCCCTCTCTCTCTGCCTGCCTCTCTGCCTACTTGTGATCTCTGTCTGTGAAATAAATAAATAAAATCTTAAAAAAAATTAAAGAGAAGAGAACACTTTCAAACATAATTTATGAGGCCAGACTCACCCTGTACCAAAGCCAGATAAGGACACTACAAGAAAAGAAAATTATAAGCTTACATCCCTGATGAATATGATGCAAAAATTCTCAAAATTCTAGCAAACCAGATCCAAAAGCACATTAAAAGGATCCTACACCATGATCATATGGGATGCAAAGATGAGTCAACATATACAAATAAATCAATACATGTGATACATTATCCTTAATACAATGAAAAATAAAAATCATGTAGTGATCTCAATAGATGCAGAAAAAGCATTTGACAAAATTCAATCCTTTCCTAATTAAAAAAACCATCAACAAATTAGGCACGGACATGATGTACCTTGACATAATAAAAACTGTAAACAAAAAGCTCACCGGTAACATCGTATTTAACAGTGAAAGTTGAGACCTTTTTTTTCTAAGATCGGGAACAAGAAACGGGTACACACTCGTGCTACTCCTATTCAACATACTACTGGCAGTTTCAGTCAGAGAAATTAGGAAAGATAAAGAAAGCATACAAATCAGAAAGGAAGAAGTAAAATTGTTTCTGTTTGCATTTGTATACACTAACAATGAACTATCTGAAAAAGAAAGAAAACAATCCCAAGGGCTTACTATTTTTTATAGTGAGCCACCAAACAAGCCAGTCAATGTATACTGGAAACAAGCGGTCACATGATATTCGTGTTGTATTCACCTTGACTGACTTATTTAACTATATAAAGACTTACAGAAACTAGTCAGTGTCAGGGTATAGAACAGACTTGCAGTTTGGCACATTCATCAAGAATGTGCAGGAATTTTCAGGGCCCCTGCTGGGCTGCTTCACTTAGCAATTTGTTTTTGTTTGTCTGGTTATATTTTTCTTTTAATCTCAGATGCACAGACTTGAGGAAAGCATATGGTCACTTTAGATCCAGTATTTTAGCTGAACTCTCTATACTATAGCCATAGGCTATAGTATACCATAGCCACAGGCTTTGGTTGATTATATTGGATTCTCTACTTAAGTAATGATTTCATTTTCAAATAATGAAAGTTCTTCTCATCTAAACACTGAACAATAATTTTTATTAAATTCACCATAATCATTAGATATTTATGATGATAACAGGTATGATTGTCCTATTCCTGACTGTTATTGAGAAAATTCTTCATAGATCTCTCTCATTTCTGCACATCGTACAAAATGAGACACTAAGTTCCTTTGCTCTGTACTCTAATTTCAAGCATGTCTATACAGCAAATAGCCCTAGAAGATAGAGACAGTGTCTTCAACTGAAACAAAGAGCAGTCATTCTTATTGTCCAGTGTAATATAACAATGTCTCAATGTGGAGCAAATTGTAGACATGCTTACTACACATTATAATGGGTCCTAGTTTCCTAGTTTCCTAAGCTCAGGGTTTTTCTGAATGTTAACCAGTCACATGTACATGTATCCATTGGTCTTGGGGCAAGTTGAACACACACACAAATAAGCATATGCTTATGTTACTTACTGTACTGTAAATGTGAAAAAAATGAAGACCTTTCTCTTAGTTTCAGAAATTATGTGCTCTATCAGCAGTCATGAAATAGTGGCAGGTTAATTTGTAAGCTCTCCCCCAGAGCAAAATCTCAAACCATTCATACTTATTGACAATTTTGCCATTCAGAATGGGATTCTTTGAGAGTTGTGACTTTATGGAAGAGGAAGGACAAGATTCCTGTGTGTAGATTCAGTGATATAAAAAGATTCCCAGACATCCAGTAGTGTATGCTCTAACCCAAGTGCTGGTATTGGTGGTGGGGGTAACAAGGGTTCCTCATTGTACTACCTAATAATGAATATTTAAAGGCTGACCAACCAGAATAGAATTGACACAAGCTGCTCTGATAGTTCTGTGGTTGCTGCTTACTCTCGTTTAAGCAGACAAAGGAAGAGCTATTGTCGTAACAACAGGACAACACATTTTTTTTTTTTAAGATTTTATTTGTTTATTTGAGATAGAGAGAGGGAACAAACGAGCAGTGAGGAGGGGCAGAGGCAGAGGGAAAGGGAGAAGCAGACTTCCCGCTGAGGAGCGAGCCCTACACCGGGCTTGATCCCAGGACTGTGGGATCATGACCTGAGCCAAAGGCAGACACTTAACCCACTGAGCCACCCAGGTGCCCTAGGACAACACATTTTCCATCCCCACTGGAGAGACCATTTGCCTGTGTATGTGGAACCAGTGAGAAAAATATCTCTCAACACCTCTGGATTTCTTCCCCCAACTCAATGCCATTGCCATTGCCCAGTAATTTTATCAGGCAGATGAAAGCACCTGGATGATGGTGTGCCATGCTGGAGGCACTGTCAGCCTGTGACCCTGAATTGATGTAAGTCACTCAAGAAGGACACAAACTGTAAACAATATATATTTTTTCCAGGTGATCAAGTGCACTTCAGGAACTGTACCTCTTGTGTGAGGGCCAAGTGTTAATTTTGAATATGCCACCCTGGCAAAAACATAATACTTCTGCCATGAAAGTATCACAGAAGACATTCAAGTGTACAAGGAAATTCCACTAAAGACCATGTAGTACTCAGCTGTCACCAGAAATATCTCCAAAATGAAGATATGCTTGTTTGCTCAGGGGAGCTTACCAGAACAATGAAGTATTAGCCACGAAGAAGAATGAAATCTTGCCATTTGCAACAGCTTGGATGGATCTAGACTGTACAATGCTTAGGTGAAATAAGTCAGTCAGAGAAGCCAAATATCATCTGATTTCCAATTGTGTGTGGACTTTAAAAAATAAAAAATAAACAAAGGAAAAAAGATACCAACAAAAAACAGATTCTTAACAATAGAGAACAAATTGATGGCCACCAGAGGGGAGGTGAATGGGGTGAAATAGGTGAGGGAAGTTAAGAGTACACTTATCATGATGAGCACTGAGTAACATATAGAATTGTTGAATCACTGCGTGATATACCTGAAACTAATATAACACAGTATGTTAATTATATTGGATTTAAAATAAAAAAATAATAAAAAGTATAAATTAATAGATATATAGGTAGATAGATAATTTTTTTTAAGACTCATTATCCCTACAATGGGATGATCTAGTGAGGAAAGCTGAAATGATCAATGAAACCACTTCAGTTATAGTCAGCATTTAGGTCAGTTTCTGCTTTACTGACCAAGGTTGCTTTGGATGATAAAATTGTCCTAGACTTCCAACTTTTGAGAAAGGTACTGTTTGTGCAATAGCTAATACAATCAACGGATTGGGCCAAGTGGAAAGACCAATTGTAAAAGGTAAGGGAGAATACCCCAATGGTTTTCTTCACCTACTTTGGGTCCAGAACCTGGGGATATGTTTGAGTTCAATACTGCCCTTTAGTATGTTCTTGCTGCTTGAAGTCCTGTTAATAGTAGCCTTAATTAAATGCTATATGAAACAAATTGAATAGATTTGATACCAGTCTCTGTTAGATTAATCAGAGTAGCCACCAAGGTGGAATACTTATGGGAAAATTAACCTGAGGCCAAGATGGTTTATGACTGAAGGCTACTATTGTTGGAAGGCAATTCTTTATGGATCGCTCACGTGTCTGCATGTATTATGAAAGGAATCATGACTGCCTTTGGTCAGGACTATTGCTAAAGGATGTTTATAATGAAAATAACCTTGGAAGTTAGAAGGGGTGATTCTTCAGGTAGGAAAGGGTAACTGCCTATATTGAATCTTGGACTGTGGAGATTGTGTTTTTTTTCTCCAAAGTAAAGGGCAGGCATTCTTATCATCAAGTGTAAAATAAAGATACTGTCTCATGCTGAAGCAAAGGACAAGCATGTTTACTAAGTATTATAAAAGACTTGGGTTCCTAAGTTCAGGGTTTTCTTCTTAACCATAGCCCACTGCACGGAGAAGACTCCATCTGGGGCCATTCATTTGCTTCTATGGAACTTGGGAATAAAGGGGACTGACCCAATATCCTGATGCTCAGAGTGCTTGCTGTCCAGTGACTGATACAGTCCTTTGTCTTGGATCTAAGAGTGCCATTTCTCCCATCAACTTCAGTGAAACTGGAAGGCTAAATTGTAGGTTTCTATACTATTCTATATTAGATAAAATAATTTTCAGTTATAAATATTTTGTGCTAGATACTTTTTCAAATTAATTGTATTTCTATTTTTAGTTGAATGAAGCAGAATTCATCTAATGCTTTTTCTACATTCCTTGACCATTTTCTAAGTTCATTGGTGAAGTGATTTTCATAAACACATTTCTGATATTAAATCACTTTTCCATTCCCAGGAAAAACCCTATTTGATCACAGTGTATTACTCTGTAACTTCATCATTGATTTCATTTAGTTGATATTATTTAGGAACTATGCTTCTATTTTCTAATGCAAAATTTGCATTATCCAAGTTTTGACTGTTCTGAAGTGAAGAGGGATGGCTGTTTTGGGGGGAAAGGCCTGTGGAACTTGACTTTCCTTTCAGAATTGTAAACCAAATGTGATTTTCCATTCTTGGGGAAACTACAGAAAGAAGTACCACTATCCATGACTTGAAAGGTACAGACATGGGACTCCTAGCATTTCTTTATTTCTCTCAATTAACTTTTGAATGTGTGAAGATTGTATAATTTAACCTTACATTTGCTGTTAAAGATATTACCTCGTATTGGGGGGAAAAATCACTTCCTGGAATTTGGTATGTAGCTATTTTTCCTGGTAAACATTTTCCTCCTGTATCTCTTGTATTTGTCAAGATTCTCCAAAGAAACAGAACAAATAGAAAAGAATAGATATAAATATAACTATTTATATATATATATGCATTATAAGGAATTGGCTCAATTGATTATGGAAGCTGAGAAGTCACATGATCTGCACTTGGAAAGCTGAAGACCCAGGAAAACTAGTGATATAGGTCCAATCTGGTTACAAAGACCTGAGAACCAGGAAAACTGATGGTATAATTTCCAGTTTGAGGGCAGGAGACAGATTTTGCTTCTCAAGCAGCCACAGAGGGAGTGAATTCTTCCCTCGTCCATCTTTTTATTTTATTCAGGCTCTCAAGGAATTGAATTATGTGACCATGTTGGGGAAGGCAGTCTCTTTCATTACCCATTAAAATGCTAATCTCATCAAGAAACATCTTCACAGACAACACAGGAATAATATTTAACCAAATATCTGGTCACCCTATATTTCAGTCAAGTAGACATATTAAAGATAATTATCGCATCTACAGACAAGAAAAACTAGACTTTATTTTATTTCACATGATAATGAAAGTTGCAGTGTATCAGAGCAGTGTATCTGCCCGGTCTTACCTTGAAGATATTTCAGTTATCTTGGTTTTTGTCAGATTTTAGTCAACAAGGAACTTTATTATCTCAATATCCCACAGAATGTTACGGTGTTTCTCAGAAAATATAGTACTTACTACACCTGGTAAGCAGAAAGTAGAAGCTATCCTAGAAGCCTTAATAAATCATATGAATGATAGATCTTGGGTGAAAAACCTCAGTAAAAATTCATGGACCAGCCTCTTTGGTGAAGTTACCAGAGATACAGTAGTCTTTCTGCAAGAGGAACTTTGTACCAACTCTCAGCAAGAAAAATCCAATGTCTGGTGGAAATTTATATTTTTTAAAGAAACATATATGTGTTGTTCTGAGTGACTTACCAAGCAGCCAATAAAACTTGCAGTTTTAAGAGGCCAAGTTTAGACTTTAGTGAAAGCTTCCTTCTGTTTGGATGTCCAAAGTAGATCTAAATGAACTTCAGGTGTTTATGCCAGTGGTTGAAAAATTACAACCTGATGGCTAAAACTAGATCATGACTTGTGTTTATACGTAGTTTCATTGGAAGACACGTGACTCCATATTTTCTAGGTGTTGTTTTGCATTACAACGATAGAGTTGAATAGTTGTGACAGAAACCGCATAGTCTTCATAGTCTAAAATATTTACTATTTGGTTTTTTAGATAAAATGTGTATTTGGTTTATTGAATAAAATGTATGTCTGGTTTATGGCATTTAGGGCTTTGGAGAAAATTCATTTAAACATCTACAGATAACTCTTCTCCTTTGCTGGTGGGCCTTGATAGAGAACTGATGGCCTCATCTTGCCACACCCAGTGACACTGTAACCTGAGCTGCCCATCATAAATTAGACATTTCACTTAGCGATAATGTTAGATATACAGCAGCTCTATATTATCAAGTGGTAGCGGAAGATTTAAGTGTCACGAGCAGACAGGTCAAATTCCCACAGCATCAATTTTTGTTGCTTGTATTTGTCCTTGCATTAACACCTGTGTCTTGTAAATGCAACTGCGGTAGTCTTAGAAACACAATGATCACAGGTTTTTTACTTTTGCTCCACCAGCCCTAGGGATGATAGCATCTTCCAGCTGTTCTTAATTTGTGGGCTAAAAATTATTATTCTCCTTTTGTTTCTCCTGCATTTTCAATACTTTTGTCAACAAATCCCATATTAAATACCCTCCTTTTGATGTTTCCAGACTAGTTTCTATTTTCCTGCCTAGACACTGATATAACCTCGCATAACAATTTTGGTGATATTATGCAGTGAAACTTTTCTGTATGAAATTGTAATGGTGGGGGCACCTGGGTGGCTCAGTGGGTTAAAGCCTCTGCCTTCAGCTCCGGTCGTGATCCCAGTGTCCTGGGATCGAGCCCCGCATCGGACTCTCTGCTCTATGGGAAGCCTGCTTCCTCCTCTCTCTTTGCCTGCCTCTCTGCCTAGTTGTGATTTCTGTCTGTCAAATAAATAAAATATTTAAAAAAAAAGTAATTGTAATGGTGGATCCATGTCATTATATATTTGTTAAAACCCATATGGTGAGTTTTTATTTTTTATTTTTTTTAAATTTTTTCATTTTATTTTTAATTTTTTTAAAAGATTTTATTTATTCATTTGATAGAGAGAGAGATCACAAGGAGGCAGAGAGGCAGGAAGAGAAAGGAGGAAGCAGGCTCCCCGCTGAGCAGAGAGCCCGATGTGAGGCTCGATCCCAGGACCCTGGGATCATGACCTGAGCTGAAGGAAGAGGCTTTAACCCACTGAGCCACCCAGGTGCCCCCGTATGGTGAGTTTTTAAAAACCCATATGGACTTTGGGTGATGATGGGAGTGGTTGGAGACATATGGGAACTCTGTACTTGCCGCTTAATTTTGCTGTGAACCTAAAACTGCTCTAAAAACATAGTCTATTTAAAAAAAAAAAGTCATATCTGATTTTACTAATAATGATATATGTGTCATTAACTCTTTAGATAAAAATCTTTTTTTTTTTTTAACATTATCTAGAACAACGTCAAAGTTAGGGAATATTTTTTCCCTGCAAGTTTAGTAGAAATGGCTTTTAAAACATTTTGACTACTATTATCATCTGGAATTACTCAGAGCTCCAGATAAGAATCTAGTCAGCTGGGGTTGTTAAATTTATTCATTTAAAAATATAATCTTAATTTTTAAAATCTATTATAGCTATAGTTGTTTCTCCCCCTTTCCTTCTTTATTTTGTTTGGATTAGCTTTAATTTTTTTTCTATCCATTTTGTCTTGTGTTTAACCATGCTATTAGTCTTTGTCCTTACTATAGATTTTTGCTCATAATGATATGGGATTTTTAGCTACCTTTTATTATGTATTTCTAATTTTATTGTGTTGAGGTCAGAAAGTAATATTTCCCTAGAGTCTTTGGGCTGTGGTCTAGTTTAGTAGTTCATTTTTATGAATGATCCATCCATATATGCTGTGTCAGAGTTCAACCAGGAAAACAGCACCAACAGGAGATAGATATATTAAAAGAGTTAGTGTAAGAATGTGAATTATGTGACCATGGGACAGGCTGTCAGGAAGGGTAGTTTGAAACTCTAAAGCAAAAGCTGAAGCTCTTCTCCATAAGCAGTATTTCTTCAGGGAATCCTCAGGTTGTTTTTAACTAATTGTATTAGACCCACCCAGATTATCTAGAAAATGTGCCTTAACGTTAACTGATATACATTTTAATTACATGTCTACAAAACATCTCCTCAGCAATAGCAAGACTAGTGTTTGATTTAATAACTGGAAACTTAGGTCATTTTGAAGTAAACATACAAAATGACCATATTCATATACTAAAAAACGTGCATTGTATGTTATTTGGCTGCAGACTTTATTCCAATTCTCTGTATTTATGCCAAAAGCTGATAGCTACTAATTTATCTTGAGGCATTAATTCAAGTACAGATGTGTTATTTTTGTCAATTAGAACATCCCCCCTAAAATTTTTCATACCATGCTCAGATTTGTCATTTATAAATATTACCATTGTAGGTATTTTGATATTCCGTTCCTGTATCAACTGAGGAAATGAGAAAAAAAAAAAAAAAACCAACAACCAAAAACCGGAAAGAAACAAAGAAAAACAAAACCCTAATATTCTCTTTGTGGTTGTCTTCAATACATCTATCATAGCAATGTGCTTCTGTGTTTTGTTTTATCTAAGTATCTCAGGATTTTATGTCATGGTCATTGTGATGTCTGCAAGCACTCGCATTTTTCAGAGCATGCCTCACTGAAAAGAGCCCTCCTTGAGGTCCATGAGGTTCTGGATGTCAAATAAGGACTTGATCCTACAGTGTTAACTGTGGGCTCTCTGTAGGGCAGCTCACTTTATACATACCCTAAGAACTGCTCTTTGCAAAATATTGTCTCATTCTGTTATAAGTACATTGCTTGAAAGGTGAAGAACTGCCAAATGATTCCCAGTAGCCTGTCTATACTGATTGGTTTTGGGTCCTCCCCATACCAAGCAGATTCATTACGGTCATAATACTGCCCCACCGCCTTTAGCTGATATTACTGCTTTTTGAAATGCAAAGAAGCAAATACTGATCCATGCAGGCCATGTAGAGAAAAGAAAGGAGACAGCTCAAAGGCTCTTATCGCACAGCTATGGTACCTAGTTGTCTCTTTTTGGGCACCTTTATGTTTCTGAAGGGCCCGAACATCTTATAGAATCACAAGCCCATATTTTATTTTCTTATATTACGAATAAAATTAAGGATAAACCTAATTGTACTGGCTAGGAAATTAAAACTTTTGTGTGCTGTTTTACAGATTTATATTTTTAAGACTGAGAGCTACTTGCTACTGTAATATTTCAATGACATTTATAGATATGTCAAAATATTACACATTGAAGTGACAAGGTTGATTTTTTTTTTTAAGATTTATTTATTTATTTATTTGTCAGAGAGAGAGAGAGAGAGAGGAGCGAGAGTGAGCACAAGCAGACAGAGTGGCAGGCAGAGGGAGAAGCAGGCTCCCTGGCGAGCAAGGAGCCCGATGTGGGACTCCATCCCAGGACGCTGGGATCATGACCTGAGCCGAAGGCAGCTGCTTAACCAACTGAGCCACCCAGGTGTCCCGACAAGGTTGATTTTAAAGTGGCTTTTTATCAATATCTTTCTACTTTGCTCAATGGTGGAATATCGCAAACTTGTTAAAGCACACAGAAAATGAATCAACATTCTCTAATATTCTAAGTTTTCTTTAAAGAGAAATTCACCTATTTACTTAGAAATAACAATTAAATTCACTTTTCATGTGCATGTGCTGATTTGTTATTCATGGCTGTAGGCTCAGAGAATAGCTTTGCACCTAGACATGTATGAAGTCGATCATCCTCCCCAGACCTGCACCTACATACTCTTACCTTCCCTCCTCCACCCCACCACAGTCTTCTTACCTCTGCTTCTTGGATCCTCATTATAGTTGGGTCCATTCTCAAAATTCTTAACTGTTGTACTCAGCTCTGTTTGTCATGGGCTGGGACAAATTTAAACCATCCCCTGCAAATTTATAAATGGCTATTAAAATTGAACTTTGGTAAGATAACCTATATAGTGGCTAAATCAAAATAATTTATGTAGTGTGAGAATGTCTGGGATCAAACTGTGGGGTATTGATGTGACTTTTGGCAGTCCTCTCAATTATAGTGATGTGGTAGCATGTAACTCTTCATAGTCATAACCCTGTGAACCACAGAAAATGGAATACAGTTCATTATAAAGCAAGCTTCTGGGCTGGTAAAAGAGGAGAGCATATTGCACATGCAACATTGCTGTTAATATTATTATAAAAATATTAATGCTAACATTTCAGCGATTTTTTTTGCATTCAATTTGAATATATAATTTCTTCACAGATACCTGTTAAGTACTCTTGATTACGTGGATATTTTATAGTGGCAGTAAATTAACTCACAAGGTAAATTAGTAACAACATATGCATTTACCTGTTGTATACAAATTTGACAAAAAAGGATCCGTTGTTGAAACTATTTTCACTGTAGGAAATAGACCCTAATCTTTAATATGAGTTTATGAATATAGGAAGACATGTTATTTACTTAACAGTTTACAATGAAATTATTCATAAATTTTAATGAGTATTAAATTTTAATAACTATCCAGTTTTATTAAATTTTAATTATATAAGTAATAGATGAATATGTTCTCCCTTATAACATATGCATATTGTTAGTAAAATTAAAATTACTCCCTAACCATCATTCTGTACTCTAGTCACCTCTCATCCTCACCAGAGATCATCATTCTTGACTGATTTTTGAACTTTCATGTATAGTTGGAAACATTGTGAAAATTAATAGACAATATTTTGTATGACTTTCTGTATTTTTTCAGATAAATAGTATCTTACTTTAATACTGCTTAGGAGTTCGCTCGTTTTTAACCAACTGTTTTTTTCCTTGAGAATATTCATATTAAAACATGCAGATCAAACATTCCTTTATACATCTTTGTGTTGAACTGTAGAAATGCACCATATTTAATTTAGACGTTGATTTTGGTAGACATTTAGATTTTAATTTTTGTTTTTATGTACTAAATGGTGCAGTTAATATCTGGGATGTCTTGTGTATAGTTGGAAGTTTCTTAAAGTTAAGACACTTGAGGTAGAAGTTCTGGGACATAGAAATATTCTTAGGTTTTTTTTTGTTTTGTTTGTTTGTTTGTTTTAAAGATTTTATTTATTTATTTGACAGACAGAGATCACAAATAGGCAGAGAGGCAGGCAGAGAGAGAGGAGAAAGCAGGCTCTCCACAGAGCAGAGAGCCTGATGCGGGGCTCGATCCCAGGACCCTGGGATCATGACCTGAGCCGAAGGCAGAGGCTTTAACCCACTGAGCCACCCAGGCGCCCGAAATATTCTTAGTTTTAAGTGATTGTACTAAGTCACTGTGATGTTGTGATTTATAATAAAAAATGTTTATTTGGTCTTTATTCCTTTTCCTATTACACAGCTCCAAAAACCCTTGTAATTTCCTAAGCAATAAGTCATGGGAGTATCTTTTGTTATAATATTTAGGCATTTTTGTCTTCAAATCACTACAGTTCCCAAACTCCTTCCAGAGTGACAAAGGTGAAAGTGTCTTTTTTTTTTTTTTTTAAAGATTTTATTTGATTTGACAGAGAGAGAGAGATCACAAGTAGGCAGAGAGGCAGGCAGAGAGAGTGGGGAAGCAGGCTCCCTGTTGAGCAGAGAGCCCGATGCAGGCTTGATCTCAGGACCCTGAGATCATGACCTGAGCCAAAGGCAGAGGCTTAACCCACTGAGCCACCCAGGTACCCCGAAAGTGTCTTTTTTTTTTTTTTTTTTTTTTAATTCATAGCAAGCTTCTTTTAACCACACTTGAGTTTAGGTTAGTAAGGTGACTTTTGGAAAATCCCTAAGAATGGAGCTCTGTTGCCAGGGAAACCACCCTCAAGATTCAGGGTTAGAACTTTCAGCCCCACCTCCTTACTTCTGGGGAGAGGATAGGAGCTGGAGTTTGAGGTAATCACTTATGACCAGTAATTTATTCAATCATGTCTAGGTAATGAAGCCTCCATAAAAAAATTCTAACTGAAGAGGTTTGGAGAACTTCTAGGTTGGTGAGCCTGTGGAGGTCCTGGGAGAGTGGTACACTCAGGGAGGGCATAGAAACTCCATGTCCCTTCCTCCATACCCTGCCTTGTGCATCTCTTTTATCTGGCTGCTCCCGAGTTACAGTCTTTGTAATAAACCAGTGATCTGCTCAGTAAACTGTTTTCCTGGTTTCTGTGAACCATTCCAACAAATGATTGGCATTGGAAGTAGGGGCAGTCTTGTGAGACCAAGCCCCTAACTGATGATAACTGACACTCTCTCCAGGCAGATAGCATCAGAATTGAGTTAAATTGTATGACACCCAGCTGGTGTCACAGAATTGCTTGGTGTGAGAAACCCATACATTTGGAGTATCCAGTGAGTAGAGGAAAAAAAAAAGTTTTCCCTCCAAGTAAACTCTTTTTCCTCTTTAGCTACCCACTACATTGATATATATATTCATACTCTCAAAAATGATGTATTAAAATACCTTTTCCATATAATGTTGCCAAATCATGTTTTTTACTTGCCTATATCTTATATACGTGATGAGTAAAATTTTTAAACTATCATTTTGTTAACACTAAGAAATTTGATTTAATTTAGGAACCTCTATGATGTGCTGGTGAAAGGTGATAATTTTCTTAATAAATATGACATCTCTTCTAAAGAGCTCAGTCATAACATAGGTTTGGCTTTCTCTCTTTAATGCCCCTGAAGAGTGAGATGTCTTTTTGGATTCATGAAATTACTTATTAGGCTGCAGAGTTAACTAGTTATGATGGTAGCAATGCCTCTCTCCTTTCATACATAAACCCAAGCGAGATATTGTCTCTGGTACAAAGGGAAAACAAACAAGATAAAAGGTATTTGGATTTAAAAACTATTGAAAAGAATCTCAGCATAATATACTAGAGTGTGACCGTGAGCAGGATATTTCCATTCCGTAGGAACTCAGTTATGAGTCTCAAAATGTCATCAAAAATAACACTACTTCTTTTTTTTTAAATTTTTTGTTTAGATTATGAGTGTCAAAGGAAGTATATATTTAATTTTATTCTGTGTAATAGAGCTTCACATAGAGAGTCTGTCTGCACTGGAGAGTTTAAATATAATCCCACCAGGTTTTCTTTATTTTAGAGAAAACATTACTATATTTATTTGGCAGAAGGGGGCTTTGGTGAGAATCTTTTCTCCAACAAAGCAAGTTAATGGAATGCCATTGAAAAGTGTTCTGATTTAACTACATAATGGTACATTTGGGAGTCCTTAGAAATGGACTCCTTTGTTTATATTAGGCATAAAGACATTTTAAATTCAAGACCTGCATTGGGGATTCACACATATTCTGTCTTACTGAGGCTAATAAAAGCATTTTGCTTCATTCTTTCATTTTAATTAGGTGTTTTCTTCCTTTACTAGGGTTCTCTTGCTCTAGGGATTTCATTACTTTATAATATTGGCTCCAATTGACATTTTATTTGGTGTTTCAGAGACAATAGGAAAAAAGTAGGGAGTTCATTTGTAATCTGGAAAAATAATGAGCATGCTATCATCATCTACCAGTAGAGAAGAACGTGCCCCCAGGCACAGACATACACAATTAGCTGCCAGACCCATTACTCTTCTCCCCATTGATCATGGTCCCTTTTCAGAGTTCCCAGGTGATCAATACCGTATGTTAAGAAATAGTTCACAGAATGTCCATTTAAGAGTGATAGATACATTCAGTACTAGGGCTTTCACTATTAAAAAAAAAAAAAGATTAAGATAATTTCTAAACTTGTGAAATGGCCTCCGAGTAGACTTTAGGGTCTCTTTACTTGATTTTAGGCAATTAGAATCTCATTAGGAGAAAATGTCTTGTTAAAGTCACCCTAATCAAAAGTAAAATTCCCTGAGGATTATTTTTCCCCTTGAGAACAGATATTAAATCAACACCACCTGTATTCTAAATAAATATGTATGTTATAAATATTAAGAAAAATGATTTTAAAAAGCATAGCAACATCTTAATAGAAAATTAAATGTTTATTAAAACAATCTGACTTCCAAGAGTAATAAATCCTATAACTTTGTAGTTGGTACTTCAAAATATCCCCATAGGAGACTAATGGATCTGAAGAATTTACAATATAAAAACGTAGGAAGATAGCAGGGGCTGTTGTTACAAGAAGGTAATAGACTTGAGAATCAAAACACCCACCGGGCATAACAGTTTATCAATAATGGACTAGAAATTAAGCGATGTGTATGTGTGTGTGCGTCTGTGTGTCTGTGTGTGTCTATGTGTCTGTGTGACAGAGAGAGTAAACAAACAATACCAGCCAGAGACATAATCCAGATGACATTTCAAATGTCCAATTAAATTAAAAAAAAAGGGAAAAGAAACTCAACATCATACATGCCGACTATAGAATGCAAATTAAAATCATAATGACATACCTCTACATAACCACTAGAATAGTCATAAACAAAAAGACAAGAATGAGTTGAGGAAGATACAGAGAAGCTGGAACTCTTCTACACTTATGACTGGCATGTAAAATGGTAGCCAATTTAGAAAATAGTTTCATAGTGCTTTAAAAAGTTAAACAAAAATTTTTCTTGTGACCTAATAATTCCAATTCTGAGTGTCTATCTGGGAAAATATAAATATATGCCCACAAAAGACAAATTTAAATATTCTTAGCAGAATTATTTATAACATATCCAAAGTGACAACAATGCAAAAGTTCATCATCTGGTTATTGGATAATCAACTGTAAAACACCCATACAATGGAACGCCATTCAGCAATATAAAAGGAATGAGGTACTAGTGCTTGCTACAATGTGGATGAATTAAAAAATATTATGCTAGGTAAAAGAAACCAAAGGCAAAAGACTACATATATTATGAGTCATTTTATCTGAAATATCCAGAAAAGACAAATCTGTAAAGACAGAAAGCAGATTAATGGATGCCTTGAGCTGGGGTAGAAGGAGGAATTAACTGTTCACAGGCAAAAGAGTTTTCTATGCAGTAATAGAAATGTACTAAAATAGGTTTGTGTAATGTTTGCAGAACTCTGTATATTTAATAAAAATGACTGAGTTGCACACTCAATGTAAAATAGGTGAATTTTGTGGTATATAAATTACATCTCAAAAATGCTATTGGAAATAAACAAAAGCACATTTTCAGCATATCTAAATAAGAAATGAGGAAGCACAGATAGTAAGTCTAAAGGCAAACACTAACAAACCACCCAGAAACCAAACCATGTGGCACAGATCATGTACTCTGTTGTCTTTTCCAACTTAAATATGCTTCCTGGAGTTTGTTTTCCTGGTAATTAGAAAAATCCCACCAAGCTCACTAGCTGAGCAGGGAATGCTGTTGATGGGCTACAAAGATAGAAGAGTGTGTTTGTGAAAACACCTCTACCCTGAAGGATGGTAAATATATTGATGAAACTTTTGAATCCTCATAGAAATGGTAAGATAGGTATCTCAATGTCATGGGAGGAGATTGCAAATCAGAAAGATCCTTTTGAGAGGAGACTTGGAGATACTTGAAGTTGGTTTTATTGTTGTCATAAGGAGTCTGATTCCATTTTTTGATAATGAACCACCAACATCCCTTAAACCTCAACCTTCCCTCTTTTGCCTTTTGCCCCATGTCTCTGCCAGCAGATAAGAAAGCCTACACACTCCCTCCTTCGGTGAGAGTAATTCAAACTACAAAAGCTCCTTCCCTCTCAGTGGGAGCCCTCCCCAGGCCTTTCCCTCTGGCCGCAATAAAAACCCAAGCCAGTCTCTTTTGTTGCTCTCTCAAGCTATTGAGCTACCTATCTGCTGAATTACATAAGTAATCAAGCTTTTCATACCTTCTGGGTACTCATCGAGTATGTGGTGTCATCCACCTTGATATGTGAACCAGATTTTGGGTGGGAGTCCAACTGCCTCTGCAGGTGACCATAAGAACTGTCTTTTGTCATATAGGACTTGGTGAAAATGTGAAAAATGGGAAAAAAGAGAAAATTTCCTATATCTTTAACTTGGACTTTGACATTGTGTCTGGTTATTATAACTATTTTCCTACTCACAATTTCTCCCCTTCATGCTTACTGAAATTTTTTGTTGTTCCAATTAGCAATACATCTAATTTAAAAAAAAAACACTCTTCCATAGATTAATAGGTCCCCTTATAATTAAAAGATTCCTTTAACCAAGTTCTGACAAATGAGATGTAAGAAAAAAAAGTACAAAGGATAAGATTTCTGGGAAAACTGCTCTTTTCATAACTAAGGAAAAGAATGTTTTTAAGCTGACATGTGTCATGTGTCCTGTACCTTCCTTCTCCTTCCTGCCTAGAAGTAGGATATGATGCCCGAAGTTATCATGTAAGGATGAAAATGAAAGTGTCATGCAAAGTCTGGTGAAGAGGAAAATGAGATCCTTGAGTTACTGCTACTCCAGACCTGGAGTGTCTGCTTCATGATGCATTACATGAGAGAGAAAAGAAAAAAACAAAAACAAAAAAAACCCTCAAAAAAACAAAAAAACTAAAAATCCTGAGTTGGGGGAAATGGCAAGTGTTGGTCAAAGCGTCAAAGTTTCAGTTATAAAACATGTTAAGTTCTGAGACCTAATATACAGCTCTGTGACTATAGTTCATAATACTATATTGTACACTTGACATTTGATAAGCTCTTGAGTGTTCTTACCACATACACATACAGAAAGGTAACTATGTGAGGTGACGGACACGTTAATTTGTTAATTAGCTTAATTGTGTTAATCATTTCACAGTGTACACTTATATCAAAACATCAAATTGTACACCTTAAATATATGTAATTTTTAATTATCTATCATACCTCAATAAAGCTAGCAAAAAATCCCCCAAATCAATTCCATTAAACAAATGATAGATTTTCTTTTTTAATACAGTCAGAAGTCATTTCTTAAAAAAAATATATTATGCCAAATCATCTGATTTTCACTGGAGTATGAACTCCAACTTATTTTTTATGGACATTCTCTTTGTAACACTTTTATTTGCACACAGTTTATGAGAAATGATAATATGATACAGTTTTTTTGTGTTGTTATCCTCCAAATACATAGCTACATGAGATTAACAGGAGGAAGTCAATTAGACAATTTGGGGGATCGAGGCTGAGTGGAAAAAGAATTTACAACAACTTCATGTCATTTTTCCTTATGTCAAAAATAGCATTGGCCATCCTTTCCTCCGGCTGGATATATCTCTTTCCAAAATGGTCTTTCACTTTCTTTGAGTTAAAACCTTTTGTGATAAAGAATCTTCATATTAAGGGGAGCCTGGGTGACTCAGTCGGTTAAGTGTCTGTCTGCTTTCAGCTCAGGTCATGATCTCAGGGTCCT
Organism: Martes martes; assembly: GCF_963455335.1. Taxonomy (NCBI): domain Eukaryota; kingdom Metazoa; phylum Chordata; class Mammalia; order Carnivora; family Mustelidae; genus Martes; species Martes martes. The sequence goes on from NC_137894.1 coordinate 88,383,561, forward strand.
GGGATTGAGCCCTGCATTAGGCTAACTCCTCCCTCCTTTGCTCCCCTCTTTATGCTCTCTCTTTCTCTCAAATAAATAAATAAAATCTTTTTTAAAAAGAATCTTCATATTAAGACATTCTTTTGGGGGAAGTCTTTTCAAAGTATTATGTAATTGAGAATACAGGGGAAAAAAAACCAAGTTAAATTTCCCACCTACTATAAAAAGTAAAATAAGAAGTCTGATATGGATTACTATGTTATGATAACTATGAACAGAGAGTTCAGATTTTTTCCAAATGCCATTACAGAATCAGGATAAAAATGCTGTTTTGGTTTGGACTTCCTTCTTATATATCATCTGATTTAAAAACCATTTTACTGAAATTACAGTACACTTGTGGGTTAAGAAGCATCATATATAATGGATTTAGAGCCTTGCCATCCAAAATGTGTCATGATTGAAAATTAGAATGGGCGTTTGAAATATCTCTAACCAAATTTGATGATGGTAAGTGACTAAGTGGTTGGCACTATAAAATCAGTGTGATTAAAAATTTATATATTGTATAGATTATTGAGATGTTGTGAAGAAGATAAGAAAGGTGGGGTGGGGGTAACATTAGGACTTGCATAAACTTCTTTCCTGTCTAATCCAATAGTACCTGGACCTGGATTGCCTTCATGGGTTTCAGAAGGAGGATCCATTGAAAAGACTTACACCAGGTCAGTAATTCAAAATATAATTGCCTGAATTCCTAAAAAGAAAATCTTGAGATGAGTTTTTCTTTCTCCTCTCCTGTCTAATATAAGATTCAGCCTTTCAGACTCTTGAAAACTAGTGCACAAGACGATGAGAGGAATCTGTAAGACTGTACTTATCTAATCCTACTCCATACAACTGGAATTAGATAAAGAGAAAAGCATTGTCCAGATTCAAGCAACCACTGCTTTATTGGTAACTACTCTTGTTGAACTAGACGGTTACACTCCCAGGAAGGAGAGAGGATTTGGGGGTGGGGGAGCAGGTATGGATGGCACTCAGCAATAAAAGAAAATAAGAGAAAAAGTGTAAAACTAGTTTTTCTTTGATGACTTGTTATAGTTTGAGAGCATGGAAAATAATACTGTGTCTTAGCTACATTCTGTGATGCCCAGAAGGGTAAATATTTGCTCTCTAAAAATAATCACCATTACTGAAAATTGAGGAGATAAATTAGAATTCAGAATACCTTAGGAATATGTAAGCTGATATTGAATAATTGGAAATTCATTTTCAATAAACATTTGAAATGATTTTAATATGGCAATACTCTTTGCCTCTAATTTTATAGGTCATATCTATTATCAAGGAAAACCCCTGAGAGGCATAGGAAACAAGTTTCTGTCACCAAAATAATCAAATGGGATTTATTTAATATTAGAGCTACTGATTACTGTATAGCTATTAGCATGGATGATAACTATTTGAGAAAAACATCTGATTCAGATGAGTGAAGATTCTTATATATATATTCTGACCGCCTGCCTCAAAATAATGTGTTTTAATACCTATAGGCCTTGGTTTTATAGATAGAAAGCAAAGGCTAAGATGCAAAATGTTTAGCAAATCAAGTGTAATATGTGCCTGAGACTAACATGGCAGGTTTTCATATCATAATTAAATCCACTGACATTTACTGAGGGCAGCCATGAAAAATGCTTTGGAACATTCACACTAAGGTACATTTAGAATTCATTTATATTCATATGACTTTCTGTTAGGATACTCAGTGTATCCTTGATGCAAAAAATATACATCCAAATTAAACATAGAAAATTAGTACACAGTATAACAAATATATATGACCCATAAGCCAACATTGGTCAAAACACTTTAAGCGCTTATATGAAGGAAGTATTCTGGAATGCCCACCAAAGACCGGGAATTTGAAACTTACAGAAAATTAGTTCTTCAAATATAGTTCCTTCTATACTAATAATAGGTGTATGGGTAAATTAGGTTAATTTTTCTGGAAAGGAATATATATCCTTACTGTAAATTAACATATTTATTTTATAATAAAATTAATTTGATTGTTAAAAAAAAACAAAATAATGATAACAATGAAAAATAAGCCAGTTTCTCTATGACTCAGCAATGGCACTTCCAGGTATACACCCCCCAAAATTGAAAGCATATGCACACATAAAAACTCATGCATGAAAAAGGAAAACAAAATGATTAAAGGAGAATCCTAAAGAAGAATGAGGAGGTAAGGTATAAAATATACACAGATGGAGGACTAACCCTAGAGCAGAAGGGTGATGCTTTTTTAATGTAATGAAAAGGAATTGTGTAATTAAGCTATAGTTAATACAAAGCTGCTTTAGGACTATAGATGCATGATGTGGCATTCTCTAATGGAACCTGTCAAAAAATAATGTCTTATTCCAGTTCCCATAATATTGTGATAGTTAAAAAGGGGAGGAGATTTATAGAAATTAAGAGCTGCCTAAATTGTTAAGTTTAGTAGAGAAATATAAACAGGCATATGTAAGTAATTTGATATTGATTAGCCTATTAATTTCTTGAAGTACAGTCACATGCACACATATACATATTTACATATGTAGATTAGTTACTTACATTTTAAGATTAGTTAATGCAAACAAAATTACATGGGGAAAATTATTTAAAATTATACCTCATTCATTTTTAAAATTAAAAGTTCCTAAATATATCATATATTATTTCCCAGCTTATTTGTTAAAGTCATTCTTTCTGGTATAATTTTTTAAAAATAATCATTACTTTTTAATGTAAATGTTTTTGAAGTACAACATGCAGAAAAATGGATGAATTCAGGTCAGTGAACTCTCAGATTAAATAAAATCCATGTCAGTGGTACCTGTTTCAAGAAACAGAACATTACCAGCATCCCAGAAGCACCCTCTGTGGCTCCCTCCAGTCATTACCTTACGCTAGAGGTAAACACTTTCTAACATCTAATATCACAGGTTAGGTTTCCCTGTGTAAAACTTTGTATAAATTAGAATAAATAAATTCTGTTATGTCCTCTGTGTCTTTCACTAAACATTGTGTTTATGTGATCCATCCAACTTATTGTATATTGTATATTATTTTCATTGTTGTAGAGTATTCCATTTGATGACTATATCACAATTTATTTATCCTTTCTAATATTGGTGGATGTTTAGGTTGTTCCACTGTGGGATTATTATGAATAGTGAGACTATGAACATTCTACTTTTTAAAAAAATTAACGTATATTGTATTACTTGCTTCAGTGGTACAGGTCTATGAACCATCAGTCTTACACAACTCATACCACTCACCATAGCACATACCCTCCCCAATGTCCATAACCCAGCCACCCCAACCGTTCCCCCACCACCCAGCAATGCTCCGATTGTTTCCTGAGATTCAGAGTCTCTTATGGTTTGTCTCCCTTTGGATCCCATCTTGTTTCATTTTTTCCATTCCTAACCCACCATGACCCCTCCGCCATGCCTCTCAAATTACTCATATCAGAGAGATCATAGGATAATTGTCTTTCTCTGATTGACTTATTTCACTTAGCATAATACCCTCTCGTTCCATCCACATTGTTGCAAATGGCAAGATTTCAGATTTTTTGATGGCTGCATAGTATTCCATTGTATATATATATACCACCTCTTCTTTATCAAGTCGTCTGTTGATGGACATCTAGGTTTTTTCCATAGTTTAACTATTGTGAACATTGTTGCTGTAAACATTTGGGTGCATGTGCCCCTTTGGATCACTACATTTGTATCTTTAGGGTAAATACCCAGTAGGGCAATTGTTGGGTCGTAGGGTAGCTCTATTTTCAACCTTTTGAGGAACCTCTATGCTGTTTTCCAGAGTGGCTTCACCAGCTTGCATTCCCACCAAGAGTGTAGGAGGGTTCCCCTTTCTCTGCACATTCTCCAACATCTGTCATTTCCTGACTTAATTTTAGCCATTCTGACCGGTGTGAGGTGGTATCTCATTGTGGGTTTTATTTGTATTTCCTTGATACTGAGTGATGTGGAGCATTTTTTCATGTGCTTGGTGGCCATTTGGATGTCTTCTTTGCAGAAATATCTGTTCATGTCCTCTGCGCATTTCTTCATTGGATTATTTGTTCTTTGGATGTTGAGTTTGATAAGTTCTTTCTAGATTTTGGGTACTAGCCATTTATCTGGTATGTCATTTGCAAATATCTTCTCCCATTCTGTCTGTTGTCTTTTGGTTTTGTTGACTCTTTCCTTTGCTGTGCAAAAGCTTTTGATCTTGATGAAATCCCAATAGCATATTTTACCCTTGTTCCCTTGCCTTTGGCGATGTTTCTAGGAAGAAGTTGCTGCGGCTGAGGTCAAAGGGGTTGCTGCCTGTTCAAGGATTTTGATGGATTTCTGCCTCACGTTGAGGTTTTTCATCCATTTTGAGTCTATTTTCATGTGTGGTGCAAGGAAATGGTCCAGTTTCATTTTTCTGCATGTGGCTGACCAATTTCCCCAACACCATTTGTTGAAGAGACTTGTCTTTTTTCCTGTGGAAATTCTTTCCTGCTTTGTCAAAGATTAGTTTACCATAGAGTTGAGGGTCTATTTCTGGGCTCTCTATTCTGTTCCATTGATCTATGTGTCTGTTTTTGTGCCAGTAACACACTGTGTTGATGATGACAGCTTTGTAATAGAGCTTGAAGTCTGGAAGAGATGCCACCAACTCTGGCTTTCTTTTTCAGCATTCCTCTGGCTATTCGAGGTCTTTTCTGGTTCCATGTAAATTTTAGGATTGTTTGTTCCATTAATTTGAAAAAAAATTTTATGGTATTTTGACAGGGATTGCATTAAATGTGTAGATTGCTTTAGGTAGCATAGACATTTTCACAACATTTCTTTTTCCAATCCATGAGCATGGAACAATTTTCCATTTCTTTGTGTCTTCCTCAATTTCTTTCATGAGTACTTAATAGTTTTCTGAGTACAGATTCTTTACCTCTTGGTTAGGTTTATTCCTAGGTATCTTAGGGTTTTGGGTGCAATTGTAAATGGGATTGACTCCTTAATTTTTGTTTTTTTCTGTCTTGCTGTTGGTGTATAGAAATGCAACTGATTTCTGTACAACGGTTTTATATTCTGACACTTTACTGAATTCCTGTATGAGTTCTAGCAGTTTGGGAGTGGAATCTTTTGGGTTTTCCGCATAAATTATCATATCATCTGCAAAGAATGAGGGTTTGACTTCTTCTTTGCTGATTTGGATGCCTTTTATTTCTTTTTCTTGCCTGATTGCTGAGGCTAGGACTTCTAGTACTATGTTGAAAAGCAGTGGTGATAGTGAGCATCCCTGCTATGTTCCTGACCTTACGGGAAAAGCTCTCAGTTTTTCCCCCTTGAGAATGATATTTGCTGTGGGTTTTTCATAGATGGCTTTTATGATATTGAGTTATGTACCCTCTATCCGTACACTTTGAAGAGTTGTTTTTTTTTTTTTTTAAAGATTTCATTTATTTGACTGAGATCACAAGTAGGCAGAGAGGCAAGCAGAGAGAGAGAGAGAGGAGGTAGTAGGCTCCCCGCTGAGCAGAAAGCCCAATGCAGGGTTTGATCCCAGGACCCTGAGATCATGACCTGAGCCGAAGGCAGAGGCTTTAACCCACTGAGCCACCCAGACGCCCCTGAAGAGTTTTGATCAAGAAATATGCTGTACTTTTTCAAATGCTTTTTCAGCATCTATTGAGAGTACCATATGGTTCTTGTTGTTTCTTTTATTAATGTATTGTATCACATTGATCGATTTGTGGATGATGAACCAAGATTGAAGCACTGGTATAAATCCCTCTTGGTCGTGGTGAATAAACCTTTTAATGTACTGTTAGATCCTATTGGCTAGTATTTTGGTGAGAATTTTCGCATCTGTGTTCATCAAGGATATTGGACTGTAATTCTCTTTTTTGAAGGGATCCTTGTCTGGTTTTGGGATCAAGGTAATTCTGGCCTAATAAAATGAGTTTGGAAGTTTTCCTTCCATTTCTATTTTTTGGAACAGTTTCAGGACAATAGGAATTAACTCTTCTTTAAATGCTTGGTAGAATTCCCCTGGGAAGCCGTTTGGCCCTGGGCTCTTGTTTGTTGGGAGATTTTTGATGACTGCTTCAATCTCCTTACTGGTTCTGGGTCTGTTAAGCTTTTCTATTTCTTCCTGGTTCAGTTTTGGTGGTTTATACATCTCTAGGAATGCATCCATTTCTTCCAGATTGTCAAATTTGCTGGCGTGTAGTTGCTCATAATATGTTCGTATAATTGTTTGTATTTCTTTGGTGTTGGTTGTGATCTCTCTTCTTTCATTCATGATTTTATTTATTTGGGTCCTTTCTCTTTTCTTTTTCACAAGACTGGCAAGGGTTTTATCAATCTTATTAATTCTTTCAAAGAACCAGCTCCTAGTTTCATTGATTTGTTCTACTTTTTGTTTGTTTGTTTGTTTGTTTCTATTTCATTGATTTCTGCTCTGATCTTTATATTTCTCTTCTCCTGCTGGGTTTAGGCTTTCTTTGCTGTTCTTTCCCCAGCTCCTTTAGGTGTAGGGTTAGGGTGTGTACTTGAGACCTTTCTTGTTTCTTGAGAAAGTCTTGTATGGCTATATAATTTCCTCTCAGGACTGCCTTTGCTGTGTCCCACAAATTTTGAACAGTTGTGTTTTCATTATCATTTCTTTCCGTGAAATTTTTCAATTCTTCTTTAATTTCCTGGTTGACCCATTCATTCTTTATTAGGATGCTCTTTAACCTCCATGTATTTGGGTTGTTTCCAACTTTCCTCTTGTGATTGCATTCTAGCCTCAGAGCATTGTGGTCTGAAAATAGCCAGGGAATGATCTCAGGCTTTTGGTACCAGTTGAGACCTGATTTGTGACCATTATGTGATTTATTCTGGAACATGTTCCATGTGCATTAGAGAAGAATGTGTATTCTATTGCTTTGGGATGGAATGTTCTGAATATATCTGTGCTGTCCATCTGGTCCAGTGTGTCCCTTAAGGCCTTATTTCCACGTTGATCTTTTGCTTGCATGATCTGTTCATTTCAGTGAGGGGGGTGTTAAAGTCCCCTACTAATATTGTATTATTGTTGATGTGTTTCTATGATTTTATTATTAATTGGTTTATATAGTTGGCTGCTCCTATGTTAGGGGCAGAGATATTTAAAATTGTTAGATCTTCTTGTTGGACAGACCCTTTGAGTATGAAATAGTATCCTTCCTCATCTCTTATTATAGTTTTTAGTTTAAAATATAATTTATCTGATATAAGATTGCCACCCCAGCTTTCTTTTGATGTCCATTAGCATGGTAAGTAGTTTTCCACCCCCTCACTTTAAATCTGGAGGTGTCTTAGGTCTAAAATGTTTTTTTTTTTTAATCCATTCTGATACCCTGTGTCTTTTGATTGGGGCACTTAGCCCATTTACATTTAGGGTAACTATTGAAAGATATGAATTTAGTGCCATTGTATTGCCTGTAAGGTGACTGTTACTGTACACTGTCTCTGTTCCTTTCTGGTCTACTACTTCTAGACTCTCTCAGAGGACTCCTTTCAATATTTCCTGTAGGGTTGGTTTGGTGTTTACAAATTCTTTCAGTTTTTGTTTGTCCTGGAAGCTTTTTATCTCTCCTTCTATTTTCCATGATAGCCTAGCTGGATATAGTATTCTTGGCTGCATGTTTTTCTCATTTAGTGCTCTGAATATATCTTGCCAGTTCTTTCTGGACTGCCAGGTCTCTGTGGAAAAGTCTCTTGCCAATCTAATATTTTTTACCATTGTATGTTACAGACTTCTTGTTCTGGGCTGCTTTCAGGGTTTTCCCTTTGTCACTAAGACTTGTAAGTTTTACTATTAGATGACAGGGTGTGGACCTATTCTTATTGATTTTGAGGGGGGTTCTCTGTGCCTCCTGGATTTTGATGCTTGTTCCCTTGGCCATATTAGAGAAATTCTCTAGTATAATTCACTCCAGTATACCTTCTGCCCCTTTCTCTTTTTCTTCTTCTTCTGGAATCCCAGTTATTCTAATATTGTTCTATCTTATGGTATCACTTATCTCTCAAATTCTCCCCTCATGGTCCAGTAGTTGTTTGTCTCTCTTTTGCTAGCTTCTTTACTCCCTGTCATTTGGTCTTCTATATCACTAATTCTCTCTTCTGCCTCACTTATTCTAGCAGTAAGGGCCTCCATTTTTGATTGCACCTCATTAATAGCTTTTTTGATTTCAGCTTGTTTAGATTTTAGTTCTTTTATTTCTCCAGAAAGGACTTTTATTTCTCCAGATGCAGTTTCTCTAATATCTTCCATGCCTTTTTTGAACCCAGCTAGCATCTTGAGAATCGTCATCCTGAATTCTAGATCTGTCATATTACCAATGTCCATATTGATTAGGTCCCTAACCTTCAGTACTGCCTCTTGTTCCTTTTTTGTGATGAATTTTTCCACCTTGCCATTTTATCCAGATAAGAATATATGAAGGAGAGAATAAAATACTAAAAGCATGGTGAAGACCCCAGAGAAATGTACACTAACCAAATCAGAGGAGACCTCAAATTGGGGGGAGAAGAAAGGGAGTAAAAATATGTTTAAATTTTTAAAAAAAAATTTTAAAAAATTATATATATCTTAGACTGGTGAATAGAACAGAGCCATCCTCTTGATTTTGGGTCTATTTTGGTCTCTTAGAAGCAACTACCTCCCAAAATTTTAAAGAATGAAAAACTTATTTATATACAAATATAAGGGTAAACACAATGAAGGGATGGAACATGACTGATGAAAATTTTTTAAAAATTATAAAAAAGGAACTGATAAGATAAGTTGGTTGGAAAAACAAAGAAAAAGAAAGTGGTGAGAATATGATCAGGCTGGAGACTAGAACAAATCCCTGTGCTAGATTTAGGGTATATTTTGATCTAATAGAAGAAATTGTATTCCAAAATTTTTTAGAAGGAAAAAAACCCTATATGTATACAAAAAATAAAGTTAGATACAATGGAGGATAAAATATGACTATAATAATGAAGGTTTAAAAAGGTTTTTTTTTTTTTAAGAAAGATATTTTAAAGATAAACTAGTTAAAAAATGTTAAAAGAGGAACAAGGAAAAGTGAAAAAAATTAGAATAAGAAAAAATATTTAAAAAATTAATTAACTTTGTAAGACTAATGAATCATGGGGAGAAAGCCATGAATTCCATGCTTTGCTTTCCCCTTCTCTGGAATTCTGCTATTTTCTTTAATCTGTGAGTTTGTTCTTGGCTGGATGTTCTTGCTGATCTTTTGAGGGAGGAGCCTGTTGTAGTGATTCTCAAATGTCTTTGCCAGAGGCAGAATTGCACCACCCTTGTCAGGGGCTGGGCTAAGTAATCTGCTCGGGTTCACTCTCAGGAGCTTTTGCTCCCTGAATGCTTTCTGTAGAGCTCTGGAGGACAGGAATGAAAGTGGCTGCCTCCCAATCTCTGGCCAGGAGGAGCCAAGAGCGCAGACCCTACTCCTCAGTGCGCCCTCAGAGAAAAGGGGTCAATCACTCCCGTCTCCCTGGTCTCTGCCATGCTCCTAGCTCACATGGCCTGTGACTGAGTGTTTCTATCCCTTGCACACAGCTCCATTTGGAGTCTCCAATCCCAGCAGATTCCTTCACTCTGCTCTTCTGAAGGATGAAGATGGGTCTCCCTGGATCTGCCACTTGTGGGGTCCCTGCTCAAAGATCAGTGCCCTGACTGTTCTGTGGATCATGGTTTAAGGTAACCCTGAGCTGAGAGCTCACTCCTCAACTCCATCTCTGTGCCCAGCATCCCCGCTCTGCTACCTGCAAGCTCTGCTACACTTGGACACCCCCAATCGTTCTGTGATCTTGTGGGTCCTGAGACCACACTGTCCCTGTGAGAGCTCCACCCCTGCTTAGCCTCTGGAGCAATGTCCCTCAGTGGAGCAGACTTTTAAAAGTTTGAATTTTGCACTCCTTTGCTCCACCACTTCCCAGGAGCTGGCCCCTCCCCCGCAGTCTCTCTTCCTGTCATTTCGGATTCACTTCTCCACACGTCATACCTTTCAGAAAGTGGTCGATTTTCTGTTTCTAGAATTGCTGCTCTTCTCTTCTATCTCCTGTTGCATTTGTAGGTGCTTGGAATGGTTTGATAACTATCTAGCTGAACTCCTGCAACTTGATGTCATCTCAGTCTGCTACTCCTCCATCATCTTGACTCCTCCCCCACACCCATTTTTAAATTGAATTGTTTGTTTTTTGTTTTGTTTTGTTTGTTTTGCAACTGAGTTGTTTGAGCTCATTGTATATTTTGGATATTGTCCCCCTATACGATCTATAATTTGCAAATATTTTCTCCAGTGGGTTGCCTGCTCCAGATGGTTTCCTTTGCTGTGCAGAGGTTTTTGGTTTGATGTAGCCCCACTTGCTTACTTTTTCTTTTGTTGCTTTTGCTTTTGGAGTCAGGTCTAAAAATTCAGTTCCAACACTGATGTCAAGGAACTTACTACCTATGCTTTCTTCTTGGAGTTTTATGGTTTCAGGTCTTACATTCAAGTCTTTAACATATTTTGAGTTAGTACATGGGAAGCCAACAAATAATGTAAAATGTACCATTGTGTTTTAAAGTGATTAATTGGGAAGCTCACCTTCATTTTGTCTTTTTCCTATTTTGTGCAATGTATGTGAATATTGTGGTGAGTTTCTGACATGTATTATTTTAAAATGTTTTCACAATGTAATTTGAATCACAATGTAATTTGTGAAAGTGGGCCCAGTTACCACAACATAAATTTATTTGCTTAGAGTATACTTTAAGGTATAATCAGATCCCCATGATAACTCTTCAGTATAATAAGACTAATTATGATCAACTGCAAGAGAAATTATGTGTTAGATACAAAAATGGAGAAATAACCTTATAAGATGATTCAGCCAAAAGATTATATAAATCTATACTCAAGCTTCAATTAGTAAATCATATGAAAGATGAAAGAGAAAACATCAATTTTCAAATGTGGCTGAGCAGGTGTTTTATTATAGTTTGCTTTTAATGTAATAATGTCTTATAAAAGCATATGGAAGATTTAGCAGATGTGGTTAGAATTTCAAACTCTGTAGAAATGATTAAATCTTGTCATGGGAAAAGTAATAGATTTAAAATCCAAAGTTTTATGCATAATTCAGCAACTGAAAAATTTTAAAGAAGTTTGTTGTGGTATAATTGGTAATCAACTACAAATATTTAGTGTATACCATTCGATGAATTTGATCATATTAGAACACCTATTATACCTTCACTACAATCAAGGTGACAGACATCCAACACCTCCCCAAATTTTCTTCCATCCATTTGCTTTTGTTTCTGTTGTTTGTGTGTTTGTGTTTGATAAGGACATGTAACATGGGCTTTACCCTCTTAACAAATTTTGAAGTGCACAATACTGTATTGTTAATTATGGTACTGTGTTGTACAGCAGATCTCTAGAACTTATTCTCTAGAATTTATTCATCTAGCATAGCTGAAACTATACCTATTCAGTAATAGCACTCTATTGCCTCCCAAACCCTGGCCTGCCAATCACTATTGTATTATCTGCATCTATGAGTTTGACTACTTTAGATACCTCCTATAAGTAGAATCATACAATATTTGCCCCAATGTAAATGGCTTATTTCACTCAGCATAAGGTCCTCCAATTCATACATGTTGCAAATGGCAGAATTCCCCCCCCAAGGCAAAATAATATTCCATTGAATGTATGTACCTCATTATCCTTAGCTGTTCATCTATCAGTGGACAAAGGGTTGTTATTTGTCTTGGCTATTCTGAATAATGCTTCAGTGAACATAGAAGTGTCAATTCTCAGCATTCTGGGACACTCCCTTAGGTGGTTAACTGAACTTAATTGTAAAATATATTTGAAAATCAACTCATATACTCATTAAAGTTGAGAATGTTAAGTTAAATTAAAAGTTAACATTTTATAAAGTACAATATGTGAATTTTTGGTACATCTGAATTAACTTCATCTTAAAAGCAATATATGAATTTTTGGTACATCTGAATTAATTTCATCTTCAAAAATCAATATTTTACAACATTTTTTATTTTACATTTCACCATATTTCTTTATTATTCCCACCACTGAAACTGAAGAGCAATATAAAATCAAAAGTGGCTAATTCTAATTCTATTTTAGCTATATGCAATTTTTATTTATAATTAATCTAAATCTAAGTGCTTAATCTAAACATTGTACTTAAGGATATTAAAGTCACAGTGAAAATAGAAGATAATTTAAAAAAATATTCTGTTAAATTGTACCTTAGAACAAAACAAAACAAAACACAATAGAAAAACCCCTTTATTTTACCATAAATCACTGTACTTTTGTAGCATTTCCTCTGCAAATTTAAGGATTGAATTCTTTAAAAACTCTCTGGTATAACTTTTGTATTTGTTTATGTATATTTTAGGAGTTCATTGTAGTTCATCTTATGTAGTATGTATTTATTCATTTAGACTCAATTTTTTTATATTTTTTTATTTATTTTTTTAATTTTTTAAAAATTTTTTAATTTTTTTAAAAGATTTTTATTTATTTATTTGACAGAGAGAGATCACAAGTAGGCAGAGAGGCAGGCAGAGAGAGAGGAGGAAGCAGGCTCCCTGCCGAGCAGAGAGCCCGATGTGGGGCTGGATCCCAGGACCCTGGGATCATGACCTGAGCCGAAGGCAGAGGCTTTAACCCACTGAGCCACCCAGGCACCCCCATTTAGACTCAATTTTAAGGTTTGAAATGAACTATTTCCTCCTAACATGTTACAGATTTTTAAAGAAAGATTTTATTTATTTATTGGAGAGAGAGAAAGCACGAGTGGGAAGGGGCAGAGAGGAAGAAAGTGAGTCCCTACTAAGGAGGGAGCCAGTGGTGGGGGGCAGTGGACTGTGGGATCATGACTTCAGTTGAAGGCAGGTTCTTTTTTTTTTTTTTTAATATTTATTTATTTGACAGAGAGAGATCACAAGTAGGCAGAGAGGCAGGCAGAGTGAGAGAGGGGAAGCAGGCTCACCGCTGAGCAGAGAGCCTGATGTGGGGCTCGATCCCAGGACCCTGGAATCATGACCTGAGCTGAAGGCAGAGGCTTTAATCCACTGAACCACCCAGGTGCTCCTGAAGGCAGATTCTTAACTGACTGAGCCACCCAGGTGCCCCAACATGCCACAAAATATTTATGGTGGTTAGAAGATCTTAGATATCTTCCAATATTCTGTTAGATTCTGGCAGTTTCCCCATCTCTGATATAGCCTTCATGGATATATCAATATATAAAAATCCAGTGCATTGCATGGTTGATATTACATTATTTTCTGATCAACTTCTTTGAATATCAAAATATTTCAGAGCATCATATGTGGTCAGTAGTTATTTTGCACAATAAATTACAGCTTCATTCCTTATACTATCTTTTTAGTGCATACCTCTGAAACTCCAAATAGGAAGCAATAGGACATCTTAAATATTCATTATTTGGCTTTACTTTTGGTCAATTTCTTATATGTGATCCTATAAATGCTTAGAGACTTCTACATGATCTATAGGAGAGTGTGCTTATTAGATGAAAAATGCTAAGAAAAATGTCAGATTAATGTTCAGCTTTATGATTGAAAACAACCTCTTGAGGTTCACATCAAAAATAAACCTTGTTATTTAAGATTTGTTTTGTCTTTACTCTTGTTTTGGAAAAGAAATTACTTCAGGATAAAAAAGAAGATAAAGATAACATAGAAGTATCCTTACAGTTAAGGAAAAGGGGGAGGACCATGTGAAGTATTTATAAAGCAATAAGTGAGGGCGTAAGACTTGGGAAGAACCATGTCCCTGGAGCCAAGATAGATCCAAGCTGTCCTCTGATGTTAACAGCAGCAGGGACAGTTGTGGAAGTGGACCAAAATGCCTAAAGACCACCTATGATATATTGCCATGGGTATCAAACTGCTTGTGCTATGTAATCATAGAAGATGTCCTCTGATTAGTGTGAGGACTGATTTTTGACAACGGCCTGTGTGGGATCTATAGAATATCTTGTAGAAGTCACTTCTGATGCATAGATATATGTACACCTTCTGATGAAAATATCAAATTGTTATGTGTACAAATGCACTCACATATACATGAATATTCCTTATTACTTTTATTTTCTTTTGAATGGTACAGTTCTAGTGAAAGGCTTTACTACATACACCCAGTACTTCACTTTTTTTTTTTTTTTGCAAGATCTATACTAACTGGTTCTTGTTCTTTGCATATTAAATGAACCTTTGATAGTTCCAAAATAAGGAAACAAATCTAATTAAACCATCTCTTCATGTCCTCTCTTCATTTATATTTGTATTCTTTTAAAATGTTATCTATTTAGTTTTATAATGTTTACCATACTATTTCTTTGATATTTTAAGCTGTATTTTTTAGTTCCAATCATTTAGCAATAAAATTTATTTTGTCCAAAATTACTCAAGAATTTCCAACCTTCAGAAGTATTTAAGAGATGGGATGTCTGGGTGGCTCAGTGGGTTAAGCCTCCGCCTTCAGCTCAGGTCATGGTCTCAGGGGCCTGCTGAGTCCCAGATCAGGCTCTCTGCTCAGCAGGGAGCCTGCTTCCCCCTCTCTCTTTCTCTGCCTGCCTCTCTGCCTACTTGTGATCTCTCTCTCTCTGTCAAATAAATAAATAAATAATCTTTTAAAAAAAGAAAAAAAGAAGAAATATTTAAAAGATGGATTAACTTTCACAGAATTAGACTCTAAAACTTTCCAAAACTACCTGACCTGAAGCAAGTACTGCTTTGTTTTCTGATTTGCCTTATCCAGGAATATTCAAATTCTTATTTACAAAGAAATGAACTTCAGTAAAGAGATACATGATACACACTGCCACACTGGTTATGCACTCTGTCTATACACAGTCTTTTTTTTTTTTTTTTTTTTTTTTTTTTTTTTTTTTTTTTTTTTTTTTTAAAGATTTTATTTATTTATTTGACAGAGATCACAAGTAGGCAGAGAGGCAGGCAGAGAGAGAGGAAGGGAAGCAGGCTCCCCGCTGAGCAGAGAGCCCGATGCGGGGCTCGATCCCAGGACCCTGGGATCATGACCTGAGCTGAAGGCAGAGGCTTTAACCCACTGAGCCACCCAGGCGCCCCTGTCTATACACAGTCTTAACAATAAAGTTGTGATTACTTTTGGATTGGGTGAAAAGAGGATTTGTAGATATGTCATATACAAACCAGTAGGGTGCAAGTGAGAAGGAAAATTACTTGATGGTGGAAACTACCTTTAGAAATGCATGCATTGGGGCACCTGGGTGGCCCAGTAGATTAAGTGACCTACTCTTGATTTTGGCTCACATTATGATATCAGGGTCTTGGGATTGAGCCCCTTGTTGGGCTCCATACTGGCTGGGAAGGGGAGGGGGTGGTCTGCTTTAGGATTCTCTCTCCGTCTGTCTCCCCTCCCCACCCCTCACCCTGAGCTCACTCTCTCTCAATAAGTCTTAAAAAAAAAACCCTAAAAAACAAATGCGTGCATTTATTTTATTTTCCCTGAATTAATTTTATGTTGGATTTTTTAAGATACTCATTAATATGAAGAGAATTATAAAACTCAAATATCATAAATTACTTAATTTTCTTGCTCATATGCAAATAAGTTAAAATATGCTGACTATGCATGCATTGGAATTATTCTTAGTCATGCCTCAAGAAAACCATTTATCTCAATATTTCTGAGGAAAATGGCAATAATTTTAATTGCCATATATTTTAATTTATATCATGACATCATAAATCAAAGTTAGCACTTTCTACCACATAATGTTTTCTGTTATTTCAAAGAGAACTGAGAAATATCTAGGATATACAAACCATTAATTATAGTTTATGGTTTAATTTTATTGTTACATAAGTTCATATATACATAAACTTAACTTTGACAAAACTTATAATCCAATTTTCCCTGTTCTAATATGCATAATATTTTAATTTATTTTCAATTAAAATTACATCTTTTTTATTGAATTCTTACAACCCTTATGGACAGAATATAACTTATGAATTGTGAATTGCCACTGATTTACTTGGTAAATAAACTTGCTTTTAAATATAAATATTTTATATTCTCTATTTTATCTTACCGGAAATAGCTTTAATAAATAATTATATTTAACTATTAATTACTATAAGCTCTCACTTCCCTAAATTTCTATTTTTGTCCAAAAATTCTATCTTTATTAAATAGCTAGCCTTTCTACTGGGACTGTTAATATCGAAATCAAACTATTTACATAAAGGCAATTGCATAATCTTTCACAGTAATATCAGATATAAAAATATTTGCTGGGAGTCCCTGGATGGCTCTGTCGGTTAAGTGTGTGCCTTTGGCTCAGATCATGATCTTGGGCTCCTGGGATCAAGCCAAGTGTCCAGCTTCCTGTTCAGCGGGAAGTCTTGCTTTTTCCCTTTTTCTCTGTCCCTCTCCTGTCCCCCTCAAGCTCTCTCTCTCTCTCAAATAAATAAATAAATAAAATCTTTAAAAAATATATTTGCTCTTGGCAGTGTATATTGCTGAGAATAATGTGTTTTTAGATTTTTACTTAATGATGGAATGCAATAAATGATATTGACATTTTTTAGTCCAAAATTGACAAATGATCTTCATGATTACATATTAACTTTACCTTTAGCTCTCTGATTACATTGTGATTACACCTATATTCTGATAGATAATAAGCAAGTGAAATGGAAAACCCATAGGACTTGGTATTAAAACATCCTATAGAATAATGTCAAATTGGGAATCTGGTAAAAGAGTTACAGTTAAGAGAATACATCTTGATGCCTATTTTCATCATCCTTTGCATTAATTTTAAAACATAAGTGTTAACAGTGTCATAGATTGAAAGAGTTCTAAGTAATTATTTGTATTTTAAAATAACTCTACACATACATTGAAAAATGTTATAAGAATTTGCATGGTTCTAACATAGGCAATAATGTTCAAGGATGCTATAAAAATAACAAGAAGACAGAGGTATATTTCTCATTTGAAAATCATTTATCAGGCATTTACAATATGCTACTGTTGTAAACACTGTGGAATTAATAATGAATTATGGTCTCTGCCTTGAATCAGTTCAGTCTACAGGGACGAGCAAGCAGAGCTTCAATTCAGTATGACAAGTGTTTTGATAGAGATTGCTTTAGATATCAGCAAGGGAAAATCCATTGGTGGGTTATCAAAAACTTCCAGAGGAATATAGCTGACCAACAAATTTTATAAACTTAAAAATTAAAAATGTATTTTACTCTAAAATTTTTGTTGTCCTCAAGAGAAGGATCTTTTAAGATAATCTAATTAGATGTATACTTCTGGAAAAAGAAGATTGGCCTTAACTCATCTTTTTATTTTTTAATGTTAAAATAGCATATTTTTGTATTATAATCCACAACCATCAGTGTTTAACATGTTTGCTATATTCTGATTATGATATTGAACAAATTAGAATCTGACATTTTGTCCCTTAACTTTCAAACAGGATAATTTAGTTTATATTTCATTAGTATTAAACAAAACAAAGTATTTCTTCTTATACTTTACAAATGAAGCCAATTTAGTTTTTAAGGAAAAAATGATGTCAGTTCTTTTTATGAAATCAGCATTTCAGCATTTATCAAAATATTTCTGTTGACAATTATATTCTTGAGAACAAGTTTATCTACCTTCTCTTACTGATACGGAAAATTTTGGAGAATTTTCCTATAGTCTAGATCTGTATTTCTCCACATAAATACTCAATTCTTTTAATGTTCCCTCAAAGAAAAGTGTTCAAATCCCTGAGTGGCTTTAGTCAGTTCTCTTGTAAGTTCCTTGAATTCAAGGAAACTATTTTTTGATGACCTCAACTTAAATAACTCTTGAGATGATATCTCAATATCTTAGAGAATTTTGAACATCTATTTGGAATATGTTATATATGTGGTCATCTATCTACCATTAATTATGGGTAATTTGACTATGAATTAATCCACAATTTCCATGCAAGTAACCACATTAAACTATTGTCCTATCAATGTTTAGTACATAATGGGTGTATAATAGTTATAAAATAAATTAATAAATCATTAAATATATCATTTTTATAGTTAATCCTTTTTCAGATTCATCTCCTTTGAAATTTTACTGTTATATTTCAGAATAAATGTTCAAGTATTTACATGCATTGCTTTTAAATTAAATCTTATAAATTTATCCTATTACACAGACTAAATAAATTTGATGCTAATTTTGTCATCAATTCTCATTACTAACACCTTTTAAAGCATATCAAATATGTTCTTATTCAAGTAATTAATTAAAAACTTGAATATATTAAGGCAGAGAAGAAATCCTTTGCACATAATACTCTTTCTAGAAGGTGGCATTCATTCTTTAATCAACTTCCGCTAGTGATGGATGTTTGATATGTTATTAATTTGCCTAACAGAAATGGCATCAAACCCATAATTCTTCATTTTAGCTATAAAAATGTGAGAGACCTAAAATTACATTTTCTGTGGATTTTCCAATCATATAATATTGTGATATTTAAAGTTTAACTTTGAATAAACTAGAAATACTGGAAAATATTTAGTGTTAACATGTCACAAATAATATGAAATTTGTGGTTACTTTAGCATTTTGCTTGACCTATGTTTATTTTCTTCCACATAAAAACTGAGTTTTTCTTGTCATCATTATTGACTTCTAATGAATAATTAACCCATATGTAACCACTAATAATTTTTCAGTATATTAAAACATTGCTTCTCTCAAGTAACTTAATAACACTTAATCTTCAATGAAACTTTTCTGAAAATAATGTCTTATGTCAAAGAATCAAAAGTGTGGAGAAAACATTGAATAGGTTATTTCTTGGGGGTGGGATTACTGAAAGAGTTGATTTATGCTTTCTAAGTTGAATCATTTTTAATTTTTAACAGCAAACACACTCCATTGTATTAAAATTATCTGTAAATTTATATACTTTCATAAGTTTGATTCAAATGGAATTCTAAGATGTCCAATGCCATGTTATTTCAGATAATAAAAAACAATTTAAGTGCTTAAGGACAAAAGAAGTTAGATGATTTTGTTAAATTCATACAAATCAAAATATGTAACTAGTTTTAAGCATGATATATTTACATACATTTTGACTCAATGACTCCACTAAAAGCTCCATAATCAAATAGAAATATAGGTAGATAGCCAGATTACAGGTAAAGAGATATGAAGACAAATATACAAAGAGTTAATAGGCAAATCGATGATAGATAGAAAGACTCAAAAGATAGATAGCTATATGATAGATACACACACATATATTAAGAAGTAGGTATATATATATGGACATTTGGACAGAAATAGAAAATAGAAAGTCTTACAGATAAATAGACAAATAGACTTTTGGACAGATAGGCAGAGATCCATAGATAACATACGGAGAGAGAGAGAGAGGCATGGATAGATAGAAAAATAGGCAGATAAATAAAATGACATACATATATTCATTCATATAGCCTGATAAATAGAGGAATAAGACCCACATACAGAAAGAGAGAAAGAGAAAGACAGAGACAGAGAAAAAGGATGACTGTTTATTATCCTAAGACCTGGGACAAGTTTTTTTTTAGGAAGTTACAGTTACTTTTTAGGACAAAATTCATTAACACTTGAGGTAGAAGTGAAAAATCTCAAAATGTATTTCCCTGGGAAGCATGACAAAATAATCATGGAGATAGCTAAATTGTTCACAGTCGAAGAATGAAAATTATTTTCACCTAAAAAATTAAAAATAGATGAGGACCTTAAGCAGGAAATAAGATGGATGTGTAAGTTGATTTATATCACTGGTGGAAAGTTTCTGCTGACAAAAATGGTTAAGAAAAGGGAAGTCTAGTGTTAATTTTGAATTTATTTTCTATTTCTATGATTAAAATTCCTTCTTCACCAATCAAGTCCCAGTGAAATCAATCAAACTCAAAAGTCTTGGGAACAATTTGTATTTTACCTGGTAATATTTTATAAGGGCATTAAATCAGATTAAATATTATCAGTTCTTCTGGAGCCAGCTGACTTCCAATAGAGTGCTGAGTCAATGGCTAAATCTTTACAGAGGACCACATACTGCCAGGACTGATACGGATTATTTGGGTATATTCATAAAAAAATTAAATCCTTGCCTCCGTTGAACTTATTTTCTAATGTGAGTGTATAGACCATAAACAAATAAAAAAGTTAATATATAATCTATGATGAGTGTTAAGTACTATGGGAAAAAATAAAAGTTGGATAAGAAATATTGACATGGAAATGACTAATGTATAGGGTGATCAAAAAGGCTTCACTTAAGGAGAGACCTGAAGAGGAATTTAGTTTATTCACTTGAAAAAAAAAAAAAAAGAAGAAGAAGTTTCTAGCAGAGAAAAGCATGCAAAGACTCTGAGTCAGATAGTTCCTGGCATGGTAGAGGACTATCCAAGAAGCTTATATTACAGAACAGTCTTCAAAAGCAGTAGGAGGAGGGGGAAGAAGCATAGGGGTCACAGGAGGTGAAGTAAAGAGGTAGCAGGAGGCTATCATGAATATCTGTTAGGCTGTTGTGAGGACCTCAGGACATAACTTAATCAAGGCTGGCTATGCTGTGCTTCTGTAACATATGTAATCAAATCATTGGTGACCTAACTCACACAATATTTACTTGTTTGCTCACAGAAAACCTTAAGGTCAGGTAATCATCATACAGGAAAAGAGAACATAATTCTTGGTGCAATATTGTATCATCGATGAGAGCAAGCAGGATCTAACACACAAGTGGAGTGTTGGCTTTATATTCCATTGGGACAGTTTATGTGCGAACTTATTCAGGTGTGTTGGTAGGGAGGTATGGCACTCAGAGTATACAGAAGTTCTGATTGTTTCTGTCTTCTCAGTGACTTTGGAAATAGTCATCGGCTGAGAGTGTGAATCTGGAGAAGTATTGGTGGTTTGAGGAGAGAGAAACTGAGAAAGTGCCACCTGGAAGAGACAGCAAGTAAACGGATTAGGGATACAGAACAGATTCCCATGCAAGTTAAAGTGCCCATTTGAATAGTATAGTCCAGAATTTGAAGGCAAGACCTGGCAGCAAATTTGTGTGATTTTCTTCAGCCACATTCATTTGCATGTGGAAGCTGATAAACAAAGAATTGGGTTTTTCCCCAGGCGAGTAAAATGGGGAGCAGACTGAGCATGTGAATTGAGAATTAAGGCAAGTGAGTGGTGACAATAATGGTCCTTTGAATATCAGGTACATTAAAAGGGAAGTGAGCATACAAGGAGGTGGAGGAATTGTTAAACAAGGATAAGTGCCATTGTATTATAGGTTGACCTGAATTGTAGGACTTTCTTGGCAGGGTAATAGAAAGAGTGAGCTATAAAGATCATGAGTGACACAATGCTGATTCTCAAAACTGAAGGAATAGATTAGTTGTCTTTACTGATACAAGTGGAATGTGGGTACGTGATTTTATCAGTGAGAGGGCCAATAACAAACAGGAGCACAATGGAACCGAAGTAGTTTGAGGTTTTGTTTGTGAAAGTGTGGGTATAAGGAAAGCATGAGGGATTGTGTATTAGCATGGGATTAGTAATAGCCCATTTGGAGATCCAGAAAGGAAGAGTTTCTAAGAACCTGGAGGGAAAGAATCAAACAGAGTGAACATATTTAATGTTTGTTTACTTGTTTGTTTGTTTGTTTGTTTGTTTAGAGAGAATCTTGAGCAGGCTCCATGCCCAGTGTGGAGCCCAATGTGGGGCTTGACCTCATGACCCTGAGATCATGACCTGAGACAAAATCAGGAGTTGGTCACTTAACTGATTGAGCCATCCAAGGGCCCCCAGAGTGAACATATTTAAGTTTGCACAGCAAACAACAGACACATAACATTAAGATGTAGAAAATAAGGTTATTTTTTAAATGGTGCACAAGGTACTAAGGGCAGTCTGACTGAATATTGGAAGGGTTATCTGTTTGGATATTGGGATTACCTAAAAATATGACTTGAGTAAATTTGAAGAGTGTGACAGTTATAGGAGAAGAAAATGGCTGTTACAGGAATAAGAAAAAGGGAAGTGAACCCCTTTAGGGGTTTAATGTATGTACCTTAGATAGAGAAGGAGGGTTTTGCATAGTTGGACAGAGAAAGTCCGAAAGGACTTGTTTGGGTATAAAACTGGATATATATATTTTTTGGTTCTTGATGCATTATTTTGTCATTATGTAATGTCCATCTAACTCTAGTAATTTCTTTGTTCTGAAATCTACCTTATCTGATATAAATACCCACTCCTGTTTTTTGTTTTATTATGATTTGTCTGATATATCTTTTTCCATCATTTTAGGTATTTTTTTTAAAGATTTTTATTTATTTATTTGACAGATCACAAGTAGGCAGAGAGGCAGGCGGAGACAGAGAGAGGGGGAAGCAGGCTCCCTGCTGAGCAGAGAGCCCGATGTGGGGCTTGATCCCAGGACCCTGGGATCATGACCTGAGCCGAAGGCAGAGGCTTTAACCCACTGAGCCACCCAGGTGCCCCTTAGATATTTTTAAAGAGATTTTATTTAGGGCCCCTGGGTAGTTTAGTTGGTTAAGCGACTGCCTTTGGCTCAGGTCATGATCCTGGAGTGCCGGGATCAAGTCCCACATCGGGCTCCCTTCTCCGCAGGAAGTCTGCTTCTCCCTCTGACCCTCCCCCTTCTCATGCTTTCTCTCTCTTCCACATTCTCTCTCTCTCTCAAATAAATTTATCTTTTTGAAAGAGAGAGCAGGAGCCGGGATGGGCGGGGGAAGAGGCAGAGGGAGAGGGAAAAGCAGACTCCCCATTGAACAGGGAGCCCAAATGGGGGCTGGATCCCAGGACCCTGAGATCATGACCTGAGCCAAAGGCAGACTGTTAACTGACTGAGCCACATAGGCATCTCTACATATTTATTTTTTTAAGTTTTTATTTAAATTCCTGTTAGTTAACATGCAGTGTAATAATAGTTTCATGTAACTACGTTGTGTTTTTGTTTTTAAGATTTTTTTATTTGTTTATTTGACAGAGAGGAACAGAGCAAGACAGGGAACACAATCAGGAGGAGTGGGAGAGGGAGAAGCAGGCTTCCTGCTGAGCAGGGAACCCGATGCAGGGCTCGATTCCAGGACCCTGGCATTATGACCTGAGCCAAAGGCACTTAACTGAACCACCCAGGTGCCCCAGCTACATTGAGTTTTAAGTCGATCTCTTAGCCATAGCGTAGTGTTGGATTGTATTTCTTTTCAATTGGTTTTAGAATAGTTTTAGATTTACAGAAGAAATGTTAATAGTATAAAGTTCCTATAAACCTCACATCCAGTTTCCCCTATTAATATCTTACATTTCTATGGTACATTTGTCACAATTAAAGAACTAATATTAATATGTAATTATTAACTGAAGTCTGGACTTTATTTAGACTGTTTCAGTTTTTGCTTAAAATTTTTTTTTCTGTTCCAGATACCCCTTCAAGGATACTACATTACATTTATTTATTTATTTATTTATTTATTTTTGAAGATTTTATTTATTTATTTGACAGAGACAGAGATCACAAGTAGGCAGAGAGGCAGGCAGAGAGAGAGGGGGAAGCAGGCTTCCTGCCAAGCAGAGAGCCTGATGTGGGGCTCGATCCCAGGACCCTGATATCATGACCTGAGCCGAAGGCAGAGGCTTTAACCCACTGAGCCACCCAGGCGCCCCACTACATTACATTTAGTTGTCATGTATTCTTAGGCTCCTTCAGGTTAACAGTTGCTCAGAATTTTCTTGGTTTCGAGGTCTTGACAGTTTTGAGGTGTAATCATTAGATATTTTGTAGTCTATCTTTAAATTGAGACTTACTATTTTTTCCATCAGGATGGAATTATGTATATTTAGGAGGAAGAACACAGAGATAAAGTGCTATTTAAAGCACAGTATTTCAAGAATACATATCATAACATGACTCTCCAATGTTGTTAACCTTGATCACCTGACTGAGATAGTGTTTGTCTGGTGTCTCTGTTTCTCTTTTCACACTTCCCTCTTTGGAGGAAGTCATTGTCCACAACCCACACTTAAAGAATGGGGAATTAGACATTATATTATTTCATTTATGTGAAATGTTCAGAACAGACCAGTTTCAACAGAACTCAAAACTGTGATTACCTGGGACTGAGTGTAGGAGTGGGAACTGGCTCCCAACAGGTTCACTGAAATTGTTTAAGGATGATGAAAATATTTTAAGCGTAGACCACAGTGATTATACAACTCTATAAATTAATCGGATTAGTTATAAATAACTAAAATTTATTGAATTGAGAATAATTATGTGTGAATTTCATGATGTATAGATCATACCTCACTAAATCTATTGAAATTATCATCAGAAAGTAAAAGTTGAAGAAAATTGGAGAAAAACGTTTACTCAGATAAGTGTACTTTTCAGGTATTTCACAGTAGAATGCAGTTACAGTATAGTTCATTCTCTGTGCTTCTGGACAAATATTGTAACCTGATAGAATTAGTGCATAGAAAAATAATTGTGATACTTAACTTTATATGGCAGCTACCATTTATTCTTGTGAAGATTAACATTATAAAAATTCAACTATGAGTTTTTCAGTCATTTTCTTTTACATATGGCATACTTAAAACAAAAAAATTATTGTATATGATAACATATTTATTGAAGTGATTACTTTCTAGGGCTATAACATGCCAGAACTCTTAAAAATATATAAAATGAATGACAGCTGCTAGCAGATTTTCCAGAATTGCTAATTTATTTCCAGAATTACAATATGTAAATGTTAGTTCCAAGAACAAAATTTCAGAAGTCCTCATTACTGGTGATACTACTAATGTCAGTTATGATAATAAGCAGTTTATCATTAATGTAATTTAGGGATTCATGATTTGCATTAACCTGTTCATTATGATCCAGGTTTTATATTGTTTTTATGTAGTTGTCCTTACATGCTTCAGTAGTATTAAATGATAAGAATGAATTGAAGAAAAACTGATATGAAGTTTGAAATTAAGGCTTAATGTTTAAAACAGGAAATGGGATGAATACATGGCACTCATTTTCTTTTCCTCCCGAAGACAGGGAAAAACACATTTTTCAGTATCTAGTTTTGGCCAATATAATGTTACCAAAAGTGATATAAAGCACCTCCAGGCTGGGTCTATAAATACATCACAGAATCCTGCCCAGTTATTTCCTTTTCTAATGTAATCTTGGATGGGAATGTAAAGGATGGTGATAATCCAAGAACAAATTAACTAAATCTCTTAAGATTTAGTTAATGGAGAAGTCTTCATGGAGAAGACTCCTTACCATAACTTCCAATCTCATCGAGGTGTGAGGCAATTAGCAATAAATTATGTTAAGTCACTGAGATTGGTGAGGCAGGTTTTCTCTTATCTTGTTTACAGAATTCTAATTTATGTCATTAGTTCCCATCTAAAATAAAATATTACATTGGAAATACCTGCACATGGCCATATTTCTTGGTTAATATTTTTACCATCCTTCTTTTGCACTCTTAAAATGCATATGGGGATGTTGTTAAATATCGTATAAATGCACATTCACATTAGAAATTGATTTTTGTGTATTGAGCATTTGCTGTGTGCTCTATAATGTTCTAAATATTTTATATGCATTCATTTATAAGATCCCATCAGCAACCGGTGAGATTGGTGCTATTATTATCATCATTTAACGGATGAGGAAACTCCGAGGGAGTGAACTTCTGTGCTAATATTAGAATATATTTCTAGGAAGTGGACGGTCTGGGACTGGAATTTGCAAGCATGAGCTTTTCACTACTAGGAAAAACTGGGGGATATAAATGTATGCATGAAACTGGTTCTGCCCATTTTGTCCTCTCGTAATTTTAGTATATGTCTCATTACCTTACAACCCTTTAAATATATATAGATTTATACATAATTCTTTTAGTATTAATGAATAGCAATAGAGATGTTAATAATAATCACAATCATGGAAATGAGAGCAGAAAACTTGAATATTGTATGTCATTATATTAAAGAGGTCCTCAGGGCTAATACTGATGCAGTGGTTTCTCTGAGGTTAGTGCTAAAAATAAAACCAAATTTGCAGATCAGGAAACCCAAAAGATGTGACCCCATATTTTGTGCTCTTAACCACGACAATATCTCTTTTCCTGGTTAATTCAGTATCCGCCATCATCCAATAGGAAACAAAACCATGATTAAAATGGCAATTGTGCCAACAAATCTTTTGTAAGGGAATTATATTTAGTGTGATAGATACAAATCTGAGTCTATGTTTTACAA
Organism: Martes martes; assembly: GCF_963455335.1. NCBI lineage: Eukaryota > Metazoa > Chordata > Mammalia > Carnivora > Mustelidae > Martes > Martes martes. The sequence continues at coordinate 88,410,043 of NC_137894.1, forward strand.
TTACAGCATTTTAACTGCAAGCCAAAATGAGCAATAACGGGCTTCACTAAATGGTAGTCACAGTTCCTGTATTAATCAGCTGTATTCAGCATGGTGAAAACAGGTTCTGAAGCCCTAAACTATGAAGCAAAGGAACACTTTAAGATTTTATATGCTGCTCACCTTAAAACACTCTGTTTTAAATTGGAAACTCAAGCTGCAGATTTTACTAGCAAACTTGCTGACTAGGTAGGAATTTCCTGACATGTAGATCAGACCACTTGATACGCATTGCCATTTGAGACCTGCCAGGACTTTTCAGTCTCCAAACACTTTCTCACTCACTTAATGCATAAATGCCTTCCTTAAGTTTGAAAGATGACAGTTACAATTTAAATATGTTTTCTGGAAATGGTACCACTATAAGCCATTGTCAGTGACTTATCAACTCAATTATTAATAAATGCATTATATTATTCATAAAATGAAGCCAGATCATTACAATATAATGGATAGAATCTCTGTTTTATCATAGCCTCTTCTGCATTTTCTTTCACAATATTTACCAAAATAGATACTCTGCACAACAGTAATAAAGATTTGCTTACATGGATCTTATTTAGAGCAAGTCCCTTTTAATAGAGCCAGAACATAGCTGAAGCCAGAACACTTGTACAAAAGGCAGACTCAGGTTAAATATTGCAGAAGGCTCCAAGCAGGTGGAATGACAGCAGGAGGATACTGATCAGAACACAGATCTCAGGGGCACCTGGGTGGCTCAGTGGGTTAAGCCTCTGCCTTCGGCTCAGGTCATGATCTCAGGGTCCTGGGATCAAGCCCCACATCGGGCTCTCTGCTCAGCAGGGAGCCTGCTTCCTCCTCTCTCTCCACCTGCCTACTTGTAATCTCTCTCTCTGTGTCAAATAAATAAATAAAATCTTAAAAAAAAAAAAAAAGAACACAGATCTCAGAGTCAGAGATAAGGCTAAAGCTGAAAATTAAGCTAACTCAAGAATAACCATATATATGGTAAGAAACTATATTTCTATCCACATTTTGTATAGGAATTATTTTTATGAGGTCATTCTAATGAATTTTCGAAATGTGAATATTATATGAATCATCAAAAAAGTAGATCCAGAGATTTTTATCTGGTCTTTACCAAATATTCAAAGAACAGATATGTCTAATAAAGTACATTTTTTTCCTCATGAGACGACAAAAACAACAAAAACCCCACAATTCATGGAGTTTGTCAGGCTACTGAAACATTGGTAACAGCCTGACAGGCTAGGTAAAAGAAGAATGTTGTAGGTCAATCTCAATATTGAACATATCCAGTTCTGATGCAACAGAATTCACACATTTTTTTTTTTTAAATCTAGCACACCAGAAATAAAATGCAACTTGCTTAACCTGGCAAAGATAACTAAAATAAAATTCTAACAGTCTCAATGCATTAAAATACTAAAAAGTAGTCCTTTAGTCAGTAACAAAAAACTTACTTGCTACTACTTTTTCTATTTCATGTTTCAGTTTTAGGCACCAGCTATATACACACAGTTTGAAGCACCTGCAGATAAAATAAGAAACCAGGAAAATGAAATAGAAATTTAAAAGACCTCAAATGAATACAAAATATCTTCATGATCTTATGAAGAAAATTTTAGAAGTATCTTGAAAGATATTTTTAAAAGATGTAAATAAATGAAGTGGCACATATCTACTATATTATATATTATATATATTATATATTACTATATTCATAGTAAAGGAAAATGTAATATCATTAAAATGTTAATATCCCTCAAATCTATCTATGATACAGTGCAATTCCAGACTCAGAAATAAGATTCTCATGAAATCTTATGTTGAAGACCCAACAATCAAAAATAGCCAAAAATCAAAAATAACCAAATTCTGGAGGGAACAAGGAAGGGGCATTTTAATTGCTTTTGCTAATTATGAACCTGTCATATTTAAGATAATAGTGCTATTGTGCAAGAATAGAAAATTAAATGAATGAACAGAACAGAGGTCCAGGAAAATGACCAAAAGTCTCTGTAAACTTAATGAAATAGGTGGCATTTCAGATCAGTTGGGAGAAGTTAGAGTATAAAGATACGGTGCTGGGAAAATTGATTCCCCATATGCTTACAAAAGGAAATTTGATCTCTTCCTGGCGCTTCATTTAAATTCAAGTTCAGTCTAATTATAGATTTATATTACTTAATTGTGGTTGGAGGATAGTTTCTAAATAAGACGTAAAATAAAACCACAAACCATAAAGCAGAGGATTGATATCTGCAACTACATTATACTGAAGATAGTAAGTATGAATACCATAAGCAGATATTTTTACAATTCCCAACCAAATAGATATTTTTAATATAAAATAATTACTATAAACTAATAAAAATGTGTTCAATAAAAAATGGGAAAAATGGTAAGAACTGTCATTTCATAGAAGCACAATGTTACAAAAACAAATGACAAAAATACTCTCTCTCACTAGAAATTGAGGAGTGTAAAATAACATCATGAGATAACTTTTCATACCCACTAGGCTGGTAAAAAAGAAAAAAAAAAAGATACTACCAAAAGGTAATGAAAAAATAGTGAAATTCTTTCATTGCTAGCCAAATAGGAAATAGCACATAAAGAAATAATTTTCTTTACTACATACACTTAAAAATGCACATATTAAATGACCAAAGAATTCCAAGAATAGAATATACTAGACAATCTTTCACAAGTGGTGTAGTAGACATATGCAAGATTACACATAGCAGTATTACTAGTACAAATAAATCTGGACATGACCCAAATCTCCATCAACAGCAAAGTGGGTAAGTAAATTGCTGTTTATATATTCAAGAGAATAAGGAGCCAAATGAATCTCAAAACATCAGTATGAGGTAAGCAAACCGCAAAAGTCTCTTTATAATATAATTCCATTTACATATCTATCTAAACCCATGCGGGGAAAAGAATATTTTATGCATAAATATAAATGTCAGCTAGGAATTATGTTGAATCCCTACTAGTAGAGACCTTACTATAGTAGCTCGAATAATTTCAGATCTTGTTTTGCAACTACAAGAAGCCTGGGAAATGGGTATCCAGGGTCTGCCTCGAGGATCCACTTGTTTTTTCTGCTGCTCCTTACTTAGCATTGCCTCTGTGTTCAAGTTCAAAAGGTGATTGTTGAAGCCCAGACATTGAGAACACATTATAGATACTAATAAGAAGAGGAAGAAGAAGGGACAAATAGAAAACGAGTTCTCTTGAGAGCCCCATTCATAGCTTTTCACTTAGATCTTTCATCTCAGCGGTCTCAGAAACTAGAAAATGCAGTAGTTTAGCGAAGTAGGTTGCCACCTTCCATAAAATCAGGGCTCTGTATGAAAAGGAGGAAGGGGAAGTATATGGGATAAATAACCGACAGTCTCTCGCTCATACAGTGTAATGGCGGGGAAAGGCAAGGAGTAGATTAACACAGAAAGAGAAGGTATCTCTGGAGACCGGGAAAATGGATGCTTTGCACTTGGAGTGTAGACGGTTTCACAAATACTTTGGTTATCATTTTAATATCTAAAACTTGATGGTAAGTGCATGGATGTTCGTTTTTAAACTACACATTATGTTACCTGCATTCTTCTCTACTCTTATAAAGAGCTAAAAATAAAATGAAACAAAAGAAAAAAAAATGTGAGAAAAGCAAAATTAAGAAAGAAAAGAAAAGATTCTTCTAATGATTGCTGAAAAACATACTGTCCTTTCACTGTGATTTTTGACTTTGGCTCTCTTTTAGCAATGGAGCCTAGCATGTATGCATGCCGTGGTCCACTTAGTTGGCTTAGATGGAACAATGACAGGTTTTAGGTGTATACGTTATATTCCTTGTGTGAAAAAAATTCATTTGTCTTTTATTAGCTATAGATAATCTCTATTTTTAGAAGAAAACAGGAAGGCAGTTTGCACATCTCAAGTTAATAGGAAATTGTTCTGTGTGGTTTTTGCAAAAAGAAAACAAATTTAGCTTTGAAGTACCCACTGTAATTTCTCTGCATTTGTTCAAAAGGTAGAGAAGGAAATGAAGGTGACAAAGCGTTTATTGTGTGCTAGGCACCATGTTCCGTATTTAGCATTCGGAGTGGATACTTTCTGGGTTACCTCATCTCTTGCAACAAGTCTCAAGACAAATTCCACGATATCCCACAGTGTGGGTTAAAAGAATGGCCTGCAGAGGAGTAACAAGAAGAGGACTTTGGGGTCTCCATGCCTCCAGCTGTCACCCAAGAGAGTCATGCTGGAGCCAGGACACCTTATTGATATGTGGTCTGTTTCTGCCTTCCCTGGGGGACCCTGTCTCTCCCTATTGCTCTGTCTTTCTACAGGGAAAACATGATAAAGCATATTGTCAGAAGAGGGAAAAGTAGACTTCTGAGACCTAGGCAATCTGGATTCCAGTGTCTTAGGTTCAGAGGAATTATATGGGAAAATAAATGGCCCAGGACATGGGGGTCACAAGCAATTGCGTTATTATATTGAAAATGTAACATTATACCTGAGAAACCTGGGCTCAGAGATGTAAAATAACATGTCTGAAGTCACACAGGTAGTGAGCTTCACAATTAGATCTGTGATTGGAAAGCTCATAGTGCTATTCTACCCTTGCTATTTTGTTTCTTAGTGTGACTATGATTGGTACAACCACAAAGCTTTATAAAATTCTATCTACCCTGGGGGCACTTGGGTGGCTCAGTTGATTGAGCGCCTGACTCTTGGTTTCAGCTCGGGTCATGATCTCAGCTTTGTGAGATAGAGCCCCATTGGAGCCCCACATGGAGCTCTACCTGGGGCAAATGCTCAGCGGGGAGTCTGCTTGAGATGTGCTCTCTCCCTCTCTCTCTGCCCCTCCTCCCACTCGTGCACACTCTCTCAAATAAATAGATAAATAAAAAATTAAATCTGCCCTGAATCTGAATCACTTTTTTTTTCAGAACTCAAGTATTTATTATTAAACAAAGCTTTAATCCGATATACACATGAACACACACATGTATATCTCTACATGCAGACATAAATATGTCTGAATTGTTCATGTATATATACATATATATATATATATATATATATATATATAGTTGGAAGATTCATTATTATTGTCCAAAGTTTTACTAGAAAATGTGTGAAACAAAATACAGTCAGCAATTCAAACACCTCAGGAAATGAGCAGAAATAGAGTATGACTTTAAAATCAGAATATTACAGAATCAATGAAAGTTATATTACAAACTATTTCTATTTTCTAAATTTCTGTTTATTGTCTTTCATAATAAGATATCGTTAGAGTCAAGAAATACAAAGTTTAGTTATGTAAAAATCAAATATGGGGAGCAAGTTCAGAAAATTATGTTAAGGATTTGTTTTATTATTCCAAGAAGATTCAGTAAAACTGATTTTGAAAATATAATGATTTGCTAAGTTTAGCAATGGTTTAGAGCATTAGTCTGAAACTATTTGGCCACGTTGGTTAATAACTGTTAATCAGTCCAGGTCAAAGATTAATTTACTCTTTTTTCTTTTTAAGATTTTATTTATTTATTTGTCAAAGAGAGATAGTGAGAACAGGAACACAAGCAGAGGGAGTGGGAGAGGGAGAAGCAGGCTTTCCGCCAAGCAGGGAGCCTGATGTGGGGCTTGATCCCAGGACCCTGGGATCATAACCTGAGCTGAAGGCAGATGCTTAACGGATGAGCCACCCAGGCACCCCAAAGGTTAATTTACTCTTGAGAACCGTTAGCTTCACTCTGTTTCACCATAATGGAGTGTACTGGTAAATCTCATCAGTCTCTTTGCAAATTTAAAAAGAAACTGTCATGACAAAATGCACATGAATCATAACTGGATTTTGCTATTATTAAATAACATTTAAATAATATATCTTGTGTATTATTAGTATTATCTTCATATATAAAAGAATGTGTTCATCACAAAAATAGATGTAAAGGAGAAAAATGTTTCTGTCCCATTATTAGTTAATGTCACAGAAATGTGGAAATAGATGTCAAATGGACATCACTTGATTATTCTTATATACGCTTAGGGACAATTTAGAATCCACACTTTCCCTTATTAAATCTATCTTAATATTCAAAATGGATGACAGGGAAGATTGAAATATTAAGGTAATCTTAAAACAACATACAGCTATTAATTTTAAGCTTCTTACTTTTGTTGCAGTATTTTAATAAAAGGATATTGTTTCATCATTATGCATCTCTGTCCAGGTCTGCATTTCAGTGGACTTGTCAATGATGGAAATAAATTTCATTTTAGGCAATAGGAAAATATATGTAGAGTTGAAATGCAACCAGATACTCAAGGTTATAACTTTATAGATTATTGTGTTAAGTGTTAGGCTTTAATTTCTTCAAGGCTATGAGATTTCAGGAATTCAACAAAAGTTTGTCTGTAGGAGGGCCAAAATTAACTAACTAAAGTTTTGTCTGCAATATTCTGTCCACACTAGACAAGCACATATGAAATAGGTCCAAAATCACAGTTAAGGACCTATAGCTTAAATCTTCTCATAAAGCTTGTTGACTTGTGCTTGAGATAATACATTCTATTACCAACAAAATAAATCTTACTTCATAAAGGTTTTATAGGTTACTTGACATTTTTGAACCCCATCTTTCTTTGCCTTTACTCCAAAAGATAATACATTTTTTCTTGTCAAAACTGTCCTCGCCTCCTGGAAGAAGCCTTTTGTTTCTCTGGCCTAGACTTCTATCTGTCAAGGTCCTAAAACTTAGAAAGGTACTAGTGATCCTTTGAGAGATGAGCTGACAAGTAAACCTGTGTGGACCTTCTGTATGGTAATTTATCCTGGAAACTACTCAATATATTCATTCCATCAAAACTGCAGTTGCAGACTTCACTGAAATATCAGTGTGGTTTTTTCCACCTCTGTTAGGAGAGTAAAAGTAGACAGAGAAGTATTTATTCCCTCTCCCCTTCTAAGAATTCTGTACAATTTACCTCAAGTTACCTCTAAGTGCTTCTTTAAAAGCCTGTACATTTCCCAATTTATTCTCCCACATTCATAGAAACTTCTCTGTCTTCACATGGAAAAATCCTTTCCCCATCACCAGCCACAGATGAACCAGCTCCTTATCTTACTGTGAATACTAGATACAATCAAAAGTAACTTGAATGTGGTCCATATATACAATGGAGTAGTATGCCTCCATCAGAAAGGATGAATACCCAACTTTTGTTATCAACATGGTTGGGACTGGAAGAGATTATGCTGAGTGAAATAAGTCAAGCAGAGAGTGTCAATTATCATATGGTTTTACTTACTTGTAGAGCATAAGGGATAACATGGAAGACATTGGGAAATGGAGAGGAGAAGTGAGTTGGGGGAAATCAGAGGGGAAGACAAACCATGAGAGACTGTGGACTCTGAGAAACAAACTAAGGGTTTTGGAGGGGAGGGGAGTGGGGGGTTGGGTGAGACTGGTGGTGGGTATTATGGAGGGCACATATTTTATGGAGCACTGGATGTGGTGCATAAACAATGAATTTTGGAACACTGAAAAAAAAAATAAAATAAAAAAAAAGTAACTTGAATATTTCCTCTCCCTCCCCCCATATATACCTGCCACTTGGTTCTGCTCCCACATATTCTGGCCTTTTTTTCTGTTACTAGGGCTCTAACTTCTCTGCTTTGTTCTAAAATCAGTTTCTCCCAGGGTACCTGGGTGGCTCAGTGGGTTAAAGCCTTTGCCTTCAGCTCAGGTCATGATCCCAGGGTCCTGGGATTGAGCCCCACATCAGGCTCTCTTCTTGGCAGGGAGCCTGCTTCCCCTGTTCTCTCTGCCTGCCTCTGCCTGCTTGTGATCTCTGTCTGTCAAATAAATAAAATCTTTTAAAAAAATTTAATATCAGTTTCTCCCCTTTCTCATGACATCTCATTCCCTTTCTTCTACTCAAAGGCATAGTGTCAGTAATTCTTTTTTCACCTACACTATGAATTCTTGCCTGTCTCCTGGATAATACCTTCCAGCCCACACATAAGTTGTATTTTTTAACATCTAGAAATTTTACATCTTCCCCTGGGACCACTCTCTTCAGCTGAACACATATATATTTAATTGCTTACTCTTTATTCAAATGTGCACTTCGAACTTGACATGTTCAAAACCTAAACCCTGTTGCTCTTTTTTTTTTTTTTAAAGATTTATTTATTTATTTATTTATTTATTTATTTGACAGATAGATCACAAGTAAGCAGAGAGGCAGGCAGAGAGAGAGGGGGAAGCAGGCTTCCCGCTGAGCCGAGAGCCCGATGCGGGGCTGGATCCCAGGACCCTGAGATCATGACCAGAGCCGAAGGCAGAGGCTTTAATCCACTGATCCACCCAGGCGCCCCCCCCCCCGTTGCTCTTTTTTAAACCACATGCATAGCACCACCATTTTTCTCTTGCCTGTTTTATTGCACTAGCTTCTAGCAGGCCCCCTTGCCTCTGCTTTTGCACCCTAAAATCCATTTTCAACCCAAGAGATAAATCCTTTAACACAGTTTCACGGAGACTATGTCACTCCTTAATGTCTCTGATGGCCTCCTCTCCAGCTTATAATACAAGACAAAGTCTTTGCCATGGTCAATTCTGGTCCCACCATCCCTCTATGTTTTCCACCAGACTCCTCCCTTGTTTTCTTTATTTCATTGGCTCTAGCTATTTTGCTGTTCTTAGAAAATGTCAAACATGCTCCCATTTTAGTATTTTTACAGTTATTATTCTCTGTACTTCTAACACTTTTCTTCCGTATAATATACATTCTACTTCATGTTTTTCAGGTCTCTTCTCAAATGTCTCATTATCTGAGTCTTCGCTGAGTGCTACGTATAACAGGACATGCACATTCAGAACTCTTTACTCTCTTTATATCATTTATATATCTTCAAATAATTTATTTTCTGTTTACCCTTACAGAAATATATCTCCATGAGGGCAGGTTCTTTTCCTGTTTTGGTTCCTCATATATTTCGAGTGCCTTACTGGTGCTTGGCACATAATACATTCTCAGTATGTATTGTTTTTTTTTTTTTTTTTTTTTTTAAAGATTTTATTTATTTATTTGACAGAGAGAGAGAGAGATTACAAGTAGGCAGAGAGGCCGGCAGAGAGAGAGAGGGGGAAGCAGGCTCCCCGCTGAGCAGAGAGCCCGATGCGGGGCTCGATCCCAGGACCCTGGGATCATGACCTGAACCGAAGGCAGAGGCTTTAACCCACTGAGCCATCCAGGCGCCCCTCAGTATGTATTGTTAAATGATGGATGGAATAATGTTGGTCTATTTCAGATTTGCTATTCTTTACTTATCAGTTTCTAAGGCTTTAAATAATCATGTCTTTCTAAGCTAGTTTTAAACTCTGAAATTAAGGAAAATCATTTAACCCCAGTCAAACTAGCTAATGCAGCATGTGCAATCCTTTTAGGCACTTGATATATATATATGTACATATGTATACATATATATAACGTAATATTATAATATTATGTATTATTTATATATAAAATATATATTATATAATTTATTTATACATATTATTTATACATATATAGGTATATATATATAGTACTGATTATCTTCTCTTTTATAACATTTATAAACTACAAGGTCTAATAGCAGAAATTATACACAATACTCAGAACACTCAGAAGGGAAAGAAAAATAGGAGCGGTGAAAACAGGCTTGTTAGAGGGTAAATTATGATGGAGAATAGAAGTGACCACAATGAGAAAATCCAAACAAACAAAACTCCCAGAAGTCTGTGAGTTTTTTGGTTAAGGGATCTTTTGAGAGTTATTACCTTAACACAAAATACCTATTCAAGAAGACATCTATGGTATTATCTTACTAAAATGTAAGAAATAAAGTTACAAGTATCCCTTATATCGAGTCATTCATTGAAAATTAGATTACATCGTTTCTTAGAATTGTTTTAATGCGGCAAGAAATGCACACTGTATTTTAAAAGGTGTTTTAATGTAAAAAGTTATTTAGGTAATTTTTATGGATATATGTTTTTTATGTACTTATTTTCTGTTATAACTGGGTGAGTGAGACATTGGATTTTACTTTATGCAAAGTTATATTTATCGTTGTCTCAACAAAATGGAAATTATACATTTGTACCTTCATAGCTAGTACTGTACCTGAGTGTTTCTACACAATTTTTTCTTAATTGTGTTCACACAGACCCTGGAGAAATCTGAGCTATGAAGACCTGGATGTAAAAGATGTCTAAGTAAACTGGATTAAACACTTTGTCAGAAATATAACAATTTTTTAAAAATCACCAAAATATTATTCAGCTACAAATTAAAAATAAGGAAGGATTAAAGACTCTGAAAATACCAGAAAAGGCTAATTTAAGAAAAAGAAACAACCAGGAGAAACTCGCAACTTTCATCTTGTCTATGTACTTTGGACTCTCCTTGAGCCAAAGTATGTAGCTAAGGTATAAATTTAACTGAGCCTTTCCTTATATATCATAAAATCACTACCAATTTTCTTGCTCAGTTGGCTACCTTTATCTATAGAGCAATTCCACCTATGAGTTATATGTGGTATTAGAAAATCAGAGTATCAGTATTTTCCCCATTTGTAGTCGAGGCAAATGGAGGCGTAGGTATCAGCAGCTAATGAATTGTCTTCAAATAAAGTACCTCGATTTATTAGATATTCATCATATAAGTCTTTTTTTTTTAAGATTTTATTTATTTATTTGTCAGAGAGAGAGAGAGCACAAGCAGGGGGAGTGACAGGCAGAGAGAGAAGCAAGCTCCCCGCTGAGCAAGGAGCCCAAAGTGTGGAGCTTGATCCCAGGAACCTGAGAGACAAAAATAGACGCTTAACCAACTGAACCACCCAGGTGTCCCCATTATTTAAGTTTTAAAACTCTTTTTCTCATTCTTTCTCTGGGATCAGAAGCACCTAGAGAAAATATTCTGAAGGTTTTATTTATTAAAACTTTTTCTTCTTTTAATAACAACATGATGATTTTACTTTCCAGTCATTTATTTATTTAATAAATATTTATTAACTGTAAATATATATGCCTGATACTGACCTTGTTGTTTGAGATAAAGCAGTGAACCAGAGGAAATATGTCGTTGGGCCCATAGTGGTTAAATCCCAATGAGAAATATTGTTTGCTGAAGCACTAAGATGATAGTATTAAACATATTGATAACAGATAACAGAGTAATTAAATGAGCAGTTATATGTAGAGTATAAAATAAGTAAAAATTTGAGATAAATTGATAGATATTTATTGTCCCAAAATTTCATTTTGCAAAATTCAAATAATTCAGGCTTACATTATCCTAATTCCACTTTATACAGACCAAAGTAATCAAAGAGGACGTGTATGAGCAAGGAATTCTGAAATGGTTTGGTTGGACGGTTCTGGCCTTAGGTCTCCCATGAAGTTACATCAAGATGGCTGCGGAGATTACAGTAATCTAAAAGCTTAACTGTGGCTGTAAGATCTGCTTCCAAGGGATTCTTATTGAGAGGTCTGAGTTCCTTTCCAGAGGGCTGCCTGAATGCCATAATGATGTGGCTGTTGGGTAAGTGATTCTTGAGACAAAGCAAGGCAAAGGCCATAATATCTTTTACAGCCTAGCCTCAGAAGTCATGCAGCATCGCTTCTGCAATATACTGTTGATTACACAGTCCTACTTAATGTGAAAGGGGAGTGGATAAAGGGGTGGATTCCATGATGTGAAAATCCCTGGGGACCTTCTTGGAGGCTGGTTACTATATCTGAGATCAATTCATTTCCTTTTCCTTTCAAAAATTTTTTTCCATTTAAAATCGGTTTTACTTGGTATGAGTTGTGATCAGCCTCGGCATATTTTCAAATCTGTGTGACAGATGCTATCTTGTCTGTAATTAGATAAGTTCTTCCAAAGCCCAAAGGCAAGGCCCTCAGAACTAAACACTCGTTGTACTTCCTTTATTTATTAGGTGGTCTAAATTATGAAAAGTGTTTATCTGTTTTGGAAATTCATAGGATGTCTTTTGTCCCTGATGTTAACATATTTTCATGCAATGCTCTTTAAGCTGAAAATAACGTTTGTTATTTAGAGATTGCTTTCCCTGTCCTGTTATTTTACATGTAAGGTTACTAATGTCCAGAGAGGTCCAGTAACAAAGGTTGTAAAATTTGGAATAAAATTCAGGTATTGTGACTCTTGATCCTTTGTCTTTCCTTTACAACTTGCTAGCAGCTGAATAGTTTTCAATAATTTCATTCTAGTATGAGAAAGCATCCATAAATTTAGCAGTAGAAATTTGCAGGCTAGTTATAATGGAACACTTCAACAATGCCAGCAGCCATAAACTTTTTCATGTATGATTTCCTTCTTTTCATTATGCTGGCGTTTCTGCTCAGAATTTCAAAGATGTAAAACAACAAAATGGGACTTCCCTCAAAGAGAAAACAAAAACAGGGAAAATGTATAGGAAAATTGCAATTTTAGAAATGTGTTGATTTCAAAGTTCTGACTACAAAATACAACTTTCAGGAATATATCTGTATAATTATGTGTTCCTTGACATGCCTTACTGAACAAATAACAAGACTATGGAGTCATTAAATTTAAACACACACATATATGGTTCCCTCAACCCTTAATATCTACTTAGCACATCTGTGTTTGCAAATATATTTCATTCCCTTTCAAATAAAAATGACTTTCCCCTTCCCAAACCAGTTTATTGGTGCTAGAAGCACTATACCTAAGGGTTGAATCACTTCAGGAGTTGTGAATCAACTGTAAAATGAAAATTAATTTATCAGTGAACAAAAGTAATACAGATAGAATAGTGGATTATCAACTATTAAACTCTATTATTTGCTTGGTTATGTTGATATATGACATGACCTTTTGCGATTCTTTACCACTTCCTTTGTTCTTGACATTCTGTTCCTTTTTTTTTTTTTTAAGATTGTAGTTATTTATTTGGCAGCGAGAGAGATCACAAGTAGACAGAGAGGCAGGTGTGGGGCGGGGGAGCAGGCCCCCCGCTGAGCAGAGAGCCCAATGCGGGGCTCGATCCCAGGACCCTGAGATCGTGACCTGAGCTGAAGGCAGAGGCTTAACCCACTGAGCCACCCAGGCGCCTCTAAATAAATAATTTTTTTAAAAAAGTAGCCACATAGTCCATTTGTAAAATGATCAAAATGGAGGTAAGAAAAAAGGAACTGCCTTATAACTCCCAAATGTTTTGCAAAGAGGAAACTTGTCTTATACTCAGAATTTAGTATTTAACATTTACTCTTTTACACCAAACATAATATTTCATAATGCTGCTCCATTTTAAAATAAACTTTTATATAAAACTAGTTTTAGTTTTAGAAAAAATAACTGAGTAGTTGAAAGAGTTCCCATACACCACACCCACTCTGCCATATTATTAATATAGCACATTTCTTTTTTTTTAAGATTTTATTTATTTATTTGACAGAGAGAGATCACAAGTAGGCAGAGAGGCAGGCAGAGAGAGGTGGGGGGAAGCAGGCTTCCCGCTGAGCAGAGGGCCCCATGCAGGGCTCAATCCCAGACCCTGAGATCATGACCTGAGCTGAAGGCAGAGGCTTAACCCACTGAGCCACCGAGGTGCCCCACTATAGCACATTACTTATATTTACTAAACCGATATTGGTATATTATTATGAACCAAACTGCATATCATATTTGGATTTCCTTAATTTAATCTCCTCTTTCTATTTCTGAAATAGAAATTTCCCATATTATATCTACTTATCAAATATCTGCTTCTGACAGTTGGCCATGATCGTTTCTCTGACTTTCCTTGTTTGAGTGACTTTTAGAGTTTTGATGAGTAATGGCTAGATATTTGTAAAATGTGCCTATATAAGAGTTGGCTTGGGTTTTTCTTATGGTCAGATTGGGTTATGCATTTGAGGGGAGGAAGACCACAGAAGTAGAGTGACACTGTTTTTTAAGCACATATGTAACTGACTAATCAATACTATTATAATCTCTCATTCTATCCATTTCAACTTAATGTTGTCATGAGCCTTTGGACCTGAATCCAGATAGTATTACTACTCAAGTTTGTGGGATTAATTTAATGCTCTTGGAGTATTGATGCCTACAAACAAGTTTGATAAATTCTGTAGGCTTTGTAATTATATTAATAAAAATGTAAGAATTAAATACCTAGCTTTCTTCATAAATGTTGGAACCTGAACCTCTGAAAGTTATACTCCACTTGATGACTGTAATATAAATGTCATCTCCACCTGTATTACAAATCTATAGATATTTTATGTTATTTTTCATTGAGAATAAATTTCTGAAGGTAGGTTTTCTATGAATTAACTTAATGAACCCTTATGAATGGTATTCATTCAAATTTTATCACTCCATCCATAAATTTTTTTCTCTCATAACTAGTAAAGTTCAATTTTGATTAAGTAGGTTCCGAATATATTAACTATATTGTCTATTAATTTTGCATAATTATTTCCTGACAGTGGAATTTCAGAGGAGATGTATATCAAATATAGTATGTGTGTATAAGTCAACTACTATGGAAGTGCTAACTAGATATATGGAACATAAGCACCTTTATGAAGTGTAATAAAATTCTGAATTATACTTAACATTATATTTTAGCTGTCATGTGAGTTAATAATATATGAAAGGTAGGAAATCAAGCTAAAATAGTTTTTGGTTGAAGCTTTTATCAGAGTATTATTGAAAAGGCTGAGATAAACTGTAAAGTTCTGTATCGAGGCCCTCTGTATACACAGTGGATATGACAGTCATCACAATGGCTGAGTCACTCCTTTTAAAAAGGCATCCAACGCATCTCATCTTCCTTTGGGAAAGAATTTGTAAGAGTGTATAAATTAGTCACTCTTGGCAGTACTGCTAAATTGAAACTCTTGACTTGGCTTAAGCATAGTTGGGATGGTGCTTCTCAGTCACCCGGAGATGTTAAAACACAGATTTCTGGGCCCTCTCCTTAGAAATCCTGATTCAGTTGTCCGATAAGGAGCCTGAAAATTTGCATTTTAAGCAAGTCTCAATTGATGTTGACACTGCTCTCTCCCATCTACTGCATACTTTAAGAATGAAAAAACTAGTGTATGAGATGTTATACTCATTTATAAGAGTGGTCACTTGCTTTTAAAGACAGTATTTGAGGGAGGAAGTCAGAGAAGTCAATTAAAGAACAAATTCCAAAGAGAAAAAAACTGAGTGAGTTCTTCCAAAATTAAACTGATTTTTTAATATAAAAATCAGCTGTCTATCCTCACATCTATATAATGTATTCTAAAACACCACATCCCAAAAGGGATTGTGGCTTTTATATCGTTACGGTTCTGGAAGGATTTTGTGAGCAATTTTCAAAAACGTTCACATGCCCAGTGTTCGTTTGTTATTTGTATACGTTGGTGTCCTGAGCATAAAAAAGATAAAATGTGTTTAAGTAGACAAAGGAATTAGATTCAAATAATATAGAAAAACAATTTTAAACTGATTATTCTTTTAAAAAATTTATTTTCATACTGGTTTTGTGTTATTAAAGCAGTATGACTTTATTTTCCAATCTTTGTTTTATTAAACAGAAATTGAACTGAGTAATTTAAAAGATCAAATTGGCTTTCTCGAACAATTCATGAGTCAGGATACATCCCATCTAGTAAATAGGAAGGAGCTGTATCTGTAGGAAAGGAAAGGTTTTTAAAGGCAGTGTGAGTGGGGTTGGGGGAGGGGGGTTATTATTAGCAAAGAATACACTATTTTAGGTAAAGACCCCTTCCTAAGGGGAAGAAAAGCAGTCTATCAGTAAATTTCTCAGTACTGATCAGGAAATTCCGTGTTGACTCATTAAAGGTTACACTGGGATGGTTGGGTAGAGCTATAGTTAGGCTAGGTACTGAATTTTGGTTCACTGATGTGGGGTCCTAACATAAATGACCTTATTTGTGGCCTGTGGCTTTCTTTTTAACAGCTTTTAAAGATTTCAATTATTTTCAGTGGGACTGATGATTCTGTTAAAATTGGTATTTCTGATGTGGTTTTCACATAATTTAAACAATCAAAATTACCATTTCTAAAGAATTGAATAAGACCATTGTATATATAATATTTGAAAAATAAAATAGTCTAAGCCATTACCAAGCTATTATTTCATTTGAAGCTGGCATATGAAAGAGTTAAAAAGGAAAATAAGTATCATCCTATAGTAGAAATACCCATATGCGCTTTATATTTCACATATATTGAAATTACCTTCTGAATATTTAAATCACAATAGCAGTCAAATAATGTCTGCTGTTTGAGCTAATATTTTTAATATTATTCTAGCCTATCTTGCCAATAATAAACATCCAATTTTAAGTATGACTAGTTTAGAAATAATATGTCATATCAAACCCATATACCTATATGAAGTACTGGCTTTCTCTGCAATCAGGTCATAGCTCTCTACAATAAACTCTATGGTTTCCACAAAGATACATACATTTGCAAGCTTATTTATAGTAAATTTTTCCTCACATCATAGTTATAATTCTATTCCAAAGCATGTTTCATCAAAAAGGAGAGGGTTTATAGGAATAAATAAAAGTCCTTTGAATTTCAGCTTTGTTGTTTCCATACCACAATTTCTTTAAAAAAAAAAAAAAAAAAAAGCATACCTTTGGGTATTTAGTAATTCCCTGATAGTTTCATCATGTATTCATCTCAGTTAAAGAATAATTACAAAGTAAACCAAACTGTGGTGGGACAAGAACCAAGATGAATGCTAAAATGTGATTTCCTGAGCTTTATGTCAATTCTCATTAGAATTACACACACTACAGACATGAAATTATATGTAGAAATTGTTTAGCAATGCAATAATGAAATTTCTATACTAGAATATATGTCGGTGTAATTGCAAATCAGCTTTAGCATAAAATATAAACCATATTTTTCATTGGTGAGTTGCATGTATTAAAATGGTTGGCCCTTATGTAAACCATTTTTTCTTCAATAAACTGATTTGTTTAAAAAATAATTATAATTTTAGTATAAAGCTAATTCCAATTGGTTTGGAATACTAGGGAAAATGAAATGCCAGTTTAAAATATCATAATTTAAGGGTGCATGGGTGGCTTGGTTGAGCACCTAACTCTTGGTTTTGGCTCTGGTCATGATCTCAGGGTCCTAAGATTGAGCCCCACATCTGTCTCCAAGCTCAGTGCAGAATCTGCTTGAGATTCTTTCCCCCCCTCCCTCTCCCTCCTCCTTCAGCTCTCTCTTTTTCTCTTTCTCTCTCAAATAAATAAATAAATAAATAAAATCTTTAAAAAAAATTCTTAACCCAAATTGTACTTTAATACTACTTAAAACCTTTTTTTCAGAGCGATTTCTGAAGAAATATAAAAAAAACTCTTGATCCATCTTGACAATTTAAAAAACTTACTGCATACTTTTTATTGGATTTCACCTGAAATCAGACAAAATTCCAAATTATAAAAATTATGAACGAGGAACATACTGATACTTTTGTGAAATGGAATACGAAATAAAAAACAATTGAAAATGGTATAGCTCAAAATAGATGCATCAAAACTAGGCTAATTTATATCTCTTTTATCTAACTTTTTTTCTTTGACGGGAGAGGAGTGAGGGAAGAAAAATAGTAGTGCAGAGTTGCCAGCACAGGGATTTAAGGAATCAACAGTGGGGAAAGAGGTACCCATTTTGCTGAAACTGTCCTGCAGAGATTATGCACCAAATATTCCATAAATTCCCACTGTAGCAACAGGGGTGGCAGCTCCTTTTAACCATCTCTTCACTTGATATATTAACAGTTCTGATGCACCCCCAGGTGCTTTTGTATCTTTTTCTGAGTCTGCCCTTAAATGTTGTTTAAACTGATTTATTCTACATAATGTTATTGATGGACAGGGGTCCATAAAGATTTCATTGAACTTGAAATTGGACCTGAGTGTTTCCCAATGGGGATAATCCTTTATGCCTGTGAAATTTTAATAACCTAATAAAAATTGCTTGTCATTTTTTCCAGTGAAATTTCTTTCTAGCTTCAAATATTAAATATTTCTTCCTAGCTTCCGATAGTAAATAGTATCGGTCACTGATAGTTTGTTGCATTTGGATCTCCTGATTCCAGAACACAAGACAAGAGTACTGTATATTTATTTTGGTAAAAATTAAACAGTAGAACTATTTGAGCTCTTAAGTAGAAATTAGCTAATTTCCCTATGGATTTCCAGTTTGGAACATTTACATATTGTATTAATGAGAGAAACCACTCTGAAATTATGTATGCAATACGAAATCACTACAGATTCATGAACAACAGCCAGCTAGGTCTTCAGTGTGGTCTATTAAATATTCAAGTTAATTAATTTTGTTAAGAAATGTCACCAGTCACAAAAAACAATATGTCAGTCAGGTGTCCTGGCAAGAAAAATAATTTAAACCCATTGATTCAAATGAACTGATTTTTTTAAAGTTGTTATTTAAATTGCAATTAGTTAACATACAGTGTAATATTAGTTTCAGGTATAGAATTTAGTGATTCAGTGCTTACATACAACATCCTTTGCTCATCACAAGTACCCTCCTTAATTCCTATCACCTTTAACCCATCTTCCTACCGACCTCCCCTCTGCTTACCATCGGTTTGTTCTCTATAGTTAAGAATCTGTTTTATGGTTTCCTATTTTTTTCCCCTATGATCATTTTTTTTTCCTTAAATTCTGCCTATGAGTGAAATCATATAGTATTTGTCTTTCTCTGACTGACTTATTTTGCTTAGCATGCTACTCTATCCATGTCACTGCAAGTGGCAGGACTTCATTCTTTTGGATGGCTCTTCCTTATTCATTCAGCTGTCGATAGACATTTGGGCTCTTTCCTTAATTTGGTTATTGTTGATAATGCTGCTATAAACATCGGGGTGCATGTGTCTCTTTGAATCAGTATTTTTGTATCCTTTGGATAAATACCTAGTACTGTGATTGTTCGTTCATAAAATAGTTCTATTTTTAACTTGAGGAACCTCCGTACTGTTTTCCAGAGTGGCCACACCGGTTTGCATTCCCACCAACAGTGTAGGAGGGTTCCCCTTTCTCCACATCCTCACCAACACCCGTTGTTTCTCGTGTTGTTAATTTTAGCGGGTCTGACTGGTGTAAGGTGATATCTCATCTTAGCTCAAATGAAATGATTTTTTAATAAAGGGACTACTTAGACACAATGATTAAAGAACAAACAAGGGATGCTAATGTACCCAGAGAGCAGCAACAACAAGAAACTCTTACTTTCACAGCTGAAGGGACAAGGGAAGACCAGTTTATCTTGAGTGCCAGGTGAGAGCTGTAGCTTAGGTAGGTGGGGGAGGAGGGGAATGGGGGTTATTTGTCTGGAGCTGTGATCTTGAGGGCCGCAGTGAAAATAATGACAAGAGGCACTGAAGCAGGGAGTGGGAAAGAAACATCCTGCTTGATCTCTGCTTGTGTTTCCCTCCTGCCTAATCCAACCAAAGCCAGCAAGAGAGAGGATCTGGGTGATATCTGCAAGAGGCTTAGCCTCTAGGGACACAGCAGAGGAGGAGAAAGGGCTAGGGAGAGGCAAACAAAACAGAACGGGAACATCCCGTGACAAGGTTATGGGAAAACAAAATGGACTCCCACAGCCCACTGGGCAGTGCCCTCAAATGTTAGCTCTTTGCCCTATTTCCTTCAGGGTTTACCATTAGCGTTTTTGTATTTCTAGTCACCTTATGCTCCCCTGGGGCTTTCCTTTCAGCACTTCCTTCAAGTGCCATATCTTGTGTTTCCACCCTCAATCACTCTTAGAAGGCAAACATAGACTTGTGGAGAGAAGGAGGAGGAGCAGGAGCAAGAGTGAAAGGAGGAGGGAGAAGGAGATGGTGAGGTGGAGGAGGGGAGGGAAAAGACGGAACAAATTAGGTGAATCCCTTCCTAGTGTGGCTCCTGCTTACTATTCCTGTTTTTAAATATACTATTGATTCCACATTTGTGAGTAGAGAAGAATTAAATATCCAAGTAGATTTTCAGAAAGGCTTCAATTATTTTTTCTTTTTCTCATTTTTCAAACTCCCTTTTTTTACCTTTACTGCTGAACACTACCCTGACTGAGTGAAGATTAAAAGTTTCATAGGCTTTCCTGTAACATTCCTTAGATCTTGTAATGTCTGTGGGCATCTAATCTCATGGGAGAAGTCTGAAGCAAGCTTTATTTCTTTGGAGAATAACCTGTTATATTTCTAGATAAATTTTAAGATTTTTCCTTTCCTTGAATTTAATAATTTCATCAAGGCTAAATTCAATCTTTTCAACTCTTTCTTTGTTACTTTTTAAAGTTTTTTTCCACAGTGTATCTTTTCAGTTTCAGATGTTCCTTTGTGTGTTTGTGTGTGTGTGTGTGTGTGATGTTTTTCTAACAGATAATAAATATATTTTGTTTCTTTTTTTATTCCTTCAAAAATAGTAAACATGCATATTTGATCTTTGTTGATATTTTTCCATATGTGTCTTCTTCTCTAAGTCATGCTTATATTTCATCTCTTTTTGCATTCTATTACTTGTTTGATACATCACTGTTGCTCACGATGATGAGAGGTTGCCTAAAATGAGCTATTACAACTGAGTAAGAAGGTTTGAGTTTGTGAAAACCTGCTTTCTGGGGTCTGTCAGGACAAAGGATTTATGAAAATGTCCTCCCCAAACCAAAACAAACTAACAGGCATAAAAAACCTTGCACATGTGCAGTCCTCACAGACAGTCTTAAAAGGATGAGAAAATAGCTCAAAAGAACCCATGAAAATACCCAGGAAAGAGAGATCAGGCTTCAATATGTGCCAAAATCAAAAAGGAGCAAAGCCAAATTCATCAAGTAAGAAATTTCAGGTCTCTCCTACCTCTTTGTTCTAACCTATATATTCTTTACTCCAAGCCTGAAGGTACTCAGACAATTTAATATGAATGACACCATTCTGATAACTTGATGAGCCCTTGCACTGTTTTGCTTTTAGGTAATTTAAATTTTCACTATAGTGAATAGTTAAAATATCCTTTCTCATGAAATCATTAAAACTCCAAACAATTTAAAATTAAGTCCTCTCCTTAATATCATTGTTAAACATGTATTCTAAATTATCTCTGAATTTTACATCAAGGTTGCTTACATTAAAATTGCTAGATTTTCCCTATTTT
The DNA here is from genome assembly GCF_963455335.1 of Martes martes. NCBI lineage: Eukaryota > Metazoa > Chordata > Mammalia > Carnivora > Mustelidae > Martes > Martes martes. The sequence goes on from NC_137894.1 coordinate 88,431,345, forward strand.
TCATTATTCACAATAGCTAGCCTATAGTACTGCTAATTAGGCTAATTATTATGTCTGGTGCTCTGAACAGTTCTTCCTGGTCTCTTAAAAACGCAAATTTCTTTCTATAAACCAGATCTACCTAGTCAACTCTTATCTATCTTCAATTAATGATAGATCTGACTGCTTTATAATTATAGTTGATATTTGCATAATGTTTACTCTATGCCAGGGACTCTTGTGTGTTCCTTATATTTAATTTTTATAACAGTCTTATGGGACAGGATCTAGCTGTAGTTGCATTTTATATATGATAATTCGAGGCACAGAAATTTTTATGATTAAATCCTGGCAATACACCTCATAAGAAATACTCCCAGGATTCAGGCTCAGATAGTCTGGCCCCAAAATTGTCCTTCAACTAATATTTTATTCCTCTTTAAAGCATGGGAGTAATAGAAAGTGAGGTCCATGAACAATACACATTAAAATCACCTGTAGTCCTTCGTAAAATGTGTATTCCTGGGTTTATCTGCTTCCCTATTTGTTTAATAACCATTTAAAAAGAAAATACAGGTGATTCTAAGAGACCTTACTATTTCAAAATCATTGAAATTATAGTTATTATTTTGTGTATTTTCTTTGAGCATAAATTCAAAACAGAGTAGATGGTATCCTTGATTTTCAAACTATTTGTAACACTCTAATTTGCTTTGCTTTGTGATAATTTTTATGCTAATTGAGATGATTTCTGTTTTCACAAATCCTATTGAGTATTCTTATATTTTATCTACATATTCCACAAGTAGTCAAACAATTAACATATTATCTGAGGAAACTAAATATGTCTTTGAGGGAATGAAAACTGGTACAGCCACTGTGGGAAACAGTATGACGTTTCCTCAAAAAATTAAAAGTAGAGCTACTCTATGATCTGAGAAATGCACTACTGGGAATTTACCCCCGAAATACAAAAACATTAATTCAAAGAGATACAGGCACCCCTGTGTTTCTTGCAGCATTACTTAACAATAGCCAAACTATGGAAGCAGCCCAAGTGTCCATCCATAGAGGAATGCATAAAGAAAAGGTGGAGTATGTATACAATGGAATATTATTATAAAAAAGAATGAAATCTTGCCATTGGTAACAACATAGATAGAACTAGGGAGTGTAATCCTAAATGAGATAAGTCAGAGAAAGACAAATATCATTATGATCTCATTCATATGTAGAATTCAAGAAACAAAACAAAAGAGCAAAGGAAAATAAGAGAGAGGATAAGACAAAACAAGAAACAGACTCTTAACAAAATGATGGCTACCAGGGAAGTGGGTGAGGGGATGGGGGAGATAGGGGGTGGAGATTAAAGAAACACTTATCATGATGAAAAAAATGAAATGAAAAGAAATGAAAAAAATAAAAAGTAAATAATAAAAAAACAAAAACAAAAAAATGTCTTTGACTACAACTTAACACCACAACAACAACAGCCTACCAATGGCTGAGAGTAACAAAGTTTTATTTATTTAAAATAAAATTATTCCTTTCCCCTATGCCTTTCTTTCTTTTTTTTTTTTTAAAGGTTTTATTTATTTATTTGACAGACAGAGGTCACAAGCAGGCAGAGAGGCAGGCAGAGAGAGAGAGAGGAGGAAGCAGGCTCCCTGCTGAGCAGAGAGCCCGATGCAGGGCTCGATCCCAGGACCCTGGGATCATGACCTGAGCTGAAGGCATAGGCTTTAACCCACTGAGCCACCCAGGTGCCCCTCCCCTATGCCTTTCTTAACATGCTAACTTTGATGTTCATAGTTTTCACTTCACGTATTTAAGATGGCAACTGGACCTTAAGACTCACAACTGCATTCCATGCAGGAGAAATGGAAAGAAATGTATTTTATTAAAAAAATTTTAAATAAAAAATTAAAAATGGGCTCTTTTCCCAAGGACTCCCAGCTGCTTCATACTGTCCTAAACTCTCTTATATGGACATCTTTTGTTGGTTGGCAGCTGGTAGAGGAATTGTATTTAGGTGTTTACCCAACCAACCAATAGTGAAGGCCGAAGTCAACCCCTATACCTATGCATTGACTATATTAATTTTTCCCCTGTACACACAACATACCATCTCCTTGATTTTATCATTCAGTTACTGTAACTGGCTTAAAACTGAATCCCTCCATCACATGAGGATGTTGTTTCTTATGATCTGGTAACCTGCTACCTGAAATGCAATTTGTCTTCAGCTCACTCACATAATATACAGAAGTACCAAAGGAAGAGGAAACAAGCACATTTTTTTTTTCCCAAGGAGCCAAGGGGAGACCCTGAAGTAATCACTCATCTCTGAGGAAACCTTGCTCTTTTAGTCAATATGAAAGTCCTGGTTTTGTTTTTGGAAGAATCTTACTATGCTTTATTATACCTTGTTATCACTTCTGAGCAGAGCCCATGGGAAGGATATTTTTCTTGCAGGCTAAATAGATTCAACAGCTAATTTTAAGTTGGTGGAATTTGGGGTCTTATAAATTGCTGTAGGGATTGAGTAATTAGAGGTTGTTTTAGGCCATATTTGAGGTTTCATATTGGCAAGAGTTCCCTCAAAACTCGTAAAGATAACCAATTAGCTTCCAGTCTCTAAACACAGGATCATATGTTGACACAGTATCTAAGTATGAAGATCATAATATTTAATTTCCTGGGCTCTGTGTTCTGCCTGTCTGTTACCCTGTAGTTTACTGGCTACCTCCTTGACCTCACCATTCCATTTTTCCACTATAAACAATAGATTTGTGGTTTCTTTCCACCATTTCATTTGGAAGAACAACCTTAGTGGATGGTGCTTTAAAAAGTGTGGGGTTCCTTGGGGTGCCTGGGTGGCTCAGTGGGTTAAAGCCTCTGCCGTTGGCTCAGGTCATGGTCCCGAGGTCCTGGGATCAAGGTCCTGGGATCAAGCCCCACATTGCGCTCTCTGTGAAGCAGGGAGCCTGCTTCCCTTCCTTTCTCTGCCTACTTGTGATGTCTGTCTGTCAAATAAATAAAATCTTAAAAAAAAAAAAAGTGTGAGGTTCCAGTTGTAAATACTTTAAAGCTGCTGCTTGACATTTTCAACTTCTAATAGAATCAATAAGTACAGAGGTGTGTGGAAGCTCTGTGCTAGGGCACTCTCAGAAAAGTTTGATATCAGGCTGTTAAGAAGAAAGTGACTCTTAACAAAGCTGACTTTATTCCCTGCCACCTCCCCTGGAAGTCAGGTTAATTCTGGTTTCAGTTCATCCATCTCTTCTCAGACTTTACTGACAGCTGCACAAAATTATCGAAAGCATAGTAACACAGTCAATTTTTGCTCAGTTTCTTGTTGTTTTTATACTACTTCCTCTAAATTGTGGTGTCACTGAGTATATGGTCTGCACCCCCATGAACAGAGCAGGTGATCCTTGACCAAGTATTTTGCTATCACATAACAGGGAGCTGAGTAACTTTCCAACCTGCAATGGGTAGGTACTCATCTCCCAGTGATTATCAACAGAGCAAATCAGTATCATTCATTTGTCTTATTGTCCAGTACTTATTGAACACTTTGTATAGTTTGGGAACATTTCCACCTTATCTCCCCAGGGTAGAAATTAGAGTATTTGTTTCCTCATACTTCTTTACGGCTTGGGCACTAGCAGGTGATGGAAACTGTAGATATGAAAAAGCAAAAATGGTGCTGAAACAGGGCACCTGGGTGACTCAGTCAGTTAAGTATCTACCTTTGGCTCAGTCATGATCCCAGAGTCCTGGGATCCAGCCCTGCATCATCGGGCTCCCTGATAAGCGGGGAGCCAGCTTTTCCTTCTCGCTCTGCCCCTCCCCTGCTAATGCTCTCTCTTTTTCTTTCTCTCTGTCTCTCTCTCAAATAAATAAAATCTTTAAAAAATGGTGCTGAAGGAAAGTGGAAACAGAATTCTGTAACTATGAATGGTTGCGAGATTGCATTCACGATGCACGGTGGCTTTGTTGCTCCCAGCAACAGCAGCTGCTGAAGATTATGTTCATGGCAGGAATATAGAAACTCCCTGGCTGCTGCATTCACAGTGGCAAGGGTGTTGGTACCTCGTGCCAATTATGCAAAATAGATTAAGGCATGATTTCTAGAAACTTAGTGTCAAGCATGTTTCTCCAGCCCTCCCAGTATTCCAGTATGATAACTCCCCTTCCTCTTACTGTACTCCATTTCTACTTTTTTTTCTTCTGGTTTGCTTCATATTTAGGACACTAACAGATAGAAGGACATTACATTCTAATGAGATACCTACTTGGAAGCACCAAACATAACTAAATAAGAATATAAATGTGAGTGTGTATTTATGAGATGATTTAAGAAAGTGTATGAGTGTGTGTTTGTATATATGCTGTGTGTTTATCCCATTCAACTTATGTTGTAAATGCCACTTAATTTGTTTCATAATATCCACACAGAGATATACCCGTGTATACACATTCTATGCACAAACACACACATACACAACATAAGGAAGTAATTTTAAACTTGAAACTAAATACTCCTAGAAAAATTGATTAAAGGAATGGAGACACTTTTTCTTCATTCAGATGGAGCGTCTTCTTTAGGGCACCTAAGTGGCTCAGTCAGTTAGTGGCTGGCTTTTGATTTCGGCTCATGTCATGATCTCAGGGTCCTGGAATGGAGCCCATACCTCAGACTCTGTGCTCAGTGGGGAACCTGCTTCTCCCTCTCCCACATCCCTTCCCCCTGCTTGTGCTTTTTCTCTCTCTCTCTCTCAAATAAATAAAATCTTAAAATAAAAAAAGATGGACACCTTGTTCAAACAAAGGTAAATTTTTGCCCTTGGCAAAATGACCCTTATTTTCGTGCCCTTTTATGCTTGTGATATACTTTACAAGACATAAAACTTCCCTATGACCTAGATTTATGTTGAAACAAAACATAACTAATAATGAAGATTATTGATTAAAGATGTTTTAAAATAATTGATACAAATAAAATTCTTTTTTTTTAAAGATTTTATTTATTTATATGACAGACAAAGATCACAATTAAGAAGAGAGGCAGGCAGAGAGAGGAAGGGAAGCAGACTCCCTGCTCAGCAGAGAGCCCGATGAGGGGCTCGATCCCAGGATCCTGAGATCATGACCTGAGCCGAAGGCAGAGGCTTTAACCCACTGAACCACCCAGGCGCCCCCAAATAAAATTCTTTCACATACACACACAGATGCACGCACAGGCATGCTCATGAGTGGGGGAAGGGGCAGAAGGAGAGAAAGATTCCTCAAGTAGACTCCCCACCAATCACAGAGCCCAATGCAGGGCTCACAGGGCTCGATTCCAGGACCCCAAGATCATGACCTGAGACAAAATCAAGAGTCTGCCGCCCAACCAACTGAGCCACCCAGGTGCCCCGATACAAATAAAAATTCTTAGTAAATTGTTCATTTTAAATAGCTGAGCCCTATTTATCAGTGTTCTTATTTTTCTTAAAGAGAGCAGAGTAGTTAAATAGAGATACAGACACACATGTATGTATATATATTATATATATACACACACACACGTGTGTGTGTATATATATATATATTTAATCATGAAGCCTTGTGTGTGTATATATGAATTAACTAAAACACACTCTGTGTGTGTGTGTGTGAATTAGAGGAATATGGAGACTTCTGGGAAATCTTTCACATAATTATCATAAATTATATATTATGTAGCTTGCTTGTCAGAATTGTTCCAATTCACCATTTACCCAGCTGATAAGAGAACCAAGAAAAAACACATGTATCTATAGGTATTTCATAAGAATATATAGAAATTCTAAGACTATTTCTTTTTTCAAAATGAGTTAAATAAATATTACAAATATATTATTTTTAAACATTAAGATCACACAATCTCTGTAACTATATATTCCTTTTTCTCTGAGATTTCTTCCTATTGTCTACAGATTTCCTTCATATAAATATTAAAATTTTCTACATCTATGAACTTATTAATATAACCAATTAAGAATATTTAAAATGGTATATTAGCTATTTTGTTAATGCTTTTCACTCTTACAGGTGATGAATATCTCCACTTGGATGTGTTTCTGGCATCTCACCATCAGTAAGTTAAAAAATGACCTCAACATGTTTTCTATCCTGGCTTCCGCTGATTTCCCATATTTTGGCTAATAAGTTTATCATTCATATAGTCATTTAAGCCAAATGCCTTGAAATTATCTCCAATTTATCCTTTTTGTCATATTTCGTATTTTCTTGGTGAAGAGTTAATGAGATTCAAGGGTGTTTAGGAAGATTCCGTTTAATTTATTTCAATAGATACTGAACACTCGAGGGCAGTGTATCTGCATTGTTCCTCTTTGTAGTCACCAATGGGATCTATACAACCAAGCAATAAATGTTAGTATTAAACTTCAATTTTTTTCAGAAAAAATAAAATTTGCTTGTCTATATATATAGTACACACAAAACATTTACCCATATAGATTTGTTATTTTGTTCATTGATGTATAATGTTCTTCATTTAGAGGTCCTAATCCAACTCATATATATTTTTTTTAGGTAGATATAAGTATGATATGCTCTCTTTATTAATTGAATCAGTAAGTTTGAGCTCCTTCAGCTCAGTGGCTTAGAACATTGTTATGATGTCATGAATTAGGTCTTAAAGTACTGGAGTTTTCCAAAATGATGCTGGAGGAAAATTGAATAGCACTTGATTCTTTCTGATTTCATTGTTAAAAAAATTGTACATGTTCATAATCCTCCAAACCTATGGCCAAATATAATTTGATCCTTTTGACGGTTTCTGTTTTTCTATGTTTTAAATTCAACCAGTATAACTCATTCGATTGTTTTTGCTTACATCTGAAAATTGTGGTAGTATATAGGCAATCTTCAAGTTAAGGTCATTTTGAACTGAAAGAGACAATGTTAAACAAAATATACTTATCTAAAGTATATTATCTTATCAAAATATACTTATCTAAAGCACATGACAGCTATTAAAACCATTCTACTGTCTAGGAAAAAACATTGAATTTCTTATAAATATTAAATGGATTTGAAAAATGCTCACCAGTAGGAGGAACAAATTATTAAAAAAGAAGCTGTAACATTAAAGTAGCATTGTATTTATCATATTTTAGTTTATTGCAGAACTAAAAAGAAGGGAAAAACAACTTAAGGAATGCCTTAGTGTTAATTAAGAAGCATGAATATTTATCATCTGTATAAAATAACTTCTAAGATGTTTGAAATGTGTTTAAAGCTATTATTTTTTAAAAAATCTGAACTTTGCCTGTGTTTCCAAATTTGGGAATATCCAGAACAGAATTTGTCTTTGATACAGGCTTCCTTTTTACCAGCTGAAAGATCATATTTAGGATATTTGATTTTCATACACATAGGAAATATCTTTTCAGACACTACTTCCCAAAGTGTCGTTATTGGCAAGGAATTGAATGGGATTTGAATTAGTCAACTAATTTAAAATGCAGTCATAAAAGAAGGGGAATATTAATAATAGCTTAGCAGATAGTTATCTTCTCTCTTGTTCTCAAGAATATAAAAAGCTGCACTGGTCCTAGGATTGCTTGCCGTTTAATGCATTACATATTCTGAAAGCACAATGTTAAATTTAGTCATAAGGTTAAATCAGAATACTTTGTTAAGGATTTTTATGGGTTTTGGGCTGCTAGTACATCTAATTTGGTTAGTTTACCCAGAAATGTTGAATTCCACTTTGCAAATCATCTCTCCTACCCTCCAGGATCTCAAGGGAGGACACTGCAGGGTCAGGGGAGCTAAGACGCCAGCATAGTAGGAGGACCCAAGTCTTGCTCCTCCCTTGAGCACAGCTGGATGACTATTGAATCATTCTGAATACTTAAGCAATCACCCTGACAACTGATAGAGCAAACTACACAAAGAAGTTGAGAAGAGGTTACTTTGAGAAGGTAGGAAATGTGAAGATGTGGTTTGGGGGAGAAACAGATCATGGGTGCTGTGGAGGGAAAGTGAGCTCTGGTTGCAGAGAAAGGCAAAAGAGAGTGAAGCAAATGGAGATAAGCACACACTTCCCCAAAGCCATTGGCTGGGAAAATGAGAGGGGGTGATTTTTGTGGGGCTCAAAGACTAGAGTTTCAGGGGTCCCCAGGCTTGGCTATAATAGAGACCTCGAGTAGAGGCAGGCAAATAACCTCGAAGACTGTGTGATCTGAGGATCACATAAGTGACAGAGGGAGAGAATCTTTATTCTATTTGGAGCACATCTGTGAGAGGTGGCACTGTCCTTCTAGGGACAAAACAAAAGGTGGGCATCATTTCCCTCCTCCACACCTCAGGATAGGCACAGAGACCTCTGCTAAGGGCAGCTAACTGGCCACTGGCTATTTTGCCTGCTGGCTTCAGAACCCATGTCCCTGAACTCTGGTGCTACTGTCCTTCTGGATCAAACCCTGCATCAGTCCCAGCATGGTGAGATGCTTTCCAAGAGAACCAGGACAGGTCTCCACCACCCCAGGTTCCAGAAGTTTGGGATTTTGAAAGTCAGCGGCCTAGCTAAGATAGAGCCCAGGGTGCTCTGCATTGCTCCAGGCAGGCAAGCAACCCAGAGATAGATGGTGTGAAATCAGTGATCTGAAAAGTGCCTGTGATGCATGAAGAGGAAATTGCTCTCTCTGCTGAGAATCCTTCCTTGCGAGGAGCAAACACAGGCTCCACTCTCCAGGGACAAAGTAGTCAGCTGGTGCCATTTCCCTCCCCTCATCCTCAGCATAAATCAACTTCAGGAAACAGCACGGTGTTAGCAGTGACTAAATGGCTTACACCAAATCCTGTCCCACTGTTCTCTGCTGGTACTGTTTTTTTCTGGGGCAAGTGTGCCTAACAACACCAAGAAGGCCTCACACCCAGGAAATCAACACAAAGCCTGCATGCATCATGTGTACTTATCATAGAGTTCTACAAAGCCTCAGTTCTAGTGGAAATAGCATCAGGTCTCTTAGCAAGCAGACTAGACCATACCTAGTTAAACCTGTCACACTCTGGCCAAGGTCCAGACGTCCCCACTGCAGGCAAGGAGAGATTGCAGAGGACTCACCTGAAGGATTGAGCAGCCATAACACAGAGGCAGAGTGCAAACAGCATATACCAGAAATGGTTCCTGAAGCACCAGGCCCTGAGCAGTATATGACCTCTTCTTCATAAAGCCATTACTCTCAGGAGCAGGAAACAACAGGGTTTCTTAACACAGGGAGGAAGATAGAAACCTAGACAAAATGCCGAGACAGAGGAATTCATCCCAAAAGAAAGAAAAAGAAAAGGTCACTGTCAAGGATCTAATAAAAACAGATGTAAGTAATATGCCTGATCCCGAATTTACAGCAATAATCATAAGGATGCTAATTGGGTTTGAGAATAGCACAGAAAACATAAGGGATACCCTTACCACAGACATAAAAGAGGTTAAAGCCAGTCAAGCCAAAATTAAAAAAAAAAAAAAAGAGTAAAAACAATTATTCAAAACTGACTAAATATAATGACCATAAGGATGGAAGAGGTAGAGGAATGAATAAGTGATATAGAAGATAGAATTATGGGAAATAATGAAGCTCATCAAAAGAGAGAAAGAAAAACCCTGAAGCATGAAAGTGGACTAGGAAACTCAGTAACTACATCAAGCATAATAACATTCCTAAGAGTTGCAGAAGAGACCAAAAAGGGAGACAGAAGGTTTATTTGAGCAAATTATAGCTGAAAACTTCCCTCATCTGGGGAATGAAACAGATATCCAAATCCAGGAGGCACAGAGAGCTTCACTGAGAAGTGTTGATCTACTCACTATGGATCTCTGAAGTTGCAAATAAATTTTCCCAACTCTTCAGAAATTTTACATATAATTTAAAATTTTATATCCTAACTCTTAACATTCATTTTTCCCTTTTGTAGTTTCTATTTTCTATACTGGCAAATAGAATCGAATGTAAAAATTACTCTTGTCAAAATATACTGAAAATTATTGGGCATAGTGGAAGAAAGGCAGTTCTCAGTTCCTAAGAAGAAACTTGGGAGAGTTGAATTGGTTTCCATAAATAACTTGGAAGAATGATACACAACTAATGAATTGTTGAACACTATATCAGTAACTAATGATGTACTACTATATGATGTACTACTATATATACTACTACTATAAAAAAAAATCTGGAAAATGATTTCTTATTTTCTTGTTCTGTCTTTGTTGTACTTAGTGTTTGTTTTTCCAGCTGAATAGAGACTTGAAAGAGGAGGCCAAAGAATACAGCTGAGTGGCTGACTGTAGTTTAATAACAGAGTGTATTATGTACAGTATTAGATACTTTATCTTTGCAACAAAATAATAATTTTCTCCCCTTCAAAGCTTTATAAAGTCAGCCATACACAAAGACAATTTAAAAAGAAAAATTGAAACACATATTTTATTATGATTATGTGTCACTTTACAAGACAATGCTGGGTGGAAAAAGGGAGACCCTGATATCTTGACCACATCACTTGGATTTTACCCACTGGAACATGGAACCGGAGCTGTGGTAGATAAGGAATGGTGATCATTTGTCTTTCCTAAGGAGATATCAGATATCCCAAGAGGCTGGGGACTGAGAAAAGAGGAACACCTGTTTTCTTGGACACATCTGTCTTGTGGGGCTTCTATCACATGGAGCAGGAGAATGAGAAAGAGGCCATGGTTTGTGGCTTAAATACTACAGATGCTTGATATTCTTACTAAGATTTAGTAGATTTTCTGAATAAATATTTCTTAATTTGCTCTAGGTCCTTTGGACAATTTCCACAGGTTTTAACATTTTTAATAATTGAAAATTTCTTAAAATACTTCACTAATTAGGATATATTCACTGAGGAATGTTTTGGCAGTGCTCCTTATATTGCAATTATAAAAGTCATCTTTATCCTCTGCTTTATTTTGTTTCTATTTATATTTCTTTTTGGATAATTTCTATTGAATGATGTTCAAATTTACTAATTCTTTTCTTGGCTAGGTTGAAATCCTAGAAGATCCTGTTGGAACATTCTTCGTTTTGATATTTTATTTTTAATTTTTTTGGTATTTATAGTACATTATTTCTTAGAGTTTCCATTTCTCTGCTGAAATCACCCATATCTTGCATGCATTTCACTTTTTCCATTAGAGGCAACTTAATTTTAGACACCTTAACTTCCCTTTGTCATATTTGAGTCTGATTTTTGCTTTGTCTTTTGGGTCTCTTTTTTTTTATATGATTTATATATATTTTTTTAAATGTCAGACATCTAGTATAAGACAGTAGAGACTGAGATAAGTGTTTTTATGTGTGGATATGGCACACTTTTCTATTAGACCTTAAGGCAGGGGATTGAATTAATCTAGTTGAGTCAGGGTTCTGTTATTGTTGTGATTTACCTCCGTAAACCACACACTTCAGGTTCCTCCAATGACACATTAAAAATAAAAAATAAAAAAAAAAAAAGAAGTAAAGCCTAAAGCCAGCAGAATAAGGGAATAATAAAGTTTAGAGCAGAAATAAATGATATACAGTTGTGAGTTGATTCATAAGATTTTTTTTCCTCCTAAGAGTATACTCTGCTTTTAGCTTCTATCTTTGTGCTGTGAAATGCACCTAATGTATATTGGATGTCTAATTAATATTTTATGAGGAGGAAAGAAGAAAGAGATAGAGAAAAATGATTCTTCTATACATTGGGTTTGAAAAAATTGTCAGAAACTTAGGAAATAACTGTCTTTTCTTCCCCCCTATCTTTTCCCCTTTTTTTCTTCTTTTTTTCCCCTTACCTCTGAGTTGGTAACAGAATAGACAACTCATATTAAAAATTGGTAGATTCCTTTCCTATTTACATCTCTAAACTTAGGGGCTTTCTTGGTCTCCAGTATAATTCTTTTCTTTTAACCTTTCAATTGAAATATTTCCAAATTTGAAAAATTGTAAAATATAAAAAAGAGTGCAAATATGCATGCTCTCTCAGGTTTCTTACTTTTTAACATTCCCCACATACATCTTATCATTCCTGTCAAAGTATTGGTATGCAAATATCTATCTATCTATCTATCTACTTATCTATATACATAGATACAAAATATTTTTCTGAAAAACTTAAGCTGCAGGTATGATGCCAAATTACTGGGTACTGTTTAAGTGTGCCTTCCTAAAGACACCAATGTTTCCTTTTTTCACAATAGTACAATCATCAAATCAGGACACTTTCATTGGAAAAATTCGATTATCCATTCCAGGGATGTTAAAATGTTGCTGAGAATTCTAATTGACTTTGTAGGTTCAACATCCAATTCAAAATCATGCATTGCATTTAGTTGACATACCTCTTTAGTATTCTTCAGTCTGAAACACTTCCTAAGTTGTCCTTTGTCTTTTAGTACTATGGCATTTTTGACTCAAACAGGCACTTCATTTGTAGGATGTCCCTTGACCCAAAGGTTCGTCTGATCATTATTTGATTCAGTATACACATCGTATTTTTTTATTTCTTATTTTTTATTAACATATAATGTATTATTAGCCACAGGAATACAGGTCTGTGAATCATCAGGCTTACATACTTCACAGCACTTACCACAGCACACACCCTGCCCAATGTCCATAACCCCACCACCCTCTCCCTACCCTCAACCCCCAGCAACCCTCAGTTGGTTTTGTGAGATTAAGAGTCTCTTATGGTTTGTCTCCCTCCTGATCCCATCTTGTTTCATTTATCCTTTCCTACCCCCCAAATCCCCCAATTTGCCTCTCAAATTCCTCATATCAGGGAGATCATACGATAATTATCTTTCTCTTATTGACTTATTTTGCTCAGCATAATACCCTCTAGTTCTATCCACGTCATTGCAAATGGCAAGATTTCATTTCTTTTGATGGCTGCGTAGTATTCCATTGTATATGTATATATACCACATCTTCTTTATCCATTCATCTGTTGATGGACATCTAGGTTCTTTCCATAGTTTGGCTATTGTGGACATTGCTGCTGCTATAACATTACAGCTATAAAAATTCAGGCACATGTGCCCCTTTGGATTACTGCATTTGTATCTTTAGGGTAAATACCCAGTAGTGCAATTGCTGGGTCATAAGGTAGCGTTATTTTCAACTTTTTGAGGAACCTCCATGCTGTTTTCCAGAGTGGCTACACCAGCTTGCATTCCCACCAAGAGTGTAGGAGGGCTCCCCTTTCTCTGCACATTCTCCAAAATCTGTCATTTCCTGACTTAATTTTAGCCATTCTGACTGCTGTGAGGTGGTATCTCATTGTGTTTTGATTTGTATTTCCCTGACGCTGAGGGATGTGGAGCATTTTTTCATGTTCCTGATGGCCATCTGGATGTCTTCTTTGCAGAATGTCTGTCCACGTCCTCTGCCCATTTCTTGACTAGATTATTTGTTCTTTGGATGTTGAGTTTGATAAGTTCTTTCTAGATTTTGGGTACTAGCCATTTATCTGGTATGTCACTTGCAAATATCTTCTCCTGTTCTGTCAGTTGTCTTTTGGTTTTGTTGACTCTTTTCCTTTGCTGTGCAAAAGCTTTTGATCTTGATGAAGTCCCAATAGTTCATTTTTGTCCTTGCTTCCCTTACCTTTGGCAATGTTTCTAGGAAGAAGTTGCTGCAGCTGAGGTCAAAGAGGTGGCTGCCTGTGTTCTCCTCAAGGATTTTGATGGATTTCTGTCTCACATTGAGGTCTTTCATCCATTTTGAGTCTATTTTTGTGTGGGTAAAAGGAAATGGTCCAGTTTCATCCTTTTGCATGTGGCTGTCCAATTTCCCCAACACCATTTTTTGAAGAGACTGTCTTTTTTCCTGTGGAAATTCTTTCCTGCTTTGTCAAAGATTAGTTGACCATAGAGTTGAGGGCCCATTCCTGGGCTCTCTATTCCATTCCATTGATCTATGTGTCTGTTTTTGTGCCAGTACCACACTGTGTTGATGATGACAGCTTATAATGGAGCTTGAAGTCTGGAATTGTGACTACCAATTTTGGCTTTCTTTTTCAACATTCCTCTGGCTATTCAAGGTCTTTTCTGGTTCCATATAAATTTTAGGATTATTTGTTCCATTTCTTTGGGAAAAAATGGATGGTATTTTGATAGGGATTGCATTAAACGTGTATATTGCTTTAGGTAGCATAGACATTTTCACCATATTTATTCTTCCAATCCATGAGCATGGAACATTTTTCCATTTCTTTGTGTCTTCAATTTCTTTCATGAGTACTTTATAGCTTTCTGAGTACAGATTCTTTGCCTCTTTGATTAGGTGTATTCCTAGGTATCTTAGGGTTTTGGGTGCAATTGTAAATGGGATTTACCCATTAATTTCTCTTTCTTCTGTCTTGTTGGTGTATAGAAATGGAACTAATTTCTGTGCATTGATTTTATATCCTGACACTCTACTGAATTTCTGTACAAGTTATAGCAGATTTGGAGGGGAGTCCTTTGGGTTTTCCACATAAAGTATCATATCATCTGCAAAGAGTGATAGTTTGACTTCTTCTTTGCCTATTTGGATACCTTTAATTTCCTTTTGTAGTCTGATTGCTGAGGCTAAGACTTCTAGTACTATGTTGAATAGCAGTGGTGATAATGGCCATCCCTGCTGTGTTTCTGACCTTAGCAGGAAAGCTCTCAGTTTTTCTCCATTGAGAATGATATTCACTATGGGATTTTCGTAGATGGTTTTGATGATATTGAGGAGGTATCCTCTGTCCCTATACTTTGAAGAGTTTTGATCAAGAAAGGATGCTATACTTTGTCAAATGCTTTTTCAGCATCTATTGAGAGTACCATATAGTTCTTGTTCTTTTTTTTTTATTAATGTATTGTATCACATTGATTGATTTGCAGATGTTGCACCAACCTTGCAGCCCTGGAATAAATCCCACTTGGTTGTGGGGAATAATCCTTTTAATGTACTGTTGGATCCTATTGGCTAGTATTTTGGTGAGAATTTTCACATCTGTGTTCATCAAGGATATTGGTCTGTAATTCTCTTTCTTGATGAGGTCTTTGTCTGGTTTTGGGATCAGGGTAATGTTGGCCTCATAAAATGAGTTTGGAAGTTTTCCTTCCATTTCTATTTTTTGGAACAGTTTCAGAAGAATAGGAATTAACTCTTCTTTAAATGCTTGGTAGAATTCCCCTGGGAAGCTGTTTGGCCCTGGGCTCTTGTTTGTTGGGAGATTTTTGATGACTGCTTCAATCTCCTTACTGGTTATGGGTCTGTTCAGCTTTTCTATTTCTTCCTGGTTCAGTTTTGGTAGTTTATACGTCCTAGGAATGCATCCATTTCTTCCAGATTGCCAAATTTGCTGGCATATAGTTTCTCATAGTATGTACTTATAATTGTTTGTATTTCTTTGGTGTTGGTTGCGATCTCTCCTCTTTTATTCTTTACTTTATTAATTTGGGACCTTTCTCTTTCCTTTTTGATAAGTCTGGCCAGGCGTTTATCAATCTTATGAATTCTTTCAAAGAACCAGCTCCTAGTTTCATTGATTTATTCTACTGCGGGTTTTTTTGTTTTGTTTTGGTTTGGTTTGGTTTGGTTTCTATTTCATTGATTTGTGCTCTGATCTTTATGATTTTTCTTCTCCTGCTGGGTTTAGGCTTTCTTTCCTGTTCTTTCTCCAGCTTCTTTAGGTGTAAGGTTAGATTGAGACCATTCTTTTTTCTTGAGAAAGGTTTGTATCGCTATATACTTTCCTCTCAGGATTGCCTTTGCTGTGTCCCACAGATTTTGAACCATTGTGTTTTCATTGTCATTTGTTTCCATGAATTTTTTCAATTCTTCTTTAATTTCCTGGTTGACCCATTTATTCTTTAGTAGGATGCTCTTTAGCCTCCATGTATTTGAGTTCTTTCCAACTTTCCTCTTGTGATTGAGTTCTAGTTTCAGAGTATTGTGGTCTGAAAATATGCAGGGAATGATCCCAATCTTTGTAACCAGTTGAGACCAGTTGTGACCCAGGATGTGATCTGTTCTGGAGAATGTTCCATGTGCACTAGAGAAGAATGTGTATTCTGTTGCTTTGGGGTGGAATTTTCTGAATATATCTGTGATGTACATCTGGTCCAATGTGTCATTTGAAGTCTTTATTTCATTGTTGATCTTTTGCTTGGATGATCTGTCCATTTCAGTGAGGGGGCTGTTAAAGTAATTTACTTATATTGTATTATTGTTGATGTGTTTCTTTGATTTTGTCATTAATTGGTTTAAATATTTGGCTGCTCCTATGTTAGGGGCATAGATATTTAAAATTGTTAGATCTTCTTGTTGGACAAACCCTTTAAGTATGAAATAGTATCCTTCCTCATCTCTTATTATAGTCTTTAGTTTACAATCTAATTTATCTAAGGATTGGCACCCCAGCTTTCTTTTAATGTCCATTAGCATGGTAAATTGTTTTCCACCTCCTCACTTTAAATCTGGAGGTGTCTTTGGGTCTAAAATGACAGCATATTGATGGTTTTTTTTTTTTTATTTTTATTTTTTTTTATCCATTCTGATACCCTGTGTCTTTTGATTGGACACTTAGCCCATTACATTCTGGGTAACTATTGAAAGATATGAATTTAGTGCCATTGTATTGCCTGTAAGGTGACTGTTACTGTATATTGTCTCTGTTCCTTTCTGGTCTACTACTTTTAGGTTCTCTCTTTGCTTAGAGGACCCCCTTCAATATTTCCTGTAGGGCTGGTTTGGTGTTTGCAAATGTCTTTTAGTTTTGTTTGTCCTGGAAGCTTTTTATCTCTCCTTCTATTTTCAATGACAGCCTAGCTGTATGTATTCTTGGGTGTATGTTTTTCTCATTTGGTGCTCTGAATATATCATGCCAGTTCTTTCTGACCTGCCAGGTCTCTATGGATAAGTCTGCTGTCAATCTAATATTTTTAACATTGTATGTTATAGACTTCTTGTCCTAGGCTGCTTTCAGGAGTTTCTCTTTGTCACTAGGACTTGTATGATTTACTATTAGATGATGCCATGTGGACCTAGATTTTGAGGGGGGTTCTCTGCACCTCCTGGATTTTGACTGTTCCCTTTGCCATATTAGGGAAATTCTCTACAATAATTCACTCCAATATACCTTCTTTCCCCCTCTTTCTTTCTTCTTCTTCTGGAATCCTGATTATTCTAATATTGTTTCATCTTATAGTATCACTTATCTCTCGAATTCTCCCCTTGTGTTCCAGTAGTTGTCTCTCTTTTGCTCAACTTCTTTATTCTCTGTCATTTGGTCTTCTATATTACTAATTTTCTCTTCTGCTTCATTTATCCTAGCAGTAAAAGCCTCCATTTTTTATTGCACCTCATTAATAGCTTTTTTTTTTGTTTAATTTTAGCTTGGTTAGATTTTAGTTCTTTTATTTCTCCAGAAAGGTCTTTTATTTCTCCAGATGCAGTTTCTCTAATATCTTCCATGCCTTTTTGAGGCTAGCTAGCATCTTGAGAATCATCATTCTGAACTCTAGATCTGTCATATTACCAATGTCCATATTGATTAGGTCCCTAGCCTTCAGTACTGCCTGTTGTTCTTTTTGTGTGTGTGTGTGTGTGCTGAGTTTTTTAGCCTTGTAGTTTTATCCAGATAAGAATATGTGAATGAGAGAATAAAGATATAAAGATAGTAGAAGGGTGGCTAAGGCCCAAGAAAAATGTACACTAACCAAATTATAAGAGACCCCAAATCAGGGGGAGAAGAAAGGGGGTAAGGGGGTAAATTTTTTTTAAAAAAGTTAAAATATATAAACATGTGTGTGTGTGTGTGTGTGTATATATACACACACACACACACATATATATGTATATGTGTATGTGTGTGTGTGTGTGTGTGTGTGTGTATATATATATACACACATATATATATATTAGACTGGTGAGTAAAACAGAGCCACCCACTTGATTTTGGGTTTATTTTGGTCTTTTAGAAGAAACTACCTCACAAAATTTTATTTTTTTAATACCTCACAAAATTTTAAAGAAAGAAAAACTTATATATATACAAAAATAAGTGTAAACACGATGAAGGGATGGCATATGAATGTAAAGATGAAAATTAAAAAAAAATCTAAAAAAGGAATTGATAAGATATGTTGGTTGGGAAAAGAAAGAAAATGAAAGTGAAGAGAATATGATCAGGATGGAGACTAGAACAAAGCCCTGTGCTACATTTAGGGTATATTTTGATCTACTAGAAGAAGTTGTATCCCAAAATTTTTTAGAAGGAAAAAACCCTATATGTATACAAAAAATAAAGTTAGGTCCAATGAAGGATAAAATATGACTATAATAATGAAGGTTTAAAAAGATTTGTATATTTTTATAAAGATATGGTTAGGATAAACTAATTTAAAAACATTAAAAGAGGAAAGAGAAAAAGTGAAAAAAATTAGAATAAGAAAAAAATAAAATAAAGTTTAAAAAATTTGGGGCGCCTGGGTGGCTCAGTGGGTTAAAGCCTCTGCCTTCGGCTCAGGTCAGGGTCCCAGTGTCCTGGGATAGAGCCCTACATTGGGCTCTCTGCTCAGTGGGGAGCCTGCTTCCTCCTCTCTCTCTGCCTGCCCCTCTGCCTACTTGCGATCTCTGTCTGTCAAATAAATAAATAAATCTTAAAAAAAATGTTTAAAAAATATAAAAAATTTAATAACTTTGCAAGGTTAAGGAATCATGGGGAGAAAGCCATGAATTCCATGCTTTGCTTCCCCTTCTCTGGAATTCCGCTGTTCGTGATCAGTGAGCTTGGCCTTGGCTGGATGTTCTTGCTGATCTTCTGGGAGAGGGTCCTGTGGTAGTGATTCTCAAATGTCTTTGCCCGAGGTGAAATTGCCCTGACCTTGTCAGGGGCCGGGCTAAGTAATCTGTTCAAGTTCATTCTCAGGAACTTTTTTTCCCTGAACGCTTTCTATAGAGCTCTAGGACAGGAATAAATATGTCAGCCTCCCAATCTCTGGCCGAAGGAACCAAGAGCTCAGGGCCCCACTCCTCAGTGTGTCCTTAGAGAAAAGCACTCAATCACTCCCATCTCCCTGGTCTCCAGTCGTGCTCT
Organism: Martes martes; assembly: GCF_963455335.1. Lineage (NCBI taxonomy): Eukaryota > Metazoa > Chordata > Mammalia > Carnivora > Mustelidae > Martes > Martes martes. The sequence goes on from NC_137894.1 coordinate 88,450,464, forward strand.
GAGCTCACCTGGCCTGTGACCAAGCATTTCTGTCTCTGGCACACAGCCCCATTTGGAGTCTCCAAACCCAGCAGATTCCTGCCACTCTGCTCTTCTAGTGGCTCTCCCAGGATCTACCACTTTTGGGGTCCCTGTTCAAAGAGCAGTGGTCAGATCGTGCCACGGATCACAGTTTAAGGTAATCCCAAGCTGAGAGCTCACTCCTCTGCTCCTTCTCTGTAGCCGGCTTCCCTGCTCTAATACCTTCAAGCTCTGCTACACTCAGACACCCCCAGTCCTTCTGTGACCCCATGGAACCTGAGGCCACGTTGTCCCCATGAGGGCTCCACTCCTGCTTAGCCTCTGGAGTGATATCCCTTAGTGGAGCAGACTTTTAAAAGTTCAAATTTTGTTCTCTGTTGCTCCACCGCTTGCTGGGAGCTGGCCCCTCCCCCGGCAGTCTATTTTCCAGGGGCTTCAGATTCACTTCTCCACACATCCTACCTTTCAGAAAGTGGTCAATTTTCTGTTTCTAGAATTACTGCTCTTCTTCAACCTCCTGTTGGGTTTGTAGGTGTTTGGAATGGTTTGATAACTATCTAACTGAACTCCTGTGATCTGATGTCATCTCCATCTGCTGCTACTCCACCATCTTGACTCCTCTCCTACACATCATTTTTTTTTAATACATCATATTTTTAAAGGCCATGCCTATCTAATTATATCATCTATAAAATCATAATATTGCTTTAAAGATATATAAAATGAAGAAAAGAGATAAAAGATATATACAGGAGCGTGACATTTGTTTCACAAAATATTACAAACTTAATTTCTTCAAGTCAAACAACTAATCTTAATGGTAAAGACCTGAGTCATTCTATCTTATTTAGAGATAATGTCTTTTTATTCCTCCAAATTTTCATATATATCTGGAGATCACTTTATTCCCTGAAGTTGTGAGAATGAAGTACCAGTTCCCAGATTGTAATTTTGTATAGAAGCTTTCATTCCTGCCTGGATAATGCCTTTCTCCTGACATACAGTTTTATTAATTACCCTGAATGAAAGCTGGCTGTTTATATTTGATAATCATTCAAAAGAAGCTCCTTAATCAAACTGCTCTTAATTTATGCAAAGATTGTAACAGTTTGTTATTTGTTCTATTGGGAACTTTGAGATCTTTAGTTTTCTTATGATCACTATGCCAATTACTTTGCTGTAATTAAAGATAATGGAACTTTGATAATGACTTTGCCACTTATGGTACTCAAGATAATAGGCTGGTAGAAAAATATCAATAGTTACATGACATTGTTTTGAATGGTAATTGATATAACTATGGCATGCTAATATGAACATAGCAGCTGTGTACTTCTTCAAGTGTATGTGAACCCTCACCCATGACAGCTGTGCTGGGTAAAGATGCTGAACATTTGTCTGACTCAAATATAAAATTACTTCAAAAACAGCTTGAGTCATCTATGACCTAGGAGTTCAGACTGAAAAAGGACTCAGTAAAAACATGATAAATCAATAAGAATTTTGTTTTGTTTTGTTTTTCCATTGTCCACAAATACTCTCTAATTTGGTGCCTTTAAAAAGAGAGTAAACTGTCATCCTGATAATAGGAGTCACTTTTGCATTGTATTTTCGTTTTGCTTTTCATCTTCATGGATAAATGGAATTTTCAAAAACTGTTGTACTATTCTGAAGCATCAATAATTTCTCAGATGCTTTTTATTGTTTAATTGAAAAAAAAAACAAACAAACAAAACTATAATCCCAACAATGATTATGCTTACATTAGGCCTTTCTCTTAATGTTTAACATTCTATGGGTTTGTGTAAAGAAATATGTCCATCGTTATAGTGTCACATAGAATATTTTCAATGCCCTAAAATTCTATTGTGTTCCACTTAGTCACCCCCCACTTCCCTGAATTCCTGCCAACCACTGATCTCTTTAATGCCTCCATAGTTTTGCTTTTTCAGAAAGTCATATAGTTGGAATCATATGGTATATAGCCTTTTCAGATTGGTTCCTATCACTTAGTAATATGAATTTAAGGTTCTTCTATATATTTTCATGGCTTGATAGTTCTTTTTTTTTTCAGCACTGAATAATATTCTATAGTCTGGATGTACCATAGTTCATCCATTCATGCACTAAGTGACATCTTAGTTGTTTCCAAATTTCAATAATAATGAATAAAGTGACTGTAAATATGCAGCCTTTTGTGTGGATATAAGTCTCAACTACTTTGAAAAACTAAGGTGGGCAATTCATGGGTTCTATGGTAGGATTATGTTCAGTATCATAAGAAACTGTTAAACTCTTCCAAAGTAGCTATACCATTTTGCATTCCCTCCAGCAAGACAAGAATTTTGGTTTCTCCATATTCTTGTCAACATTTGGTGTTGTCAGTGCTTTCGATTATGTCATTCTAATGTGTGTGTAGTGGTATCCCAAATCTGCTTTAATTTGCATTTTCTTAATGACGTATGATGGGCATCTTTTCAAAATGCTTATTTGTTGTCTGGATAACTTCTTTAGTGAAATGTTTTGGTTGGTTTGAGCTATTATGACAATTACCATATATTGGGTGGCAGATAAGCAGCAAAAATTGGTTTTCACTATTATGGAGGTTGGAAGTCCAAGATCATGCTCTGAGTTTTGTCTCTATAAAGCAGAATTCAACCAGAGAAAATGAATAAGACAAAACAAGTGTTTCGTTGTTTTTAGAAGAATCTGCATATTTTGCTAGACGGACAATTGAAGAAAGGGAAAATATGATTTATAATTACCTGTGAAAGTTATCTGTAATTACCTGCACATCATATATTTGCAGAGTTGTATATAATTGGTTTTATCATAGCAAGCAGTGTGAGCTCTAGCCTCTTTCAAATGTCAGGGTGAGCAGAGGCAGGTGGAAAGTAAATTATTTAAAGATAAGAAAGAATAATTTTTTAAAATATTTTGTTTATTTATTTAACAGAGAGAGAGAAGGAGAGAGAAATAACACAAGCTGGGGGAGGGTGGAGACAAAGGGAGAAGCAGGTTCCCCACTGAGCAGAGAGTCTGATGTGCAACTCCATCCCAGGACCCTGGGATTCTGACCTGAGCCAAAGGCCAACACTTGACCAACTAAGCCACCCAAGTTCCCCAAGAGAGAATAATTCTTAAAGTAGTAACTTCAAAGAAAGTGAGAATAAATTTACTATGAATTAGCAAGATAATTAAAAGGGCTCAAAAATCATATAAGACAGAATGATTAATAAAAATGCATTTTGTTGTTTGATATATCCATACTAAATAACATGGAAATTTAAAGTAGTGACAGCTTTAAAGTGAAGCTGGGTCAGAAAATCTTCATGGAAAATATACTAGGGTTTATTTTCTAACAACTCTAATCGTTTTATACTATCTCTATTTTTAGATGGATGCATTTATATAACGTTTGCTTTTAATTTTGAATAAAAACAAATTTCTTGGGGTGCCTGGGTGGCTCAGTGGGTTAAAGCCTCTGCCTTCAGCTCAGGTCGTGATGCCAGGGTCCTGGGATCGAGCCCCACATTGGGTTCTCTGCTCAGTGGGGAGCCTGCTTTCTCCTCTCCCTCTGCCACCCTCTCTGCCTGCTTGTGATCTCTTGTCTGTCAAATAAATAAATAAAATCTTTAAAAAAACCCAAAAAACAAAAAACAAATTTTTTGGTCATCCTTTAAATATATAGGTACACACATAAAATAATTCTTAGAAAATCGTAGTTTAACTTTAAGTTAACTTGTTAGTTTAAACTAAGGAAATTTGAATCGAGATTGACTTTTTAATTCTTTAAAAAAAATCTCTTAAAGTTTTAAAATTTGGATTAGCTGGTTGGGTCCATGAGCATTCGTATTATACTTCCCAGAGAACTAATGGAAACACTAAAATTGAAACCATAAAATCTAAAAGAATAGACTAATTGATATGAAATTTAACCCAGAGAAATGTGGGTCCTATTTATGCCTATTTATCTAGAGGCAATTTTCACCTAGCAAACTACAAATTAGATTGCACATAAAAAACTTGGTCTGAACTTTGTCAGCCAATATAAACACATCTAACAGTCAAATAAGAAATCAGGATTTGTGTCTGTCCCAAGATATTTAGTAACTATAGAGAAAGACATTAACTTTAGAGTGGATAATCTTGGCAGAAACCTTCTTAATTGATTGAAACCAGTATCACCAGTAATAAGCTGGTGATAAAATATAACATGATGCACTAAGAAGGACACATAATTTTTGTGGTACCCTGGGAAAACACAGAGCTTTAGTCCAATACTGTGAGAACGCCAGTAAAATCTAATTTGAGGGACATTCAGCATTAGTTATTGGACTTTGAAAATGTTAAGATGATGAAACAAAGACATAATCAAGAACAGCTGACGATTACACAAGACCAAGGAAAATAAAAGTGAAAAAATACAGTGTGGGATTTTGAAAGAGATCCTGGAGCAAGGGGAAAAAAAGTACTGGGAAAACTGGTGAAATTCCAATATGATCTTTAATTTTGATGATGGTTCTGGAAATTTTATAAAATTATGTAAGATGTAAACTTTAGTGGATGCTGAATGAAAAATAGATGGAAACTTTCATCCTATTTTTATACTTTAAGTCTAAATACATTGTTTAAAATTTAAAAAAAAATATTTAGGGAGGGGCAACTAAAGGAATGGCAGAAAGAGTAGAATTTGTCAGGAGTTGGTATAGGGTGGGATTGATTGCCAAATAGGAACAGAAGGGAGTTCCTTTGGATTGTGGAACTATCTTGATTATGATGATGGTTACATGACTTCTCTGCATTTGCCAAGATGCATAGAAAGGTAAACCAAAAATAGTGCATTGTATTGTATATAACAATAAACAAAGAGACATAAAAAGAAAAAAAAACCCAAATAACTAAAGAAAACAGTTGCAGCAAGCAAATATGATTTGTCAATAATGAAAAATGAAAGAAGTATTAATATAAAAGCTTGGTACCTGAACAGCAATTTCATTTCATTACAAATGACAGCTAGAAAAATAACTGTGACAATTGTTCAATATCTTGTTATTAATTAGGCATAATTTGAGTGAAATATAGTGATAGAGTAATTTTAAATATAAGCAATATTCAATTATCTAAAGATTTGGTTAGTCATGGTTGGTAAGTCATTGTATTTGACAAAATATTTAAATATATTTATTATATCATGAGGCTATAAAATTAATCCATCAATTCAGTTTTTGAGTCTTCTCAATTTTATTTTATCAGTTTTGGAGTAAAGGTAAGGTGAACTTCTAGTGTGTGCCAGATTCTATGATATTGCATGGACCTACAATGGTGCTGAACAGAGGTAGAGAAAAATTGAAGCACTAAGCAGCACACTAAGTTGACGCAAAGACTCTCCACTGCAAACAAGGAACTATGCAAAAAGATCTCTCTCTCTCTCTCTCTCTCTCTCTCTCACACACGCACACACACACACACACACTTGAGTTTGTGCCAGTTGACAGAATGAAAATGTACCATGAAGTCAAAATTGAAAGTTTAGGCTGGTATCAAATTAGATAGTGGTGTTTGGACCTGGATACTAACCCCTACAGGTGGGAGCTGGGTTTGTAATGATGCACAGTAGAAGAAATAGTTTTCCACAGGGTGGCAAGACTTAGCACTCAGGCTAAGTCAGTTACATGGGTAACTCTAAATGGTCTGCTCTTTCTACATAAAGGAGATCACAAGTACTTCACCCAATAGCTTTGTAGAAACAGTGTGCAATATCACTGATAGTTCAAGATCTAGATGGATTAAAATGTATTCTGAGAGGAAGCCCATAATAAAGTGTGCTGACTGTGTTCATTTTGCTCCTTGCAATAAATACACTAAACCACAGTTTCCCTCTTGGTCTCAGCCTGAGACTAATCTGGGTGGACTACAGGAGTGGGGCCCCTTTCACTCCAGCTTCTGGTAGCCGGAGTCCACTGGAAAACTCTGGCTGAAGAGCACAGAGAGTGGGAAAAGTTAATTTATGGCGTTTAATCCAATGACTAATCTTTCAGAATAGGAGTGAGATATTTAGAAAGAAAAAAAAATATATCCCAATAGCTTTGAATTTCAGATAATAATTTTTTAAAGTGAAAGTAAGCCCATGTACTATTTGGGGAATACTTATACTTATACTTATACTTATAATACTTATACTAAAAAGGAGTTGTTTATCTGAAATTCAAAGTTAGCTGAGCATCCTGTATCTTTTCTGGCAACCCTACGTCAGTGTTGGCTTTGCACAATCCCTCGAAGACTTTGTGATGTGATGGAATAGTTAGCTAACCCTAAGCAGGAAACATTTTGTGATATGTAAGTGTGTCAAATCAACACACTGAACTCCTTAAACTTATACAATACATCAATTATGTTTCAAAAAACCTGGGGAAAAAAAGATCATGATTTTTTTCAAGGCAATCCCTACAAACAGTTCCCTTATCAGGATTCTGGTGTTTTCAAATTCTCTTTTAACTCTGTTAGGGAATAACAATCTAGCTGTCTGATGAAAAAGGTTCTCATATTTTCTGGTACTTTCATTAAGAAATGTTTGTAAGGCATTGCATTTTAATAAAAAAAATCAATTTTCTATATCACCCTCAAGTCCAAAGAAAGTAGAAAATTAGAAGAGAAAAATGATATTCTTAAATTAGCCAACATTTTATATATCCTATATTTCTTTGATCTGATGGTTGTTTTTGGCCCTAATTACAACGGGGTCATTCTTTTAGCATCTCATTGACCTCTGACACTCTTCATATGAACTGATAAATGGACATCCTATGAATCTGGGAATACCACTCCCAACTTTAGATTCCATTTATTACAAGCTAGTAAGGCTCTGAGACCTTGAGCTGAGGAGTCTTAAAAATTGCCTAGAAGTAGATGATCTTGGTCTCAGGGCAGATAAATCAACATTTTCTTTTTTTTTTTAAGATTTATTTATTTATTCATTTTACAGACAGAGATCATAAGTAGGCAGAGAGGCAGGCAGAGAGAGAGGAAGGGAAGCAGGCTCCTTGCTGAGCAGAGAGCCCGATGCGGGGCTCGATCCCAGGACCCTGAGATCATGACCCGAACTGAAGGCAGAGGCTTTAACCCACTGAGCCACCCAGGCACCCCAATCAACATTTTCAAATCAAGACAATATTGGCACAAAATAAAAAATCTTCCATCCACAATAACAGAAAAATAGTCTTGTTTTAGAGGTCTGTGCTAGTCTTCTTTTTTTGTTTATTTTGTTATAAATCTTCATATTTTATTTAAATGAAGCTTAACAATTACCTAAAGGATTTTTCAAAGTTATGTTATACATTGACACCTTTATTACACCCTTAACTCCTCTCAGCCTTTCTCTATCATGTGAAGAGGCCACTTATCTGTGAATTTCTCTGAATTTTTATGATTGTTGAATCTATTTACTCTCACTTATGCCCCTGATAAACATCTAATTTATGTTTCATTAAATACTATTGAAGGCAAACTCTGTACAACAGGTGTGTATGTGTGTGTGTGCGCACGTGTGCGCGCGTGTGTGTGTGCACTAGGATTATTCTCATATGTCAACTCCAACTTTAAATTTTGCAATAATTGGATCCTTACCACAAACCACCAGAATGCTTCGGAATAGAGCCTTCCACCCCACCCCTGCCCACCAGGGGGAACAACTGATAACAGGAGCTATTCTCACCACAGTAGCCAGTCTGTTCTTTTCAGAGATTCCCTAGCCTGCTTCTTGGGAATTATTCATTTCTACTAAGAGAATCTACTAATCTTGAGGATGGATAATTGGCTTATCCCTGATGTGAAAAATTGTACGATATATTCTTCACCAGGGTGAAGAATTAATTCTTAAGCAGAAAGCAGACTTTCAATTGACTACTTGCAACCTGCCTTGTGTTTATGCTACAGGTATTAGAGATTTCCATATATTAAAAATCCCTGCCTCTCCAAGGGACCATGTTTCCCTGGGAATTACTCCTGGAAATTTCCAAACTAAGGTAAGCACAGAGTACTCAAGATTACTAGCTGGAGAGATAATGAACTTTTTTCATATGCACAATTTGGGCTGCTTTTCCAACAGCAAGAATGCAAACAACAAGAAAAATGGAGCCAGAATTTATTATTACCCTTGCAGAAGTAAGAAGAAAAGAAAGAAAGAAAGAAAGAAAGAAAGAAAGAAAGAAAGAAAGAGAAAAGATAGAGAAAGAAAGAAAATGGACCAATTTTATTCTAGAGGCTTTCCTAACTTACATTTATTAACCAGGGTTCAAGCACTGCTCTGAATTATTTTTGCTGAGACAAGAGATTTAATAGTTAATGGTTCATGTTGCATCAGTATAAATAACACTGGTCAGGTGAAACAATTTGCATCTGAACTTAAAGAAAAGGTCACTTGACTTCCTAAAATTAATCTCAATTACCCAATAAGACATGTTATTACGGCCTAAGCTTACCAATTAGATATGTGTACTCATTTACTCTTAGAGGGACTCACAATCAATTTGCTTCTAATTATTTCTCTTATTCTAGTTGATTTTTACATCTATTTAGTCTTAAATGTTAGTACTGAACCGTTTCATATCAGATGATTTAAGAACTCCTGATAACGATAAAATGATAAAAGAATGCCAAGGAATTATTTTGGCCCAAATAAAAATAATAATTATGTAATATTCTGATAATAACACCAGGATTTTTCTCATGTGTAATTAAAAACTATAATATTCAACCTTTCAAGTACAAATCAGTTTTTTTAATGTATTCACAAAGATATATACAACCATGACCACCATCTATTTTATAATATTTTCAATTTGTATAAATTTTTGTATATATTCTTTAGAGAAATGTCTATTCAGATATTTTCCCATTTTAAAATTTGTTAATTGGTCTTTTCATTGTAGAGTGGTAGTTCTTTCTATATTCTAGGTACTATATTCTTTAATCAGCTGTGTGATTACAAATATTTTCCCCATTTTATAGGATGATTTTTCATTTCATCATTGTGTTTTTTGAAACGCAGTTTTTTATTTCTATGAAGTCCAATTTATGTATACTCTTTTCACCTGTGTTTTTCCGTCTAACCTAAGATCTAACCCAAGATCATGAAGATTTACTCATATATCTTCTTCTAAGAGTTTCATACTTTTTTCTTACATTTGGGTTTGTGACTCATTTTTTTTAAGGTAGGCACAGTGATGTCAGGTTTATGACTCATTTTGAGTTATTTTTTGTATTTGGTAGGTGGTAAAAATCTAGGTTCATGCTTCTGTATATAGATAATCCATTTGTCCCAGAACATTAGACAAAAAGACTGCTTTCCTCCATTAAATTACCTCACCTCCCTAGTTGAAAATAACTGGCCACCAACAATAGAGGACCATATTGTGTGAGGCCAAAACTAACAGAATTTCAAAGAGAAATAGATGAATACACTATCATAGTTGAAGACTTCAAAACCCCTTTATAAGAAATGGGTATAAACAGCAGTCAGGAAATCAGAAAGGACATAGGTGAACTCAACAATCAATAACTGAATTAATTTGATGTCATTCTTTTCAAGCTAACAGGGAACATTTATCAGGATAAAGCAACATTCTGGACCATAAAACATTCTACAACATTCTGGACCAAAACACCTACTTTTTTTTTTTTTTTTGAGGGGTTGGGGGAGAAGCAGGAGAGGGAGAGAGAGAATCTTAGGCAGGCTCCATGCCCAGCACAGAGCTAGACACGGGGCTCAATCTTACAACCCTGAGATCATGATCTGAGCTAAAATCAAGAGTTGGATGCTTGACCAACTGAACCACCCAGGCGCCCCCATAACTTAAAAAATTTAAAAGAATAAAAATAATACAATGTCTTCTTTCAGATTATGATGGGATTAAACTAGAAATTAGTAACAGAAAGATAACTAGAAAATCCCAGACTACATGGAGATGGAAGTACATACTTTTAAATAAACTATGGGTAAAAGAAGAAATCTCAAGAGAAAATTAAAAAAAAATATTTTGAACTCAATGAAATTGATAACACAACTTGTCAAATTTGGAGGATGCTGTGAAATCAGTGCTTAGAGGGAACTTTGTATCATTGAATGGATATATTAGAAAAGAAGAAAATCAATAATCTAAGTTGCTATCTTAGGAAGTTAGAAAGAGAAAAGCAAATTAAGTCTACAGTAAGCAGAACAAAATAAATGAGAAGAATCAGAACAAAAATCAATGACAGAGAAATCAAGAAATTAATAAAGAAAATCAATAAAACCAAAACTGATTCCTTTAAAAGAGCAATAAAATTGATTGCTCTAGCCAGGCTATCAAATAAAGAGAAGACATAAAATACTAATAAATGAAAGAGTGGACATCACTATAGATCCTATGGACACTAAAATGATAATAAAGGAATACTATGAAAGATTCTTTGCCTTCAACTTGATGGTCTAGAGGAGATGGACCAATTCCTTGAAAGACACAGTCTGCTGAAACACATACAAGAAGAAATAGATAATCTAAATAGGATTATATCTATTAAAGAAATTGAATCTATGATTAATAACTTCTCATAACAGAAAGCATCAGACCCACATGGGTTCACTAGGGAATTCCACCAAATGTAAGGAAGAAATTATAAATTCTCAACCATTTCTTTCAGAGGATAGAAGCAGAGAGAATACTTTCCAACTCATACTGGCCAGCATTATCCCCATAGCAAAACCAGACAAAGACATTACAAGAAAAGAAAACTACATACCAATAACTCCCATGAACTTGAATGCAAAAATCCTCAACAAGACATTAACAAATTGAATCCAATAATGTATAAGAGAGCAATAGACCACAACTAAATGATTCTTGCAGATATGCAAGATTTTAACATTTGAAAATCAGTTAATATAATCTATCAAATTAACTGGTTAAAAAAGAAAAACTCACATAATCAAATCAATAGATGCAGAAAAAACATTTGAGAACATCCACAATCCATACACAAAAACATACAGTGTAGTAGGAATACAAATGAACTCCTTCAATATGATAAAAAATATCTATCAAAAAACCTACAGCTAACATCATACTTAATGGTGAGAAACTCAAACATTTCCCACTAAGATCAACAAGGCAAGGATGTCCCCTTTCAGCACTCCTTTTCAACACTGAACTAGAAGTCCTAACTAAAACAATAAGACATTTTTAAAAGCTGATGTAAAGCTTGTTTGAGTAAGTCTAATGCCTGAACTTCCTTGGAGACAGTTTCTATTGCTTCTTTTTTTTAAATTAATAATTCACTAGTCAGTTCATTTACTGGAATTATCAATGGAAGTGAAACTTGAAAGAGAGAGTAACTGATATATGATCCCAATCTTTTCATTTTTATAGTTAAATAGTTTGCATTATAAAACCAACCTATTCAGGGGTGCCTGGCTGGCTCAGTCAGTAAAGCATCAGACTCTTGATCTTGGGGTTGTAAGTTCCAGTTCCACTTTAGGTGTAGAAATTACTTAAAAGTAAAATCTTAAAAACAAAACAAAACAAAAAAAACAGCCTTGTCAGATAATTTAGTATTTATGCTCTTCTCACACAACTTCTAATCTGATTAGCAGTTGTGTGAGAAGAGCATAAATACTAAGTTATTGGTATCAATTTCAGTTCTATGAACCATGCCTTTTTTTTTTTCTGTGTAACGTTTTCTAAAGAAGATGCCTTTTTTAGGAATGACCTTTGTTTTTTGATTTTCTGTGATTAAACAATGAGACCAAGATTATAAGGCATAAATCTTATATTGCATAGCTTCTCAACGAAAGGAAATATTGAAGATGAAAATAAAGGTAAATTGCATGTAGAATAAGAATTAAATAACAATATTTATGTTGAAAATGTTATTTTCCTCATAAATTTCACACAATTTTCATTGAGCAAATCATAGCCAGAAAATTTTCCTGTACAGTAGTAAAATACCACTCTTAAAATTATAATAATTGCTTAACAATAAGACCAGATATTAAAAGTAAAGTGAGGACAGAGTGATGCTTTCTAGTATCTTGACAATTCTTCCTCCCATTAAAGTAGTCCCCTACTTCCCCCAACCATATAATCACATTGTCATCAAGTTTTAGTCAGTGGGGACTACATCATGGCAATAATATAGATCCATAAAAACAGGGCATAATTACCTCACCAATATTAATTTTGAAATCTGCTAGCTCTGCAGTGTTCTTCATTAAATAATTATATATGTGTATACACACACACTAGAGTCTTCCCATTATCTTATCTGTTACTTCTGAATGCTGTTGTGGATCTTGAGGTTTCTCTGTAACATTCTTTCCACACTTCTCCTATTGTGTAAGCACGTAGTTTGAATAGACATGGCTATTCCCTTTATGATTTAAACCATTTGTGACAGTCCTATGCCTCTTGCCACCATTGATTTGTTCCTGTATTCCAAGCCTAGAAAAATGGTGTTTGTGTGACATTGGCTTAGGCACAGGAAGTGAGTCAGGTTTGCTTCAATGTACTTGAATTTCAGGTAACTTGCTGCGAACATTGAAACAGAGATTTCTTTTTTCATGATGTGATATGTAACTTGAAGTCTGGATCTCCTGTGAAACCATTTGCTTCTTTGAGGGAAGCCAGTTTGTGGATGAAACTGACATGGAGAGGAAAGAATAACTGATACAAGGAAAAAGTAACAACAAGAATTCTGATTTAAGGAATAGAAAAAAGGTCTTTTGAAATCCTTTGCTCTTTTAGGTGGTTTTAGTTGCGTGATTATTTAACCAACTTTTGAAAGTACCAGCTACATAAATCACATATGACTGTTATTTTTTTTATGTGAACAAACACATATATTTAAGAACACAGCTTATACCCATTATCTACATAAAACCTCTGCCTTGACTGATAAACTCTGGCTAGGTTAAGAACAGGAGTTCTGTATCACATTTACAGTTGAGTTTCACATGTCTTTAATTCTAGTAAAGATCAGGTTTACACCAATTAGAAATAACAGGCATCTAATGGTACTTATTATTTATATTAGTCAGTCATCAATACTGTAAATGATTCAGAGTCGTATGACATTTATCTAGCTCCAAGGACTATTTAATCTGGTTGAAGAAATATTTGAAGAGTTTTTGTTCAAGAGGAAATATTTTTTATACTTATATAACTACTATGTAATTTATGTAGCTAATATTTCATACTAGCATAACTGTGACCAAGCCCCAGTTCACAAATACTGTGTCATTTTTCCTTCATGTAATCACGTGTGCTTACACTAATTTATTTTGATATGAATATCAATCTATCTTATAAAATCATAATTATAATATTAAGAGAGCTACAGATGTTATAATTTGCTTTTATTAAAAATATACACATAAACACTTATTCATTAATATCTCCTTTTTTTTTTAAAAGCTAAGCAAAAAGAAATATAATTAAAATCTGGTTTCAGTCATTTAAATTGAATATTCTTTTATTATGCTGTCAGCGAAGCTTCTCTAAATCAATACCTCTCAAGCTAGGGTGAAAAGAAAAATATAAAATATTTAGAAGGATCCAATTTATAAGAAGTCTACATAAAATTGAATTTAAGTGCTACTTAACTAAAATTATTTGAAATTTTGATAAGATTACAAGTGATTAACTATATTTGAAAGATTTATATTGTATAGTTTAAGTTTGCTTGAGCTATATAATTGTTGAATGGCATTTATTTATTGGTATTAACAAAAATTTATGTCACATTTACTCTGTAAAGATTGCTGACATAGGAACTAGAAGTGCAGAGTGGCATAGGACATAGTCCCCGCTTTTAGAGGACTTACAGTCTCTACTTTCTGGGATGCTGCAAACTTTCCCAAGCACATGATCATCATTCACCAAGATGCTGCTCTATTTCTAAATGCTAATTTTTCCTCCTACCCTCTGGCCCTTTAGCATGTGGTCAAATTATCTACCATCTTTGGAACTGTCTACAATCAGATGTCTCTGATTACATCACTCTTGCCCTATAGAAATTATAACCATAGTAGTTACAGTGGAAGCTAAAATGTATTAAACTTTTAAAAAAAATGTACTTTTTAATGTGTGATTACATATAATGTGGCTTTAGTTACAAGGTGGAAAGATACATCTCTCAGTAATTTTGAAGACTTAGTGGAATTTTTTATAATGGCATTAATTACTATATTTATTGATATAATAAATACTGAACCACTACTATGTGATAAGCACTGTGCTAACTGTAAGCAAGTCTAGGGACTGCTGAGAATTGTCTTTAAAAATCTAATCAAAGAGGAAAATATATACTTTTGGAAATCAAATAGTATGGAGATAATGACTTGCCCAAAGGAGGAGTCAGTTTGCATTGTACAGATATTTCACACAGGGATGGAAAGTCTTATCTTGGTAAAACCACACGCATTATGCGTTTTTTTTCCTCTGGCTTAAATGTATTCTTTGATATTTCGTGAATTAGTTTAGGAGGCTTTTGAAGCTATGCATTTTATAAAATATATTTCCCTTTGTGGTTGCTCAAGATTTTTTTTTTTTTTTTTTTTTTAGTAGAGTCTTTGTCCAGCATGGAGACCAACATGGGGCTTGAACTCACAATCTTTAGATCAAGACCTCAGCTGAGATCAAGAGTTGGATACTTTACTGACTGAGCCACCCAGGTGCCCCAAGATTTTGTTTCTTATTAAAAAGTATGTCTTCTAAATATGTGTTAAGGAAATGCTGTTCATTGTTCTGTTTTATATATTAGTAGTATCAGCATGAATATACTGATGATAATAAGTATCTAGTATATAATTGTTTATACACAATTCAGATCACTTGAATATTTATGTTATTACTGGAAACATTTCTATCCAACTGTTCTGATTTTCAATTTGATTATGGTTTGACTTATAGAAGCCAATATGCACTTATAAGCAACATTAAATTTGGATGAACTAAAACAGAAAAAATTTTAATGAACTTTTTGGATCACACTACTTACAGAAAATATGTTCATCATATAGATATATAAAATGCATGTATGCATAATATCCCCAACCTGGCACAGATGCTGAAAATTTTCATGGATGTCCCCTTTTCCTTCCTTACAAAAATAAAAAATATAATATACAGCGCTGTCTTTTTTTAAAATTATATTTTGATGACTGAAAACTTATTCTTTAGTACTCCAAACCATGGTTTCCTTGGCTGCAGAGGATTATTTTATATGAATGCATTGTAATTTTGATATTATTCTCCAATTTAGGGCAATTATGTTGTTTCCAACTTATTCTTTTGGATAAATAGCTGTGTTGTGAACAATCTATATGTAAGCCCCTAAAGAAGAACTATATATTGCTTTAGTTAAGATCTATTAAAAGTAGATATACTTTTTAAATATCATGAAACTTATTGTCAAATTACCCACCAGACAGTTGTACTAGTTTTACAAATGGCACTCTATCAATGTATCAGTTGGGAAAAACTCAAGATTTATACAAATATAACCTGAAATTTTTCTGGTGTAAGCTTCGGGAAGGCAATTCAGTTGGCATTCAGTTGGCAGAGTGGTCACACAGGCCTGGGCATTCCAAAGGCCCATGCCCTTCTCCAAAACCTTCTTTCACTGCACCCCGCCCCCTCCCACAGCCTCTGTGTCACATTTTAGCAAGCCAGGTATTATGGCTGAGTTCATGATCTACATTAACCCCAACAGTGCATCAGCCAGTAAAGCTGGATATTGAGCTCATTGAAGTAAAAAGATGTACATTTGGGCTGTTTTCTACAGGGAGAGGTGGAAAGGATGGAAGTGTGTGCTCTGCAGGTCAAATCATGCCCAGAAGTGGATGAGAGCAAAACTATTAGCTTTCTTAGCCCAAACAGCCACCCTGTGATCTAAGAGATGTATGCATTGTCCCTTAGGCTATGTTTAGTAGAGCATGCAGATTATCATGTAGTTTCTTTCCTGGAAAAAGATCATCCCAGTTTCAGTAAGACCCCTTGTCACACATCACCTGATTGAGAAACGGTGATAACGATTTGTGATTAACCTGAAGGACCAACAAAAGCGGGAGCAAAGAATTCCAAAGTGTCTTCATCTCTGAACTTTGGCCCACTTGCCTTCTCCTCTCTTTCACAGCAAAGTTTGGAGTAATCTTTCATCCTTTGGTACAGGGATTGCTGGCTGCTCCTGGCAATGCACAGTCCTCACAGGTGTAGATGTGGTTCCTTTTGGTCTAGAAGTTCAAGTTGAAGGATACCTCCATTTCAAGGGGTCATTCAGCTTTTCACTTGGACTCTTAAATACCTGTGCATTCTCTGCCACAAAAAGGGTGACTTTTTTTTTTAAACACTAACCATGCTAACCCTGAGTTGTTATTAAGATGAATTCATTAATGTATTAGTGTATTTGTAAAAAAAAAAAAAAAAAAAAAAAAAAACTCTGCTATTTCAATTTGTGGTTATTTGCTTTTAAGTGAGTATATTAGGTATGCTGGTCATTTGTAAGTCTCAATTTTTATTATTAGCATTTTTTTCATGAATTCTATTAAGCCTGGTTTCCAATAGTAAATTATTTTATTAATTCAAAAATCAGAACTTTCATAATCCTTCTTAAAATAAATCATCTCCTAGATTTTCACCCATCATTTCAGCTTTTCAAAAATACATATTTTTAAATTTTTTTTATTGTTTTGAATAAAAACAAACTCAGCAGAAACAACTAATTAACTTTATGCCATGACATCAGAATTCTTACTTTTATTTCCCATCCCTTGGGTACTAGAGACTGCCCAAATGGATATTGGAAAATTTAAATGTGCCCCTGCGGTCTGTTATTCTTACAGTTTGTGACATAGTTTGTGACAGCTTTCCTGAATCCATAGAATACTTTTCTAAACATGTCAGAATTATTTTCCAAATTCTAACCATGTCATCTCCTATTTCTTTTCTATTTTAACATCTATTTGTAGGATGCAACCCTTATTATGAAACTGCGGTGTGCTAGAGATAGTTAAGACAGGAGAAAATGCACTCCTCAAAATCCTCCACTAGCTTGCCATGGCACAATCAATGTATTGGGAATTATGTGGACACACTCTGCCTCATATCACAATGCCATTTGTCTTGGTCCATTGAGGGTGCTATAACAGAATACCATAAACTGGGGGGCTTATAAACAACAGAAATTTATTTCCTGTAGTTCTAGAGGTGGAAGTCTAAGATCAGATGGCCGGCATGGTTTGGTTCTGGGGACAACTGCTGTCTTCCTGCAATATCCTTACATGGTGAAAGTGGTAACAGAGGTCTCTGGAATCACATTTATTTATTTATTAAGATTTCTTTATTTATTTGAGAGAGAGGGTGTGGATGCACAAGAGAGGGAAGAAGCAGAGGGAGACAGAATCCTCAAGCAGACATCCCTGCTGAGCACATAGCCAAACTAGGACTCTGGGCTTGATCCTAGGACCCTGAGATCATGTTCTGAGCCCAACCCAAAAGCTGGCCCCTTAACCAGCTAAGCCACCCAGGCACCCTCTCTGGGATCTCTTTCATGAGAGCACTAATCCCATTCTTGAGGACTCCACCCCATGATCTAATCACCCTCCTAAGGCCCCACCTTCTAATACCATCACACTGGTGATTAGTAATTCAATATGAATTTTGGAGGCAACACAAACATTCAGGCCATACCACCATTCATACATAACTATGCTCTAACCATATGTACTTTCCTGAGCTTCCTTACATATAACAATTTCTTAATTAGAGCCCCTGTATACACACTTCCTTTGCCTGGAATATTCTTTCTGTCCACTATTGCTCCAAGAAGCCTTTTGTGAGCCACAGATCTCATGCGTTTCCTTTGTACACTCTCCTTTGTACACTTGTAGTTTTTCTCCATATCACTTACAGAAGTATTGATTAATTTTCTACAGTGCCAATTACTGGGTGGCTTAAAACAACAGAAATTTATTATCTCACAGTTCTGGAACCTAGAGTTCTGAAGTCAGTGTGTCTGCAGGATGAAGATTTCTCTGAAACTCTGAGAGGAGAAAGAGAATCTGTCATTGTCTCTGGTAGCTTCTGGTATTTGCCCGCAATCCTTGGTGTTCCTTAGCTTGTAGATGCATTGTTCCAAAATCTGCCTCTACTGTTATGTGGCTATCCTCTCTTGGGTGTCTCTGCCTTTGCCTCTTCTCTTCTGAGGACTTAAGTCATTCTACATGAGGGCCCACTCTAATTCCGTATGATTTCAACTTAATTATACCTGCAAAGACTCTCCAAATAATGTCACATTCACAGGTATGGGAGGTTAGGACGTCCACACAATTTTGGGGGACTACAACTTAATCCATGACAGTGTTTAATTACATTTTTTTCAAGGCTGACAGTTTTTTTAATAGTTTGCTCCTTTATTGGGACAAGTATCTGTTCTATTCTCTTTCCGTGTCCCAGCACAAGTTCCCATGCATAGCCCAGGTCTTCTTGTACGTAAGAAATGTTCAACAGAAAGAAGAAAGAAAGAAAGAAAGAAAGAAAGAAAGGAAGGAAGGAAGAAAGAAAGAAAGAAAGAAAAGAAAAAGAAAAGGAAGGAAAAAATGTTCAATACACAGTTAAACAAATGAATGTTATTTGTACTTTTTATCAACCTTGGAAAATCTCTCTAGAATTACATAGTTAAGGCCTGGGCTCTGACTTCTATCCATAGTTTATCACCTCTCACCTTCTCAAGAATTTCTTTTCTGCAATTATTCTCTTTTTTATTCTTTCTATATATCCAATTTCTTTTCCTCTATTAAGTTCTTCCCCTGGGATACACATATACTCTAAAATTTATTATTATTTTAAAATAATTAAAATATAATTTGTAATTACCCTGATGTTTCATTCTGATGTGAAAGACAATCATTTTGATGTTGTTGTAGTTCAGTAAATAAAATATAGCAAAACTCTATCTACTCATTGATAGTTTCCTTTCTTAGATAATATAAAGCACTTGGTTGCCATTTTGTAAGAGAATAGGGAATTTTCATCACTTTTCCAGTAAAAGTTTCTTGCTTTAGTATTATCAGACTTACACCTCCATGCTTGGATTTTATACATATATGTATATATTATATACAAGGTGACTATCTGTTGCAATGCTGAATCTACAGTGGTCTGGCTTGGAGATTACATGATAATTAAACCTAAACCTTTAGTTTCAAAATGGAATTGAAGAGACAAAATTATGACAACATGATCAAGTTTTGCGCACATGGAGGTAAAGACAACTATGTCGTGACAGCAGCAGTAATTGTAAGATAACGTCACCTGAAGCCACAGCCCAATATCGGAGGCATGAAAGTGTGGACAGCATACCTCCTAAAATTGATGAACTGCAGCCAAACATAGGTAGAAAAAAAATAACAAAAATAACAGATTTCCAGAGAGAAAGAGAAGTACGTTCTACATTCATGATTCCAAAATTTGGCTTCTTTTAGGAGAGAAAATTAATATCCTCCAGTTAGTTATTTGGTGGAATTCTGAATTCAGTGATACAGAGAAGATTAAAATATGTATAAAATATACATACGGCACACTGAAATTGAGGCAGAAATAAATAGAAGGCTCGTAAGTTACAACTTGAAAGCTTAAAAACGGAAAAGAAAAATATATAATTGGAAGAAAAATGAGAAAAATATTATGTGCAGTGGGTTAAATTCGAGTAGCTTTCAAATTGTAAATGTCAAGATCTCAAGGCCACCGAGCACTTGGGTGTCTGCCATTCTGACCTAAAAATTAGGTATGTAATTCATTTTTGGTCAGCAGGAATTCATAAAAGGAGGATTGTGGCAAGTATGATCGAATTTCTTTTAGGAGCAGCAATATAAAATTGACAGAATGTAGCTTTTGATATAATTTTATGACCTTTAAAAAGGCCTTTGTTACTATGTTTTACAAAGAACTATAATATAATGGAAGAAAGCATGGCCTTGAAGACAAGCCACTTGAATCTACGAAAAGATGTTTTTTCTATCAAAGGAAATGGTACTAATTGAAATGGTTTAGAATGGAATAGAATATTTGGGAACTTAAAATAATTGAAATCCTAATTATTCCCTTTGCTTAACTGAACAATAATTTAAAAGAAAGATAGGATATGTATATCACTTACAAGGCTTGCAGGCTGGGGCAAATGCAATTTAGTCATTCATAAAATGCTGTAATTCATTGAAATTTAAATTATGTTAAATTCATTAAATTAAGCATGAAATGATACTGACATTACATATATGAGCACTTCATATTGGAAATGCATATTTTATTTGCATAGATGTATACTCTTGACAGAAAGGATACATCATGGTAAGATTGAGTCACAAGCTGTGTGCCATTTCAAATAATCGAATAATCAAATTTCAGGGGAAAAGCTGGCTAAAACAAATATATATGTGTATATATTTATACATAAAAGTAATTTGCAACTGAACTTCTAAGAAAACAACAAAAGAAAAAATAAAAACTCGTAGAATAGAAAAGAGTAATTTTGAAACCAAATTAACCCACTTGAGCTAAAGAAGTAACTCCCTTCTCCCCCAGACGCTGTTGAACTTTGTGTTCTACCAGATCATTTTCATTTTTTTAATTAATTGATTTTATTGTTATATAACTTCTTTATGGGAAAAGCACAGATCCGAAGTATACAGTTTAATGGGCTTAGTATATAGATTGGAAAAATGACTGCAAATGATCCCTCTCCCTATAACCAAGCCTTTTGCAAATATGGTCCTACGTTGACTCTGGCCTGGCCTTGGGATATTGCAACATGAGATACAAGTAGAGCTTTGAAAAGTGCTTTCACCTGGGACTGACTTGCTTGTTGCTTTTGGGAATCCTCAAACCACAACGGTGAGAGTTGTGACTTTTGTTAAATTAACATTTGTTAAGTAGAGCCCCAGGGTGTCAGATGGTGAAATCTGGATCAACAAAGACCACAAGGGAAAATTCAATAAAGAGAAGTTTATTACTCACAGGTCCTGGAGGAAGTACATGGCTGCCTGCAGGGGCCACTTAGAAGTTCAGGGCAGGGTATAGGCAGAGAGGGAGCAGCAGCACCTGGGATATATGTCTTTAGGAGCATCGGAGAGTGGTGGAGTGCTTTTGGCTTTTGGCTTTTGTGGGCTAAAGCCAGAATGTCAATCAGAACCGAAAAGAGTGCGTTTTTGACAAGTTCCAAGAGGGTCTTACTTAAAGGATGCACAAAGAGAAGAAGCTGGGGTGCGAGAGAGAGTGCTCATCACCGGGGAATGGGTTGTCACATCAGGAAGTGACTTGTGAGTTTGTAGGCTGTTAGGTGAGGTAGCAATATAATGGAGTAATTTAATCTCTCAGCAGTGAGGAGGCAATGATGATCAACATGTTGGTCAAGTCATCTCCTTTCCGCTGGCTGAAACCTAACCAACTACCACATATGTGAGCGTGGTCATCTTAGACGTCTGGTTCAAGCCAGGACTCCAGTTGACCTCAAGAATTGGTTGAGTTGATTTAGATCCTAACCTCCACGGTGACACGTGGATAGATGGCTTCATGAGTATGTCACTGTACAGAGCTCGGTGATGGTAAAAGGTTAAGAATTTACTCTTGGGGTTTAATATTTTGTGGTTGCTATCTTTAAATTCCTAATAATTGTATCTTTGAATTTGTGTTTTGTAAGTAAAGTCCCATGGGACAATGGAGCATTCAGGAGGGGTTGGAATTCTTGGTTCATACAGAGTCCTGCCACCTACAGCCTCCTGGCCTTCCCGGGACAGATTAGCAAAAGTTTTTCTTCTTTCTTTTAGTGCTTGCAACTCCTTCTTGCCTTCCTTTCCTGCCGGGCCTTCTCTATCTGCTCCTGCCCAGTGACCGCTGCTGCCTTCAGTGTTTTGGGTGCAAGTGCTAGGTCTAGTGTGGATAATATTTAAGCATCTCAAGGTGGGGCATCCCTGCTCCGGATACAATGCCATGCAGTTTCTAGGTGGGCAAGACTTTGGCTCAGCTTTGCTCCAGGTTGCAATCCTTTGGGAGTCATCTATCTGCCAGGGATGGGGGCAGCAAGCCCATAGTATGGAGAGATAGGTTTCCTTATCTTTAGCAGGAACACCTTGAATTTCTCTGGTAGTTGACAGGAGAGGGAATCTTGTGGACAATGAGCCATGCCCACGTGCCACACAATGAGATAAGATGAGTCTCCTAGCACCTGTGAGGTTCATACCAGTTCACACTAGTGAGTATTCACTGCCAAAGAAAAATGACATTAAATTTAAAATTTAAAAATGGCCATGACAGGTCATGAGAGAGAACATCTAAAAAGAAAGAGAAAATTTACATTTAGTATCTTTAACAATTTCTCTATCCCATTAGGGTCTTTTTCCCTTTTTTAAAAAAATTTCTTTTCAGTGTTCCAGAATTCATTGTTTATGCACCACACCCAGTGGAGGGGAATCCACATTTTCCATTTGCACTAAACCCTGCAAATTATGTAGTCAGCTCTGCCCACAGAATCATGAAAAATAATAACTGGTTTGTGCTTTAAGCCACTAAATTTAGATACAGTTAGTGTATTATGTAGTAAAAGCTACAGATGAGTTTGATGAGTTTTGACAAATATACAACCCGTGCAATTAACACCCTAATCATGACATAGAATGTTTCAATCATCACAAAATCGTCCTCATAGCCATTTCCAGTTTGTGTCTTGTCCTATATATATATATATATCTATATACATATATATAGATATATACATATATATATTCAAAGCATCAACTGATGACTTTCTTTAGCAGAATTTTTTTTTTTTTTGAGATTCACCCATGCTTTGGAGCATGACAACTTATATTTTCCAAAGATAGATTTCACAGTATCTCCCAACCTACATGTTCTTTTACACTGTAATTTTGCCACTACTTTGTCAAGAGATGGAGTTTTTTCCCACATGCTTTTGAATCCAGGCCGGCCCTGTGACTGCTTTGACCAATATCAAAAAATTGAAGTGACAGTGTGCCATTTCCAGGTGTAACTCTTAACTGGCTTGAAGTTTTTGCTTCCTGCAGTCTAGAAAACAGATACTTGCCTGCAATGGACAGAATAGTAAGATAAAAAAATTTTTTATCTTAATCTATTGATCATATATTTATGAGAAAATTTCTCTATTTCTTTCATTTCTTGTCTGTATCTGGGCACTTAATTTTTCCCAATATCTATTTTGCCTATGCTTGCAACTGTAATACTGTCTCAATTACTGTCGGGTTATTGTAATTATTGAAACTAACTTGGGTAAGTTTTCTTTGTTTTTTTAGTTTCAGAACATTTATATATTATTGCTCCTTTGTGCTTCCACTTTAGAGGGTGGTTCAATGGATTAAGCTTCTGCCTTCTGCTCAGGTCACTGCCTCCTGGGATCAAGCCCCATGTCTGGCTTTCTACTCAGCTGGGGGAGTCTGCGTCTCCCCCTCCCAGGCACCCTGAGACCTTTCTTATTAATTGGAGTTGTTTCCTATTGTTTTATGTTATCATTTTATTTTTGTTCAATATGAAGCATACTTTTTATGGTTCCAGTCAATTGATTTTAATACCTTAAATTCATAGTGCTCTAATACTAATATTGTACAGTGCTTAAAGTTTAGAGTGATGGTATATTTCTTGACTTGCTTGGTGGATGCATAGATGCTTTCAAGAGAATTCATTATGCTGAACACCTCTGAGGATAAAACATTAAAAATTTTAGATAAAGCTCTAAACCAACAACTTTGCAAAGCATAGGTAGAATATTCAATTTCCCAGAAGAAAATTACTTACCAAAACTTA
This sequence comes from Martes martes, assembly GCF_963455335.1. NCBI lineage: Eukaryota > Metazoa > Chordata > Mammalia > Carnivora > Mustelidae > Martes > Martes martes. The sequence continues at coordinate 88,474,349 of NC_137894.1, forward strand.
CTCTAGAATAAATATAAAATCTTAATAACTTGGTAAATTGATGTAACAAACCTAATTGTTAAAATCTAGTCACCATCCGCCTCTAGATCATTTTACAGAATTCTTAGCACTCAAGAATGCAATAATTCTAATTACATTTTAACTAATTCTAGGAAAGACATGTAGAGAGGAAAGGGTCTCAGGGAATTCCAACTATATAATATTTTATTTCATTAAAAACTGTGAAAACAAATGACAACATCTGAAGATTTAACATAGCTCAATTTGGACACACACGAGAATGTGCAAGTATTGTCTATACCCATGTATCTGAAATAATGCCATTTAACGGTTATGTGCAAAACATGATAGCGTATTTTAAAAGATAAATATATTTGATATTTAAATTGGTTTTGTATTTTATAAAGAGTACACTATTCATATTATGTATCACCATTACTTTGCAACTACAACCATTTTTGATTTACCTAAAGTAGAAAACAATGTTATTCAACATTGTTATTCCTATAAGGTTGTCATGAGTGATGGACATTTTCCAATTGACATCTATTTTCTATATTGGGCTGGCATATCACCTATGACTCAGAAGCATCCACTTTGATCCAGATAAAAGAGGCCAAGAAAAATTCTAGTGTTTTCAGCCTTTCAGTGACTATCTGTAAAATGATGTAGTAGGGCTACATGCTTCCTACACATTTTCTACCATTAATTATTTCTGAACTAGCTATTTACTGAACTGGCTATTATTTTACATGTTTCTTTTTTAATTACACAAGTAATTGCGACTATTGTAGGGATATTAGAAATGTATATTTTTACCTTCACAAATTGTTAGATAATATAGAAGTTAAGAATTCACTTTGCAAATAAGACATGTAACTCCATTACTAGCTACCTGATGTCAAAGTTCTCTCTATATCTATAATACCATCTATCTCATGTAATGGTTTAGAGGATTAAGTGTGAAAAAAAATGCATGTATAAGTGCATAGCTGAGTGTTGGCATAGTAGTAGCTGATCAGTAAATACAATTCAATAGTCATACATAGGTGGTGGTAATATATATATTACATTATATATATACACACACATTATATATAGTATATATATATACACATTATATATAAAGTTTTATAATATATAATAGTAATTCATATATAAAATGTATATGTTAATTTGTATCCTGTAATATATGTGATATGTAATATTATATATGTATAATATTAATATTATATAAAATATTAAGCCAAAATAAGGTTTAAGCTCTTTTGGGGAGTGAACTCCCAAAGAGGTAAGCTTGAGGGAAAGTGGGGAAAGGGGAATATAATAGGGATGTAGGGAAAACAAGTACATGAGAAAGCATTACCAGTCTGTCTAATGTTTCACAAGAAATTATACCCAATTGCTTTGTTTCACATACTGTGTTCAGAAGTCCTGTTTGAGGGGCACCTGGGTGGCTCAGTGGGTTAAAGCCTCTGCCTTCGGCTCAGGTCATGATCCCAGGGTCCTGGGATCAAGCCCCACATCGGGCTCTCTGCTCAGCGGGGAGCCTGCTTCCTCCTCTCTCTCTGCCTGCCTCTCTGCCTACTTGTGATCTCTGTCTGTCAAATAAATAAATAAAATCTTAAAAAAAAAAAAAAAAAGAAGGCCTGTTTGAAGCCTAGAAACTCTCAAAACTGTATGAGGGGACAGGGATGCAGATAAAGAGAAGAATTTACCCATGATCTCCATGCCATGCCCCATCTTCCAGAGATCATCAAAGTTAACTCATAAAGTTAACACCAGACATATCTGGTGGGTTACCTGGACCTTGGTAAACAGCCAAGGTCTCCACAGGTCCAGTTCAGCTGGGAAAATTATTTGGCTTGGTGATGATAGCAAACCTGTGATCTACCTTCAGGCCAGGTCCAGCTGGAAAGCAAGGAGAGTGTTGAGGGTCATGGTGTTCTGGGGCAAGAGCTGTTGGCCAGGTAAGTGAATATGGATCAATATTTTACTGAGTCTATTACACAACCATGATCCACATAATGTTTTGAAACCTTTTCCTTCTGTTCAAATATATACTATGCAACATTTTTTTCTACACTGAAGAAAATTCAACTGTAACAATATGCCTGTATTTTTCAATCACTGAACTATTGGTGGGAGAATTTTTAAACATTTTCTTGATATTATTAATATTTCAGGTAAATACTCTTGCTACCAAATCTTTGTAGTCAGTTTCTTGGTGTGGATAAGCTGTCTCAGGTGCTATATATACATTTTAAATGCTGAGAATGTTGTTAGTTTTTCCTCCTTCCAGATGATTATGCCAAATGACACTTCCGAAGTTGTTTATGGGTTTACCTGCTTACTACAAACTTGATCCTCTAAGCTTTTAAATAATTTTTAACTCTGACAGTTTAACTTGGACAAATGCAGAATAAGTTGGTTTTTCACTGTATTGTTTATTTGAAGTGATTTTGCATTATTTTCAAAATTTTTATTTCTTACATATATTTTTCTCTTAAAGTGTTTTACTCTCAAAGTGTTTATTTTCCTTTGCCATTGAAACATAATTTTATATTTAAGAATATAAATTATTTGTGGAAAATTTTCTACATCAGTCAGTCATTTGTCTTTTCCTTTTTACTAACCATGATTATGCTATGGAGGTTTGTTGTTTTTGCTGTTAATATTAATAGAAGTAGATGTAACATTTTTTTTCTTATGGTTGCTTTTAATTGTCATGTTTAAAATTTTTTCACACCTTATGAAATTATACATTTTTATGTTGCTATTCTTATTAAAATTAGTACAATTTAATTTATACTTAAAAATGTTTAACAAACTTAGATTTTCTGTTGGCATATGTAGCATAGTGATTAAAAATTATACATTACTACTAGTAACATTGTTTATTAAATAACCTTCTTTTACTTGCAGGTTTTTTTTTTAAGATTTTATTTATTTATTTGACAGAGAGTGAGATCACAAGTAGGCAGAGAGGCAGGCAGAGAGAGAGAGAGAAGGAAGCAGGGTCCCCGCTGAGCAGAGAGCCCAATGTGGGACTTGATCCCAGGACCCTGAGATCATGACCTGAGCGGAAGGCAGAGGCTTAACCCACTGAGCCACCCAGGCACCCTTACTTGCAGTTCTTTTTTTTTTTTTTTTTTTTTAAAGATTTTATTTATTTATTTGACAGACAGAGATCACAAGTAGGCAGAGAGGCAGACAGAGAGAGAGGAAAGGAAGCAGGCCCCCTGCCGGGCAGAGAGCCCGACACGGGGCTCGATCCCAGGACCCCGGGATCATGACCCGAGCTGAAGGCAGAGGCTTTAACCCACCGAGCCACCCAAGTGCCCCTTACTTGCAGTTCTTAATGTCACCTTTATTCTATTTTGTTTCCTAACATGTGTCTGCATCTCTTTCTGCGTTTTTTACTATGTTCAATGTATCTATCTACCCCTGTGTCAGTATAGATAGTTTAATTATTTTATACTGTGTAGATTTTAATGCGTGGTTAATTTTCTTTATTAATCTTCTTTTTAAAACTTTTTTTTGTTCCAGGTGTTATTTAAATCTTCTTGACTAAGTCTCTGAAAACCTCTCTGACTATGGTTAGAATTAATAGTATAAATTAAACGAGAATAATTGACTTTCTAACAAGTTCCATCCAAAAAAAAATGTGTTCTTTTAGGTAACATAATATATATTGATGAGAGGATATTCAACCTTAGTCTTTACTTGTTTTGTCTTCTTTTTAATATTTTAAGATATTTTACATTCTGTTGTTTGTTTTGTGATATATTTCATTAAAATTCCTGGTGCAGTGTGTAGGATACTGTGAAAATCTGGTGTATACTCACACATATTCCTGGAAATGGATGAAGGTTATTACCCACAGGTCAAACCTTGACAAATGGAAGATGAAAGCCAGTAAAAAAAGTTTTTTTTGTTGTTGTTTTTGTTGTTTGTTTTTTTTTTATCAATGACCCTTCTATAAAGATGAACAAAATAACTTTGGGTTTTCTAAGATTACAGCTTCTCAGTTGATAGTGTATCTCTATCTAAATGCCTTAGCTATCCATAAAACAATGATGATTTTCATTTTAAATCAACTTTACATAACCACCTTAAGGATCCTGCAGCTTGTCAAGTATAGACAGGGAGGTAGAGTCACTATATTGTCCATTTTGTTGTCATTGCCATTGTACATGTTAACATGTCCTAGTCACAACCATACCTTGCCTTTAGTAGTCAATTGATCTAAAGGGTAACAGTAATAATTTCTTTTTTTTTTAATGACTTTATTTATTTATTTATTTATTTGGGAGAGAGAGAGAGAGAGCACATGTTCGGGGTGAGGAGCAGAAGAAGCAGACTCCCCACCAAGCAGGGACCCGGATGTGGGGCTTGATCCTGGGACTCTGGGGTTATGACATGAGCTGAAGGCAGACACTTAACTGATTGAGCCACCCAGATGCCCCTACCTGTAGTAATTTCTATTCTGTGTTTCTTTATCTGCATATGCTGCTATACATTTTAAACTATGATGAATATATCCTCTGTTTCACGGATACTTTGCTTCTAGTATGAGGTCTTGCCAGTGCTGGGGATGTATTCTCCACCATATCCCATTTATTCTGGTTCACAGACATGAGACTATCAAACATGTTTTGTCACAAATTTGTCCTTTATAATTTTTGTAGATCTTTTTCTTTTTCTACTATGCCTTATGCCTACTCTTTCTGGAGCTTTTTTTTAAACTGCTCTCAGCTATACCCTATCTTTTCAGGAATGTATTTATTTCCCTATACACCTTGTATGACATGTCACACAGGCCCACAGGTGATCAAATTATAACAATAATTTATGCATACAGAACCTATATTGGAGTTAACATGATGTATATGAATAATAAATACAGCGAGGGAATCTTTTTTACTTTATTCTTACAACTTTCTTGTCTAAGGAATATCCTTTAGCATTCTGTATTTTTCCAATATGTTAAAAGTACAATGGAACCTCATTTCTCAGGAGATGGTATTACCAAGTCCAAATAAAGTCCAGGGTTCTGTAGTGTCTAGGCATACAGATGGCAGATGGCAAACAGCATCTGATGATCAAGATATAGTTGACATAACTGTTAAAGTCATTATCTGCCTTTGTGAGTCAACCCCAGTTGAAGTACTGGGAATAATCCCAAGTAGTGTTCAGTAACTAAAAGTCAGTGTCATCACAGCATATTTCTTAAGTAATAAATAATAAAATATTTATTTAACAAAATAAACACAGGGCTAAAATTATTCCTAATAATTACTCTATGGAATTAAGAAATTAAATATTTTTATATTTATTTCATTAGGTATTGGACTACATTCAGAGTTAGTCATTCTTTTATTTTGCATTTCTTTATATGAACATTTTACACACACATCAAAAAAAGCCGACAGGAAGTATAGCAAAAACTAAAAATTCTTAGCAGAGGCTTTTTTATCCATAGCAGCTGTTCCAGGAAGTGACTTGGCTAATATTACTCTATGAAGCATTAAACTGACTACACTCAGCGATATCTGAAGCAAACATTTCAAGGCTACGTGAAATGAATTATTTGTGAATTATGAATGTATTTTTCTTAAATTCATTATGACAATGGTACACAGACTAAAGATTTAAATGCCATGTAAGTGCTTTCAGACTTAATGATTGCATCTTTTTTCACTTTGCAATCTCTCTCCCTTCTTCCTTTTTCTTCCTACCCAACGGGAAATTTTTGGTTAATACACATCATGTTTATTTCTAAAATCCACCTCAAATTATTTCTGAGTGTGGTATCAGTGTTAATTTTTCCCATTAAATATAATGTGTAATAAATCCATCCAATTTGTAAGAAAGGTCATTCTATCATTCATGCAAGAAAAAAATTGATTTTATATAAATTGATCTATTTCTGGAATCCCCATTCTGTTATGTCAATACTGTACTTACTTCATTATTTAGACAGAAATAAGTCTTGAAATCAGGTAACTGAAGACTTACAACTTTGTTCTTCTTTTTCAAAATTGTTCTAGATATGCTATGTCCTTTTGTTTTTCCATAAAACGATATAGTCAGGATTAAGGCTTACATAAAACTGCTGAGATTATGAATGGAAGTGGTTAAGTCTATTGATCAAGTTGCTACAAACGGTATCTTAAAAGTATTGATTTTATAATTCAGGAAGTTGTATATCTCTACATTTGTTTAGCTCCTCTTTAATTAACCTACGGAATACTTATAGATTTTAGTATAGAGTTAGATAATCTCTATTTCTAATAGGAGTATTTATTGTATTTTCATGTCACTAATATTATCATATTTAGATCTACCAATTTTTGTCTATTTCCTGTTTGTCCTGTTGATTTTGTTCTCTGTTTCTCTTTATCCTGCCTTTTTATAAGGGGATGGAATGTTGTTTTAAGACCTCATTCTATTTCTGCTGTTACCTTTTTAGGTATACCTCTATTCATCATTTTTATTAGCTGATCCAGGACATGTCATATACACCTTAAGCTTACTACTGTCAAATTATAGTGACTATTATACCAGCCACTTACATTTTTTTTTCAGAAATTTCAATAATGTTTCCCCATTAAATTTTCACTTAGGTGTATTATATGCTTACAATGTTGGTATGAGGAGCTGTAATTTTAACTTCATTTTTCAGTTGCTGCTGCTACTTAGCACATAACAATAAAGTTGACTTTTGTCAATTAGTGTCATATCCCGTAATCCTTTAAAATTCACTTACTAGTTCTAAGTTTTTTCTTAAGTTACAATTTTTCTGTGTAAATGCTATTGATAAATAATATATTTTACTCCTTTTTTGATTGTTATGATTTTTTTCTATTTTTTCTTTTTGCATTAGCTAGAAAGTTCCATATAATGTCAATAAGTAGTGGTCAGAATGGACATCCTTTTCGTGTTCCTAATCATAAGGAGAAATATCATTACTACTGCAACAGCTATAAATATTTGGCAGATGCCCTCCATTAAACTGAAGAAGTTTCCTTCTATTTCTAGTTTGCTAAGAGTTCTTTTTTTTTAAGAGTTCTTAATATAAATGCATCTCGAAGATTTGTCAGTTGTTTTACTTGCTTATACTAAGATGGTTAAATTATGCTTCCCTTATTTTGTAAATATGGTGAAATGCATTAATTAATTTTCAAGTATCAAGGCATTCCTTTTTTGAACGCATTCCTCACTGTCTCTTTCCATTGGAAATACTTCGTGTAAACTCTGTTTCTTCTTCCTCATACATTTGATAAAATTTACCAGTGAAATTATCTACATCTTGGGTTTTCTTTGCATAAAAGTTTTATATTACCAGTTCAGTTTCAATAATATGTAGTTACTTCAGTTTTCAATTTTTTCACATTGACTTGCTAAGTTTTTGTTTTTCAAGGAATTTGTCTGTATTACCTATGTTGTCAAATATATGGGCATAAAATTATTCATACTATTTTCTTATTATCATTTAAGCAAATGTAGAAAGTATAATAATACACCATCTTTCAGTATTGACATTGGTAAATTGTATTTTCTCTTGTTTTTCTGTACAGTCTTGGCAAGGCTTTATCAAATTCATTATTTCAGTGAACATATTTTGCTTATAATTGTTTTCTTGTTTTCTAGTTCATTGATATCTATTCTTATTTTTCATACTTCTTTTAATAATTTTGGATTTAAATTTCTTATCTTCTAAGAATGTCTAGAGTGGATATTTTAACTACAATTAAGTAATTATAGTTAAAATTATTCTCCTTTACTGATTATTTTACTTAATATTGTGAATGTCTTTCTAACCATGCTTTAGTTGTATTCCACAAATTTTGATATGTTGTATTTTCACAAATGCTTTTTAATATCCCTAATGATATTTTTCTTTGACTTAGGGTTACTCGGAGAAGTGTGCTGCTTTATTTCCAAACATATGGTTTTTCAAAATGCCCTATTTTTATTGCTATCCAACTTAATTTATTATGTGTGAAACATTTTTGCCTGTTTTCCATTTATCCCATATGTTTTTGGTTCTAATATTTCCCTCTTTCCTCTCTTAGTGCTGGTGGATGCAACACCCTTTTTCCCCCCCTAGGATTTAATTTTATTTATCCAATAGACTTTTAGCTATTCCACTCTATGTGGTCCTTAGTGCTTGTACTAAGGATAAGCATATGCATCTTAAAATGATGACAAAGGAGTCTGAGTTACTACTGTACCAGATCACATAAAATATAAATATTTTGCAACATTATATTTACCCCCTTGCTAGTTTTAAAGCTATTACTGTCATATACTTCACATATACTGAATTCCATAATTCAGTGTTTTTAAAGCTTTAATTTTTTATTTGTGATTCAAATAAATAAATTGGATTTTAAGAGAGGGATAATCTCTTAATATTGCCGTATATTAGATTTGGGGTTTTTTTTTTTCATATTTTTCCTCTGGATCCAAAATTTTCCTGTAGCCATTTACTTTTAGTCTGAAAACTTATTATTTCTTCTGCTAACAAATTATCATAGTTTTTGTTTATTTGAAATATCTCTATTTCAACTCTTTAAAATGATATTTATTGTCTTCTGGTCCTCATTATTTCTAAGGAAATATCAGCTTACTTTGTATTGTTAATTTCTTTTAGGTAATACATTGGTATTTTTCTCTGGCTGCTTTTAAGTTTTTAAGTTTTCAGCAATTTGTCTACATTGTTCATAGGTGTGGTTTTCTTTGAATCATCATGTTATAAGTTTGTTGAATTTCATAGAGTTATAAATTTAGACTTTTCCTCAATGGTGAGAAATTTTAAACTATTAAATTTCTCTGTTGCTTTTGCTTCATTCTCTCTCTCCTTGCCTTCTGTAGCTCTAATTATGCATTTGGTCTACCACAGATATCTTCCTACAGATGACTGAAGACATCATCACTTTATTGCAATCTGTTTTTCCCCCATTTGCCATGGCAGATTAGTTTCTATTAATTTATCTTCTATATTACCAACACTTTCTTTCACTTTTTCCAATATGTTATAAAGCTCATGCAGTGAACTTTTCATTTTAGATATTATAGTTTTCACTTTAGGAATTTATACTTTTTTACAGTTTTCATTTTTTTTCCCCTGTAATTCTCCATCTGTTCACTCATTGTGTCAGTATTTTGCTTTAGGTCCTTAAACATATTTATAATATTGCTTAAAAGCCACCGTCTGTTAATTCTAACATCTGTATTTTTTTAAAGATTTTTTTATTTATTTGACAGCGAAAGATCACAAATAGGCAGAGAGGCAGGCAGAGAGAGAGGGGGAAGCAGGCTCCCCACCTAGCAGAGAGCCTGACGCAGGCTGCATCCCAAGACCCTGAGATCATGACCTTAGCTGAAGGCAGAGGCTTAACCTACCGAGCCACCCAGGTGCCCCACATCTGTATTTTTTTTCTTTCTTTCTTTCTTTTCTTCTTCTTCTTTTTTTTTTTTTTTTTTTTTTGCAGTTTCTACTTACTTATTTTTCTTTTCTCTATTGGTGTACATTCTCCTCTTTCTTCATATTTCCATTACTTTTAATTGCATGCTCTATATTGTGGATAATGCATTGTACTGTTCCTAATTCTGTTATCTTTCACTGAAGAACTTTCATTATCATTTTAGGAGGTTTTCAGCTTTGGCTACACTTAACTTCCACACTCCATCTCTCTTCAAAAGTAGGGGAACAGCAACTGAAATTTCCGCTTAGCCTTTTTAGTGTCTGTAGTTGATGTTTCTGGTGCAAACGTTGGAGAACCTCCTGCACAGGTGTCATTCAAGAATTTAAGCATAGTTTACAGAAACATTTGTAAAATCTTCATGCTTTTTCCTATCTGGGTCTCTCCCTCTAAATAGTTATGATAATTCCAAACTTAGTTCTTTGATTCATGAATCCAATTAAATTTTGTCTAACTTCAAGCCATAGCAGATTTTTTGTTTGGATTATAGTTACATTATGTTTCATAAGTTGGATAATGCTTTCAGGTAAAATCCTTATAAATGTGGACCTCATTCAGTATAGTTTCCATCTTTTGTGGGTATATCTATTCCCATTTCTGCCTGCTTTTGGTCAATCTCTAGTGCCTTCAATCTTTTTTTCTTAAGTCTGGAATTTGCAAAAGTTACTTTGTTCCTGGAACTTGAACTTCTGTCTGTCTGCTTTTACTTGCAGACTTCCTTGGGTTTCATTTTCAGGAAGGTAATGCATACTTATCTATAAATTGATCAAGCAATATAAATAATAACTAACAAGATGATGTATATTAAACCAAGTTTTAGGGCTCAGCTTTCTCTGTAATATCTGAATATTAGAAGGAGGTTGTAGGCAGATTAAAAGAGTTCTTTTTCCTGATAACTCAGAGTTTGCCACAAACCTAACATTGAGAAATGAGTATAGAATACTAATCTTTCTATAGATTTTTTTCTTTTTGAAATGGATTTGAGGGACACCTGGGTGGTTCAGTCAGTTAAACTTATGCATCTGCCTTTGGCTCGGGTCATGCTCCCAGGGCCCTTGGGAACAGTCTACATCAGGCTCCATGCTCAGCGGGACGCCTGCTTCTCCCTCTCCCTCTGCCCCTCCCCCTGCTTGTGCTCTCTTCCTGTCAATCTCTCTCAAATAAATAAATAAAATCTTAAAAAGCAAAAAAAAATGGATTTGAGCACATTCCAGGAAAGGTATATGGTTAAGTTAGGAAACTTATTCAGAATGCCCAATATAAATTTGATGTATATATCTGGAAGAAAAATTATACTTAGTATTTTGCAATAATAAAATATTATTTTGATATTAGTTTTTTGGAGTGCAATAAATATTGAATTATAGTACACACAAAATTAATTTTTATAGAGTAATTATAACAGTTACACTGATGCACATTCATCCTTGCTCAATATGAGTCAAAATGATTAATTATGCAACAAATAATTATAAACTATAGGTATAAACATTTGTATGTATCAAAATTAAACTAAATTGATTGATTTTGGCATAAAACAAATATTTTAACAGCCTGATCTCCACTAAAAATTTTAAACTGTTTTATAATGCATTAAAATATTTTTCCTAAAGATTTTATTTTTCCTCCTTTTGTATGGGTTGCCTTCACTGATTAAAAGACAGTCCTCTATTTATTCTACTTCACCTTTCCTTTTTATACTGGCTGCTCCTAGTGTTCTTTAATGATGCACATTATTAATACTGACAGGAACTTAGACAAGTATAAATTGGTGCTCATGTGGAAGATAAATTTGTAAAGTCAAGTTATCATTATTTCATAATTTATTACCTGGTTAAAAAGCTGCTACATGACATCTGGCTGATTTTTTTGTAACACAGTTCTAATAATCAGATATTAGTTGCATATTGACTTTTTTTTAATATAAGGGAGCTATGTTATCGATGTGTAAAAGTTAGAAAGCAGAAACAGTTTGAAAGTAACAAATTTCTGGGCCATAGAAAGGTAAGACAATTAATGATAACTTTTGCTGATTCATTGTCTTCTTTGGTCAAATAACCTAAGTGTTGTGATTTATTATAGGAAAGCACCAGGGGAAAGTACTTCCATTTTTTTTTTCTCTTGACAAACATCAACTGTTGATAGGCTAGCTGAAGTCACATTTATCAATTTCTACTCTGCTGTGGGAAAATTCTATTGAATTATAAAGTATCACAGATTTATTAAAACTACTAGACTCACAGATACAGGCTTTGAGTAAAAGAAAGTGTGCATGTATCAGTCTTTGTTTACTTTTCTTTGGTCTCATTCTCCTGACACCTGGGGTTACTTGATGCCGACAATAATTCTGCCTTCCTTCACCTGAAAGTATAAATCTTTAGAAGAGCAAGACGAATTCAGTAGCATTTAGCCCAGGTACCTGGTCCTGTGTTCATTGGTCTCTGATCAATTCTAACTACAGAGTTTTCAGTTTGTTCTTGAGATTTCACCACTTTCCTGTTTCACCTCACAAAATTCAATCCAAGTCCCCATTCATTTCACCAGTTTTATTGGAAGAAATTTAAGTTATGCTCTCCTCATCAGTTCTGTCTATTCAGGTTTGTAAAACCTACGAATCCCTGCATCTACACTGTGTAGCCATTTACTAAACAGTGATTCATATCAGCCACTTAATATTCGATCATGGTTAGTTTTTTGGGGGAGATGTTGTTTCTTAAGTTATAAAATATACATGACACAAAATTTGCCATTGTAACCGTTTTAAGTGTGACCTTTAGTAGCAATAAATACCCTTACGCTGTTGTCCAGTCATCACCACTGTCCATCTCCAGAATGTTTTCAGCCTCACAAACTCAACTCTGTACACATCAAACAATAACTCCCTGTTTCTTCTTCCCCCAGTCCCTGGTAACGACCATTTTTGCTTTTTGTCTCTATGAATTTCACTATCTTACGTACCTCCTGTTAAGTGGAATCATACAGTATTTATCTTTTTGTGATTGACTGATTTCACTAAGCATATCTTCAAAGTTAATGCATGGTGTAGCATATATATATCAAAATTTCATTCTTTTTTTTAAAAGATTTTATTTATTTATTTGGCAGATAGATCACAAGTAGGCAGACAGGCAGAGAGAGGGGGAAACAGGCTCCCTGCTGAGCAGAGAGCCTGATGCAGAGCTCCATCCCAGGACCCTGAGATCATGACCTGAGCCAAAGGCAGAGGCTTAACCCACTGAGCCACCCAGGTGCCCCCAAATTTCATTCTTTATGAGGCTGAGTAATATTACATTGTATGCAATACACCACGTTTTGTTTATCTGTTTACCTTATCGGTGGACATTTGAGTTGTTAACACGTTTTGACTATTGTGAATAATGCTGCTGTGAACACTGGTGTGCAAATACCTGTTTGAGTTGCTGCTTTAAATTCTAATAAGTGGAATTGCTGGTTTATATGGTAATTCTATGCACAGTTTTTTTGAGGACCCATCATATTCATATTGTCTTCCACAGAAACGACATCATTTTACCTTATCACCAACAATGTACAACTGTTCCAATTTTTCCACATCTTTGCTAACATTCTCTCTCTCTTTTTTTTAATAATAGCCAGCATAATGGGTGTGAGTTGATATCTCATTGTGTTTTTTATTTGCATTCCAAAATGATTGGTATCATACATAGTTTTAACTGAATATTATATTTTCTGCTTAGTGTTTAATTGAGCACAAAATTATAGTAACATCTTGATGTCAAAGTATTTTAAGACTTAAATATTCAGCCTACATAATCATCTGCATAAATGATAGTAATCCACTTAAAGAGGAAAACTGGGTATTTATAAAAAGCATATTAATATAAATAATTCCAAATCATATTTCTAACTTCCTTGCATCGAGGGAAATATGTTGACACTTTTCCAAAGACTAATCTGATAATTACTATATAGATATGTATGGTGGAAATATAAGAGGCTTTGGGATCAAACAGAAATGTCTTGAAATCTGCTTCTGGTATTTCCTAAATATAAAGAACTAGTCTTGATTTCCTCATCTGAAAATTAATAATAATAAAAATAACTATAGCGTAAGGGTTGGAGCAGAGATTCTTGGAATAACTTGGATTATTCTTCAATAAATACTGAACTCCCTCTTCTTTGGGCAGAGTATAATTCCCCACCTTACTGGTGTTGGGCTTGGCCAGGTGAGATGTTTGGCCAATGAAATATTAGTAGATATGTTTCAAGCAGGCCTTAATGTGGTTGTACAGTTTGCTCAGCTCTTAAGATCACTCCATTTGTTAGGAGCCTACTATACTATAACTATAAGAGTTATCTACTGGTGAACCCTGAAGTAAACTAAGGACTCTGGCTAATGATGTGCCAGTGCAGGTTCATCAGTCATAACACATGTACCCTCTGGTGGGACATGCTGATACTGTGAGAGGCTGTGCATATACAGGGGCAGCAGCTATATAGGTAGTCTCTGTACTTTACTCTCAATTTTGCTATACTGCTCTAAAAATTAAACTTTATTAAAAAATAAATTTGAAAGAGAGTATTATAGCGTTTTCTTTATCACATGTTAAATAACAAGATCCATTAGTGAGTTGATAAAATAGGTACCATAATTTTAAAGATGTGATCAGGGTAAACAATATGTTTAAATATATACAATATCTGTAATGCTATGGAAATATATGTGATTTCAATTGGTGACAAATATGCTGAAAATATTAATACTACTATGTTGCATTGTTTATATTTATAACCGAAGAATGTATAAATTGAAGTAAAGAGTTTAGCAAAAATAAAGAGCAAGCTCTTTAACTTCCTTACAGGTCAATTTCTCCTACTAGCTGATGTTTCTGGTTATTAAATAGAACATCATTTGAAAAGTGCATAGCATGATGCCTTACCTTAGGGATATTTAATAATTATGCATGTATGTAAATCTGTCATAATCACTACAAAAGACCATATCCAAATATATTTTTTTAATGTGACCAAGTCTGTGATCAATTACAATCGTAGAACAACCATCACCACAGAACAAATAACATAGCATGCTGGGAGTCTAGCAACTCTGAAGAATTCTAGGGAGAATTTAGTTCTAACTGAAGATTAAGAAATTCTTCTTGATTAGAGTGCCTATTAGAATGAAGAGACAGCTGAATATAAACAAGGAAGAATGTTGGTGGAGTGTACACATAGGAAAAAATAACTAGAAGTTTATGTTGCAGTATAGACATATCAGAGTTTTGAAGGGATGAGAGTAAGAAGGCAAGTTATTATTTTTGTGACAAATTTTGGTGAATGTAAAGCTAGGATATTTGGGGCTGTTTCTGTAAGTAATGAGGACTCATGGACCAAATGTTCAAATTTGTGTCCTTGGACTATTGTAATTAGAATTTGGGTTCAAGTCTGAAGCGGGTTAGATATTTTCAGGAAAAGTACCCATAAGACTGCAAAATCAGAAAAGAGATAATGAGAACTTGAAACATGGAATAGAATTGTCCAACAAGTCACTAATGCCAGACATATAAAAATCCAACCCCCCATTTGTTACAATGAGTTTCTCATCTTACAAAATTATTCATATGGCTTTTTGCCTCCATATGTGTTTAGCAGTATATGCACACACACATGAACAAACATACTTACGTACATATATGCCAAAATTTACATTTAAAAATGTCATGAATATTTCCTACCTTCCCTGTATATTAAATGTATATTATATATCTCACATAATAGGATATAGTATCATGACAAGTTTTCTTTTGCAACTTTTCATTATTCATAAGAGGAAATAAGAATAGCACTTTGATTGAAACTCATAGTCACTAGGAAACTGAGATTAAATAATATTTGCCTAATATTATTCAAATATCAAATAAAATTTTAAGTACATCCTGAAATCCCAACTCAGCATAACTCCAATTGTAATAACTTTTCAGTTTGAACTTTAAGTGCTTAAAGTCTCTGTTCCTAGCAGGATACTAAAGTGTTGAATTTTATCTGAGATGGGAGCAAGTGAGAAGGGTAAAAATCAGACAAGTCACCATGTAATCTGATCTCTTAGGAAGAGTATATAGAACAAGGAAATAAATACGGGTTTAAGGACATTTGAAAACTTGGATTAGTTTTATGGGTTTTTTCCCCCCAACAATGGAGTGAAATCATCTTCTCTCTGAAGCCAAAATAAATATATCGCTATTTACCATATGATATTGCTTTAAGGATTGAAAAATTAATGTTGGCAAAAGATACTAGTGTATGTAGCTCACAAAGGACTGTCAAAGGTTTAACTGGGAAACCAAATCCTGTAAAACACTCTCACCTGCAATATCACCCAATCCAATCCAAGCTCTCTACCACATTTTGACTGCAAGTCTTCACAGACAGAAGTAAAAATTGAGGAAATACTGAAAAAAAAAAAAAAAGAATGAGAGCAGGACAAAGATTGATCAAATCTATCCACAGAATAAGAAAGCCCACTCTATGTGTTAAAATACTGCAAAAGTCTATTAAGGGGGTCAGAGCACTTATTCCAGAGAAGAGACTAAAAGGTGCAAGGGAGGCATGGGAGGTATGAGAGGATAAACTTGGAATGATAGTGCCCTAAGGACAGAAGGAAATAGCAAATATGAGGTGCTCTAAGGAAAATAAACAGTGAAGATGAAAACAACCACAAGAAGGGTAACTTAGCACAGGACAAGAAAAAAGAAAAACATGTAAAGAAACACAATGCTTCCCCAAATTTTCTTCAAAACAGTTACTTAAATGAAGAAACCTATACTACAGGAAAGCAATGCTGTAGAATTTAAAACCTGATAAACTTGTCATCTCTGTCCACAGAAATGCAAAAGTGCGAATTGTTTTCAACTGTATAAACTGTATTCTTCTATATAAAACATTAAAAAATTAAACAGCAAATGGGAATCCTAACAATTCAGCAAATGATCCCCCCCCCCCCGACACACACAAAATGGCAAGGTAGAAGGGATATATAATTCAACACTCCATGGTGAATTAACTATTCTTCCTATCCTCTGCATCAAGCCAGGAAACATGGTAAGAAAATATGGAATATTGAAGCTTGTAAGTATCATGTTTGAAGATGATATGCATCACTTCCACCCATACCTTATTGATCAGAGCTAATTTCATGGCATTAACTAAATCTAAGAGGGCTTACATACGTGCTGAAGCCATACCAAGAAAAAGAAAAAACAATGTGTCATAGATACTGATGAGAACTAGCAGTCTCTCTTGAGACATATTTAATGGCCTATAATTTGGCTGGTTTGGCTCCGTCAGGGTGGTAAGAATGAGTGTAATAAAGGAAATAAAGGAAAGAGGAAGCATTCAGACCAAAATCAAATAGGAATCCCATTTAGATTTTTTTTTCCTAATTTTGAAGATAATGAGATCCCTTAAGGAGAAAACTCAGATGAAGATAACAAAGTTCTGGAATGCTCCAAAACATGGAGATGAAACAAGAAACAGAAGCCACAAAGTAAATGGTATAAAGAAATATGGAGATTGGGAAAAAACAAAAACAACAAAAAAATTAAAGCTGAGGTACAAGCCAGAATCCTTAGAAACAGTTGTCCTAAAAGGGAATATTTTTATTGAAAATGCTACTGAAAGACTAATTAAGATGTGGACATAGAAATAATAATTGAATTATGATAAAATTATGCCTTTTGGTAACATTTTTATCGGAATCATTGGGAACAAAAACCAACTAAAATGAACAGGAGAAAATGGGTGACTAAGAAGGAAGACAATGATTCAGACCAGTCCTTTAGGCTTTCCTTAATGAGTCATTGTTGCACAAAGAAAAGTACTAGAACAAATAAATAAAACATAATTTCAACTCTCAAGAAACTCATAATTTAGTGGGTATCCAATTCACTAAATCCCATTTTATGTTTTAAGCTTTTTACTAGGTATGGAGAACATGGATCACTGGGACACAAAGAAGGATATTATCAACTTAATTTAATTAAGTATTCTATTGTCCCTGAAGACAAGTGGTGAATAAAGTATATTCTACCTCCTGCCAAACTTAAAAATATATTACTGGCTTAACTTTAAATTGTAGCTCTGTCATTGATTAGTGCACTTAAATTTCTTTTGAATAAATTTTTACCACGTGCCTTTTTAGCTTTTGATAATAACGAATTATTGGACTATATTTACTATACAATATTGCCTTTTATTTTCCTTAATCTCTATGTTCTTTTCCATTTTTCTTATTTTGTATATTATACTGAAGTATTGTCTGAATTATACCTATCAATCTGGTCAAATCTTTTGTCCCTTATCATGATAGGGTTCATGATCAATTATTATGCTTTTAGTTATAGTTTGAGAGTAAGATCATATAGAAGTTTTTGAAATATGTTTCTGCTTTTTAAGACTTTATTTGAGAGAGTAATAGGGAAAGAGAAGGGGAGAACACAGAGGGAGAATGAGAGGGGGAAACAGACTCCCCACTGAGAAGACAGTATGACACTGGGCTCGATCCCAGAACCTTGAGATCATGACCTGAGCTGAAGACAGATTGAGCCACCCAGGCACCCTGAAATATAATTCTTAAATAAACTTAGCAAAGTGATTTTTATGAAACGATTGTGTGTAATGTTAGCATACAATTATTTATCTCTTTCTTCTCATCTGAGGTAACTAGAGAGAAATGTCTTTTTTTTTTAAGATTTTATTTATTTATTTGAGAAAGAGAGAGAGATAGAGATAGTGAGAGAGTACAGTGGAGAGGAGAGGTGAAGCAGGCTCCCAGCTGAGCAAGGAGCCCATGTGGGGCTCCATTCCAGGATGGTGAGATCATGACCCGAGCTGAAGGCAGCAGCTTAACAGCCTGAGCCACCTAGGTGGCCCATAGAGGGAAATGTCTTAATAAATAGTGTTATGTTTCTTGTTAAGCCATATGGTAATTATATATTGAATCCTTGCATAGTTAATTAAATTCCAAACACAATATATTTAACAAATGCATCCAGTATTCATGTTTTTTTTCCAAAGAATAATCTCAGTAATATGATGCTGCCTAAATTCATAAGAATAAATTTTCATGGTCCTTAAAAATGGCATTAAAGTCCATTTACCTCATATGGAAGACTTTTTTTTTTCCTAATTGCAAAGATAATGCAATTTCTTCATGCAATTTCATAAAACTCCTAAATAGTTAAAACTCAGTTATACTGATCAAAATAAATTAACAAAGTGTGCTATTTTTACGTATATTTTTCTGTATTTACTCAATTACTTTTTACCAGTATCAGTACTTTACAATATTTTTTAACATTAATGTATATAAGGCATTATTGTTAAATTTTGCCCCTAAGATTTTTTTAAAGATTTATTGATTTATTTTATTTTATTTTCCTGTTTTCTTTTTATTATTATTATTATTTTTATAAACATATAACGTATTTTTATCCCCAGGGGTACAGGTCTGTGAATCGCCAGGTTTACACACTTCACAGCACTCACCATAGCACATACCCTCCCCAATGTCCATAACCCCACCACCCTCCAATCTCCCTCCCCCCAGCAACCCTCAGTTTTTTTTGTGGGATTAAGAGTCACTTATGGTTTGTCTCCCTCCCGAACCCATCTTGTTTCATTTATTCTTCTCCTACCCCCCTAACCCCCCATGTTGCATCTCCACTTCCTCATATCAGGGAGATCATATGATAGTTGTCTTTCTCCGGTTGACTTATTTCACTGAGCATGATACCTTCTAGTTCCATCCACGTCGTCACAAATGGCAAGATTTCATTTCTTTTGATGGCTTCATAGTGTTCCATTGAATATATATATATGCCACATCTTCTATATTCATTCATCTGTTGGTGGAAATCTAGGTTCTTTCCATAGTTTGGCTATTGTGGACATTGCAGCTATAAACATTCGGGTGCATGTGCCCCTTCGGATCACTACGTTTGTTTCTTTAGGGTAAATACCCAGTAGTGCAATTGCTGGGTCATAGGGTAGTTCTATTTTCAACTTTTTGAGGAACCTCCATGCTGTTTTCCAGAGTGGTTGCACCAGCTTGCATTCCCACCAACAGTGTAGGAGGGTTCCCCTTTCTCTGCATCCTCACCAGCATCTATCATTTCCTGACTTGTTAATTTTAGCCATTCTGACAGGTGTGAGGTGATATCTCATTGTGGTTTTGATTTGTATTTCCCTGATGCCAAGTGATGTGGAACACTTTTTCATGTGTCTGTTGACCATCTGGATGTCTTCTTTGCAGAAATGTCTGTTCATGTCTTCTGCCCATTTCTTGATTGGATTATTTGTTCTTTGGGTGTTGAGTTTGCTAAGTTCTTTATAGATTTTGAACACTAGCCCTTTATCTGATATGTCGTTTGCAAATATCTTCTCCCATTCTGTCAGTTGTCTTTTGGTTTTGTTAACTGTTTCCTTTGCTGTGCAAAAGCTTTTGATCTTGATGAAATCCCAATAGTTCATTTTTGCCCTTGCTTCCCTTGCCTTTGGTGATGTTCCTAGGAAGAAGTTGCTGCAGCTGAAGTCGAAGAGGTTGCTGCCTGTGTTCTCCTCAAGGATTTTGATGGATTCCTTTCTCACATTGAGGTCCTTCATCCATTTTGAGTCTATTTTCATGTGTGGTGTAAGGAAATGGTCCACTTTCATTTTTCTGCATGTGGCTGTCCAATTTTCCTAACACCATTTGTTGAAGAGACTGTCTTTTTTCCATTGGACACTCTTTCCTGCTTTGTCTAAAATTAGTTGACCATAGAGTTGAGGGTCTCTTTCTGGGCTCTCTATTCTGTTCCATTGATCTATGTGTCTGTTTTTGTGCCAGTACCATGCTGTCTTGATGATGACAGCTTTGTAATAGAGCTTGAAATCCGGAATTGTGATGCCACCAACTTTGGCTTTCTTTTTCAATATTCCTTTGGCTATTCAAGGTCTTTTCTGGTTCCATATAAATTTTAGGATTATTTGTTCCATTTCTTTGAAAAAAATGGGTGGGATTTTGATAGGGATTGCGTTAAATGTGTAGATTGCTTTTTGTTCTTCCAATGCAGGAGCATGGAACATTTTTCCATTTCTTTGTGCCTTCCTCAATTTCTTTCATGAGTACTTTATAGTTTTCTGAGTATAGATTCTTAGCCTCTTTGGTTAGGTTTATTCCTAGGTAGCTTATAGTTTTGGGTGCAATTGTAAATGGGATTGACTCCTTAATTTCTCTATCTTCTGTCTTGTTGTTGGTGTAGAGAAATGCAACTGATTTCTGTGCATTGATTTTATATCCTGACACTTTACTAAATTCCTGTACAAGTTCTAGCAGTTTTGGAGTAGAGTCTTTTGGGTTTTCCACATATAGTGTCATATCATCCACGAAGAGTGATAGTTTGACTTCTTCTTTGCCAATTTGGATGCCTTTAATTTGTTTTTGTTGTCTGATTGCTGAGGCTAGGACTTCTAGTACTATTTTGAATAGCAGTGGTGATAATGGACATCCTTGCCATGTTCCTAATCTTAGCGGAAAAGCTTTCAGTTTTTCTCCATTGAGAATGATATTTGCGGTGGGTTTTTCATAGATGGCTTTGATAATATTGAGGTATGTGCCTTCTATCCCTACACTTCAAAGAGTTTTAATCAGGAAGGGATGCTGCACTTTGTCAAACGCTTTTTCAGCATCTATTGAGAGTACCATATGGTTCTTGTTGTTTCTTTTATTAATGTATTGTATCACATTGATCAATTTGTGGATGATGAACAAAGATTGAAGCACTGGTATAAATCCCTCTTGGTCCTGGTGAATAAACCTTTTAATGTACTGTTAGATCCTATTGGCTAGTATTTTGGTGAGAATTTTCGCATCTGTGTTCATCAAGGAAATTGGTCTGTAATTCTCTTTTTTGAAGGGATCCTTGTCTGGTTTTGGGATCAAGGTGATGCTGGCCTCATAAAATGAGTTTGGAAGTTTTCCTTCCATTTCTATTTTTTGGAACAGTTTCAGGAGAATAGGAATTAACTCTTCTTTAAATGCTTGGTAGAATTCCCCTGGGAAGCCATCTGGCCCTGGGCTCTTGTTTGTTGGGAGATTTTTGATGACTGCTTCAATCTCCTTACGGGTTATGGGTCTGTTCAGCTTTTCTATTTCTACCTGGTTCTGTTTTGGTAGTTTATACGTCTCTAGGAATGCATCCATTTCTTCCAGATTGTCAAATTTGCTGGCGTGTAGTTGCTCATAATATGTTCGTATAATTGTATTTCTTTGGTATTGGTTGTGATATCTCCTCTTTTATTCATTATTTTATTAATTTGGGACCTTTCTCTTTTCTTTTTGATAAGTCTGGCCAGGGGTTTATCAATCTTACTAATTCTTTCAAAGAACCAGCTCCTAGTTTCATTGATTTATTCTACTGTTCTTTTGGTTTCTATTTCATTGATTTCTGCTCTGATCTTTATATTTCCCTTCTCCTGCTGGGTTTAGGCTTTCATTGCCGTTCTTTCTCCAGCTTCTTTAGGTGTAGGGTTAGATTTTGTATTTGAGACCATTCTTGTTTCTTGAGAAAGGTTTGTATCACTATATACTTTCCTCTCAGGATTGTCTTTGCTGTGTCCCACAGATTTTGAACCGATGTGTTTTCATTGTCATTTGTTTCCATGAATTTTTTCAATTCTTCTTTAATTTCCTGGTTGACCCATTCATTCTTTAGTAGGATGCTCTTTAGTCTCCATGTATTTGGATTCTTTCCAACTTTCCTCTTGTGATTGAGTTCTAGCTTCAGAGCATTGTGGTCTGTAAATATGCAGGGAATGATCCCAATCTTTTTGTAGCAGTTGAGACCTGATTTGTGACCCAGGATGTGATCTATTCTGGAGAATTTTCCATGTTCACTAGAAAAGAATGTATATTTTGTTGCTTTGGGATGGAATGTTTTGAATATATCTGTGATATCCATCAGGTCCAGTGTGTCCTTTAAGGCCTTTATTTCCTTGTTGATGTTTTGCTTGGGTGATCTGTCCATTTCAGTTAGGGGGTGTTAAAGCCCCTACTATTATTGTATTAGTGTCCACGTGTTTCTTTGATTTTGTTATTACTTGGTTTATATAGTTGGCTGCTCCTATGTAAGGGGCAGAGATATTTAAAGTTGTTAGATCTTCTTGTTGGACAGACCCTTCGAGTATGAAATAGTATCCTTCCTCATCCCTTATTATAGTCTTTAGCTTACAATCTAATTTATCTGATATAAGGATTGGCACCCCAGCTTTCTTTTGATGTCCATTAGCATGGTTTATTGTTTTCCACCCCCTCACTTTAAATCTGGAGGTGTCTTTGGGCCTAAAATGAGTTTCTTGTAGACAGCGTATTGATGGGTTTTGTTTCTTTATCCATTCTGATACCCTGTGTCTTGTGTATTTTGATTGGACACTTAGCCCATTACAATCCGGGTAACTATTGAAAGATATGAATTTATTGCCATTGTATTGCCTGTAAGGTGACTGTTACTGTATATTGTCTCTGTTCCTTTCTGGTCTACTACTTTTAGGTTCTCTCTTTGCTTAGAGGACCCCTTTCAATATTTCCAGTAGGGCTGGTTTGGTGCTTGCAAATGTCTTTTAGTTTTATTTGTCCTGGAAGCTTTTTATCTCTCCTTCTATTTTCAATGACAGCCTAGCTGGATATAGTATTCTTGGCTGCATGTTTTTCTCATTTAGTGCTCTGAATATATCATGCCAGTTCTTTCTGGCCTGCCAGGTCTCTATGGATAAGTCTGCTGCCAATCTAACATTTTTACCATTGTATGTTACAGACTTCTTTTCCTGGGCTGCTTTCAGGATTTTCTCTTTGTCACTAAAACTTGTAAATTTTACTATTAGGTGATGGGGTGTGGACCTATTCTTGTTGATTTTGAGGGGGGTTCTCTGCACCTCCTGGATTTTGATGCTTGTTCCCTTTGCCATATTAGGGAAATTCTCTCCAATAATTGTCTCCAATATACCTTCTGCTCCCCTCTCTCTTTCTTCTTCTTCTGGAATCCCAATTATTCTAATGTTGTTTCATTTTATGGTGTCACTTATCTCTCAAATTCTCCCCTCGTGGTCCAGTAGCTGTTTGTCCCTCTTCTGCTCAACTTCTTTATTCTCTGTCATTTGGTCTTCTATATCACTAATTCTCTCTTCTGCTTCATTTATCCTAGCAGTAAGAGCCTCCATTTTTGATTGCACCTCATTAATAGCTTTTTTTGATTTCAACTTGGTTAGATTTTAGTTCTTTTATTTCTCCAGAAAGGGCTTTTATCTCTCCAGAGAGGGTTTCTCTAATATCTTCCATGCCTTTTTTGAGCCCAGCTAGAACCTTGAGAATCATCATTCAGAACTCTAGATCTGACGTATTACCAATGTCTGTATTGATTAGGTCCCTAGCCTTTGGTACTGCCTCTTGTTCTTTTTTTTTTTTTTTTGTGGTGAGTTTTTCTGCCTTGTCATTTTGTCTAGATAAGAGTATATGGAGGAGCAAATAAAATACCAAAAGAGTGGCAAACACCCCAGGAAAATATGCTTTAACCAAATCAGAAGAGAGCCCCAAATCGTTGGGGGGAGAAAGGGGATAAAAAGAAGTTAAGGAAAAAAAAAATTAAAAAAAGAAAACAAATAAATAAAAAATATAAAAAAGAATATATATATATATATATATATATATATGATAAACTAGTTAAAAACGTTAAAAAAGAAAAGGGTAAAAGTTAAAAAAATTTAGCAGAAGAAAAAAAACATAAAATTTAAAAAAATTAAATTAACCACAAGACTAAAGAATCATGGGGAGAAAGCCATGAATTCCGTGCTTTGCTTTCTCCCCTCTGGAATTCTGCAGTTCTCCTTGGTAGTTGACCTTGGTCTTGGCTGGATTTCTTGTTGATCTCCTGGGGGAGGGACCTATTGTAGTGATTCTCAAGTGTCTTTTTCCTAAGGTGGAATTGCACCACCCTTACCAGGGGCTGGGCTAAGTAATCCACTGGGGTTCACTTTCGGGAGCTTTTGTCCCCTGAACACTTTCCGTAGAGTTCCGGAGCACGGGAATGAAAATGGCGGCCTCCCAGTCTCTGGCCCAGAGGAGCCGAGAGCTCGGGGTCCCACTCCTCAGTGCGCCCTCAAAGAAAAGAGTCCAATCACTCCCGTCTCCCTGGCCTCTGGCTGTGCTCCGAGCTCACCCAGCCTGCGACCGGTTCAAGGTAAACCCTAGCTGAGAGCTCACTCCTCGGTTCTGTCTCTGTAGCTGGCTTCCCCCGTCTAATACCTGAGATCTCTGTGACACTCAGACACCCCCAATCCTTCTGTGACCCTGCAGGACCTGGGGCCATGCTGACCCCGCATGGGCTTCACCCCGGTTTAGCCTCTGGAGCGATGTCCCTCAGTGGAGCAGACTTTTAAATGTCCTGATTTAGTGCTCTGTTACTCCTCCGCTTGCCGGGAGCTGGTCTCTCCCCCCCACGGTCTATCTTCTTGTCACTTTGGATTCACTTCTCCAGCGGTCCTACCTTTCAGAAAGTGGTTGATTTTCTGTTTCTAGAATTGCTGTTCTTCTTCTCTTCGATCTCCCATTGGATTTGTAGGTGTTTGCAATGGTTTGATAAGCTATCTAGCTGATCTCCTGCTACCTGATGTAGTCTCAGCCTGCTACTTCTCCGCCATCTTGACTCCTCCCCTATTGATTTATTTTAGAGAGAGAGAGAGAAAGCATGAGTGGGAAGGGCAGATGGAAAGGAAGAGAGGACCCCAAGCTGACTCCACACAAGTGTGGAGCCCAACATGGGGCTCAATCCCACGACCCTGAGATCGTGACCTGAGCCTAAGCCAATAGTTGGACACCTAACAGACTGCACCACCCAGGCAACCCAATGCCCAAGATTTTTATTGTTAATCCTGTTTTTCTTTTTTCCCTAAAAGTTATTTTTATAAGTAGTCAACATTTACCCCAATATAATTTTAATAGGCAAAACTTATCCTAACATTTAATTGGCTAGCTGCTATTTCTTTCACACTTGTTTGAAGGGAGTTGTTATTTCTTCTGAAAATGAAAGTTGTTTCTTCATCTGAAGAAATGGGACTTTTAAAAATTGAGTGAAATTCAGTTTCAGCTAAAAAGAAGTTATCCAAAATAAACTAGATAATGTCTGGTCTAGTTGTATACCATGGTTTTGATAAGAACATTTCCCCATCAACATGGCTTAAGTACTTCCCATGTTTAGGACTCAAATTGTGTATTAATTATGTTAACCCTTTAACAGCTCACTATAGAACTCTAGTCAAATCCCTGGATATCATGTAGTCCAATCCCTTATTTATGAACCCAGTGTGTTTTCAACACCTCTGCATCACACAGAGCTCTGAAAAGAATTTTGTAACTTTGATATTATCCAGGCATTTCCATTTAAGTCACACTGTAAAATATAATTGTTTATCACTGGCGGTATGTCTAAATAGTAGAACATAAATATAAATCTTTTTATGTTATGCCTCCATCAAGTTTCTCTGAGGCCTTCCCTTCTCAGAGTGAAGGTTGATACACTTGCCAGGACTTAAGAGCTCTTCTTGATCTGGCTCTTCATTTCTAATCTGTTCTCATCTGTAACTCCTTGCTTGTTTTTGTTTTTAATAAGTAAAGTCTTTTTTTTTTTAAGATTTTATTTATTTATTTGACAGATAGAGATCGCAAGTAGGCAGAGAGGCAGGCAGAGAGAGAGGAGGAAGCAGGCTCCCCGCTGAGCAGAGAGCCCAATGTGGGGCTCTACCCCAGAACCCTGGGATCATGACCTGAGCAGAAGGCAGAGGCTTTAACCCACTGAGCCACCCAGGTGCCCCCCCTCCTTGCTTGTTTATACTGTCTTTCATGCACACTCTTCTTTTTCCTGTTCCTTGAACACATTGGGCACATTACATTATCTGCTTTGGTCTTTGTTCTTACTCTTACCTCTCTTTGAGTATTCTTCCCCTAGACGTTCACACAGCTAGCTCCCTTACTTCCTCCTAGCTCTTAATTGAAAATCACTTACTCAGAAAACCTTACCTGAAGTGTCAACAACCCCACTAGCATTTCTTACCCTCTTTCCTTATGTTCCTCCTTAACAGCTTACATTAAATAACAGCTATTTTGTTTATGTTATTTATTTCCTTTGTCTCCCTCTAGAATGTAAACTCCACAAAAGCAGGGACTTTTGCTTGTTTTATTTATCACTAATGGTGTTCCCAACATCTAGCACACTTCCTGACAAATGGTAAGTTCTCAACTTACAATATTGTTGTATAGTACCTTCTCAAAGTAAAATATTGTTGAAAAAATTAAAATCTCATTTAATGTCACATTTGAAATATATGCCTTAAGAATATATAAAAAAAAACTTTCAAAAGTGTTGGTGAATACAGTGTAAAATACTCCTTAACTTGTCCTTCCTTCCTTCTATTTAAATTTATATCGCATTACATCTGATTATAAATGCTTTCATTTTTATGTAGTAAAAATCTTTTTTCATTTGATATATATTGCAGAAACACTGATTAGTTTCCACTGATGCTATCTATGGTCACTGTTGTTCAATAGTGTTTTCTATTTCTAAGGTAACTTTCCTCTAAGAATTTCAAGTTTTTGCAAAGCTTATTAGCAATGTAGGCAACTGTGTTTCCCAAATTCTTTCAGAGATTGATGTCTTTATTATAATTAATGCATTAGGTTGAAAAATTTAAGTAAAAAGAAAAAACCTGAAAACTACAAATAACTATTTCTGTCTTCCCTCTTTGATCTCCCTTCTCTCACCTACTCCAAAAATTTCATCAGAGAAGACCAGTATCAGAGAAAATAGCATCCCATAGCACTACTGCAATACGAAAACAAACAAACAAACAAAACAAAACAAAACAAAAATCCCAAAAAACAAAATAACACCCAACAATACATAAAAAAACGGTAGTTTTAGCATGCTTTGTGGGCTTGGTGTTCCCGATATTTCAGAAATTCTCTGTTACTAGGAGTGAAATGATATATTTGAGTCATTTTGAGCTGAATCTGATGTGATGTGAGACAAGTATTTTACAATAAGTGTCTTCTATTAGAAAAATGTTTAGACTATGCCTCATAAGCATTATTTACAGTATACCTAGAAATCCTATATTTCATGATGATAACTAGTGTATAAGTAATGGAAAGGAACAAAGCATGTTTCAAAAAGAACCATCCTTAAAAAAAATAATTAGAAATCAGGAAAATATGTTTTTATAAAAGCAACTATGATTATTTAAATTTACTCTCTAAATAAGATATATTCAAATGTATGAATGAAAAATATTGAATTGCTAATCTAAAATATATCTAAATTTCCTTTTCAAAAACAAACAACCCCATGGCTATATGTTCAAAGCTTTAAACTCTTCCAAGTCAGAGGAATAGTGTCCTTTTTCAATGAGCAATAGTAACACTGTTCATTGAATCTTCAGAAGAAATTGTTCTTTAATATATCATGTCCATTAATAAAATATAAATATCTTCATGCAAATAATAGAAATGTGGATCAAAATTTTTGAAGATCACAAAGTTTAATAGCAAGCTGTGTCAAGAGTCTGCAAAAAGAAAACGTTCACACATTATTATATTGTATAAATTTCTGCATGAACAATGAACAGTAAGATGAATATAACTTTAAAAAATTTTATTTTTTTATTTTTTTTAATTTTAAAAATTAAGTACACATAGAACAAACGCATACAGTTAGTTGTTTAGTGTTAGTAAATAAATACAGAGAAATTCTTATACATGGGAGTTAAAAGCTTTATAGTGAACATTTTATTTATTTATTTTAAAGATTTGTTTATTTTATTAGAGAGAGAGAGAGCATGAGTGGGAAGAACAGACAGTCTTAAACCCTGGTGAGCTCAGAGCCCAACGTGGAGCTTGAGCTCAAGACTCTGAGATCGTGACCTGAACCAAAACCGAGTCGGATGTTTAACCAACTGTGCCATCCAGGTGCCCCAAGAGTGGAAATTTTAAAAGGAAGTGCTCAGATATGCCATGGTTGTAAGCTGTTGGCATGAGAAAGCCATAGGTGGGCTAACCGGTAGTGGGACATCCTATGTGATTGGTCAGGAGAAATGCTTGCATTTCTCTGGTTGGTCTTAACTGGATATGGGGGGGAAAATTTAGGGGAACTGTCATTAATTAAGTCTTTCTCTTTAGGGCTGATTGCTATAGGAGTTATGCTTGGCTTCTTGAAGTCATTGCTAGTCATAGTAATCAGACTTCCTGTAAGTCTCACTTCTAGATAGTAGGCTAGCCTCTTGGATTTGTTGTTGAGGTTAATGGATTTCTTTCCTGGGCTGGTTGCTGTAGACTATAGGTCAGAGATCTCTTTTTACTTATGGTCCAGTCATTGTCCAGTTGTGTATGTTCCACATAATGAAAAACATGTGGAACAGATCTATATCCAAAGTGGAGATGAAAGCTCAAATACTTCAAGTCCAATCTAACCCAATGAATTTCAGTTGACTTCCAGATATATGAATATGGGAATACTTGGCTAGTGATTTAATTTCTGAGTTTTAGAGTGGTTTCCTATGTAGTAATGTTGTGACAAGAATGGACTAAATAAATAGTCACAGTCCTAGATGCCTGCATCTAGGGCCAACAAATAGATATCCATTTGAGAGAATAGAGAATCCAAAAAGAATATCACCTATATGCATTTGACCAGCACAGTGTCCTGGGTAACATAAAATCACAAGCTTCAGAGCTAGACTTGCTGGGTTTCCTAATGGTTTGTTGAGTGTCTATTGTGGGCACGGTCTTAGTCTAAGCACTGAGGATACAGTCATAGTCAATGCGGGTGAGGTCACTTTTTTCTTGTTTATGTACTTCTGGAAGAGTAAAAAAAATGAACAAGAAAACTAAACAAAGAATATAATTGCAAATTATGACAAAGAATATGAAAATAAGGACACTGACATAGAGACTCACTCACATCCAAAACTTCATTATATATTAGCAAGTTATTTAATCTAAGACTCAGTTTCCTAAAATATATGTATGATGACTTATGCAGTTGGATAAATCATGTAAACTATTTATAATAGCATCTGACACATAGTATGCCTTTAATCAATGAGATGATAAGGATGATGATGAAGATGATAAAGATGATGATAACACCATCTACTAAGAGTAGGGCGGAATCCAATCCATGGAGTTGAATCAGGGCAAGTCAGTCAGTTCTTTCTTTTCTTCAGTAAGAAACTCATAGGAATAAAAGGGATGACATAAGGAATACAGTGAATGATATTGTAATAGTAACGTAATGGGACAGTTGGTAGCTGTATTTGTGGTGAACATAGCATAATGTATAATCTTGTCAAATCACTAAATTGTACCCCTGAAAATAATGTGACATTGTGTGTCAAATATACTCAAATAAATAAATAAATAAACAAAAGGTAAGAAAAATAGGATAATGAGGAAAAGAAATATCAACCTCTTATGGGCTTCACAGAATCTGTTGGAATACTATAGTAATCGTCCAGGTGAACAAAAATAGAAAGCAGTGTCAAAGGGGATGGATAGATAGGGATAAATGCAGCAATAGTTGGAAGCCAAATTGACATAATTTAATATCTTATCAGCTGCAGATGAAGTAGATAGGGTAAAGCTACAGGGTTCATGAAACTACCAAGATTTTATCTCCACTGTATGTTGGGATATTGGTAGTATTCAATGAAATAGAGAATACAAATGAGCATTTGGAGGAGGAACTTAATGACTTTTAAGCATTCTATTTGTGGGTCTATGTTTATTCAGACAGAAATGCTCAATAGGCACTTGAGGCTTGACCTGGAATTGTGGAAAGAAATTTTGCATTGAGACAGTGATTCAGATATTAATTGCATATAAAATGATAGTGAATGCATAAGATAATAGAAAAATCTATCTATATATCATCTATCTATAATCTATCTATCTTGCTATCTATATGTCATCTATCTATCTACCTACTTATCTAGATCTGCTCCTGGTTTCTGGCATAGTGCTCCCTTGAAATTTCCTAACTGTCTAGAGAACTAGGGACATCTTTTGTTCAAATACTTGATCTTTGGCTCTGGTGTCTGACTTAGAGTCCTAAATCTGTTGAAACTTCCTGGTTGATAGAAGTGTCATTTGTGTTCCAATGAGGCAAATCTAGTGGATTCCTGAATAACTTAAGAATAGGGACTGGCCGTCAGAAAGGCCAAGCCATAATTAGAAGCTCCAGGAGAAGAAGAAGGACTAGTAGTTGAGTTAAAGATGTATTGTGTCTGTGATGAAACCTCCATAAATGTCTCTAAAACATGGGGTTGGATAGCTTCCAGATTGGATAATATACCCGTATGCTGGGGAAGTCATGGGCCCAAACTCAATGGGAACAGAAGCTCCTGTGCTTGGGAGCTTTCCAGAACTTTCTCTTTGTATCTCTCCAGTTAGCTGTTTCTCTGTATCCTTTCTTATATCCTTTTAAAATATAACTGACCAGTAAGCATAAGTGTTCCTCTGAGTTTTGTGATCATTCTAGCACATTATCAAACCCAAGGAGGGAATCATGGGACCCAGGATTTAGAGATAGACTATTAGAAGTACAGGGGACAGTCTTGGACTTGCAATTGGCACCTGAAGGGAGGGGCAGGTAAATAGTATCAAAACTGATTGAGGTAAATTGTAGGACACTCAGCTGATGTCAGAGAATTGCTAGATGTATGGAAAACCCACGTATTTGGTGTTAAGAAGTGAAGTGTGTTATACTATGAGAGAAAAGGAGAAAGACCAAAGTGTTTTCCTTCTACAGAAAGTTACAGATATAATAAATACTTGAAAAGTTAAAGAAGTAAGAGAAAGTAATTTAAGAAATATGTAGATGTCAGCAGGAAAAGATGTTTTCAATAATGATGAGGTAAGAAATTGTCAAATGAAGGTGAAAAGCCCAGTAAGATAAATTTTGAGGCATGACCATTGCATATGAAAATTAAAAGATCATTAATAGCCTTTGAAGGAATAATTTTATGAAGAATATGTATGAAAAAGCAACTAAAGTGGGTTGAGATGTAATTCAGACCTTAGGATATAGAACAAAACAGGTATAAATTGCTCTTTAGGGAAGTTTGGCAATGCAAAGGTAAAGAATGGGACAAATGAAATAGGCACGTTAGAAATAAAGAACTGTCTGGTTTTAAGATGAGAGGGATTTATGTGCACTTGGGTGATAAGGAGCAAGGAGCAGCACAGTGATTGAAACTGCAGGAGTAAGTTAAGCACGGTTCCTGGGAAGCTGGAGGAAATGAGCAGGCTCTCATGTAAGCCACAAATCTCTCTGAGGGTCTAACTTCTCTGTGGGAAAAGTGTTATGTATAAGATAAGCCCTATTTTTAAGTGTAGTATCTCTGAAATCTAACTTCTTTTCCTGGTATATAACATTTCTACTTTGCCTCAGAACAAACTGCAACAGAACTTCCCTTTCTTTCTAGCTTTGCAGTGCTTAAAAGAAACAAGGATATCCTAAACTAAACAAAGAAAAACAACAACAACAACAAAAACGAGGATATCCTTTCTTTTCCTCTTTCCAGTGTAAATTGCCACTTCTTCATTTGAGAGTCCCCACATTTTACACACTATTTATGACTACCAGATTTCTTAGGAAGGACACACTACTATTTGTACATGGACTGAAACTCATTCTGTTTCCAGTCCTTTCTTTTTCTCACTTTCTTGCTCATTATGGAATGATTTGTGCCATTTTGTTCATATGCAGCTAAGAGTAATATCCCTTCTTTGGTTCCAAATCTGTTCTACTACATATTTGCCTTTCAATTTTATCCTATTTTTTCTTTTGCTAATATGCACTAAAGTTACCACTTATTTTTATTGGATATTTTAATATTAAAAATTAAGTTCAAACATTAAATGATGGTTCATAATTATTTCTATACTTTATCAAGCTAAGTCAGTATTTTTATAAAACTCTCAAATTTTGTAATATGAGCAGATTCTTTTTTTTTTCTTAAAGATTTTATTTATTGACAGAGATCACAAGTAGGTAGAGAGGCAGGCAGAGAGAGAGAGAGAGAGAGGGAAGCAGGCTCCCTGCCAAGCAGAAAGCCTGATGCGGGCTCGATTCCAGGACCCTGGGATCATGACCTGAGCCTGAAGGCAGAGGCTTTAACCCACTGTGCCACCCAGGTGCCCCAATATAAGCAGATTCTTAATCTTTCAATATATTTTACAAAATTTTCCATGGATTTAGTCATTTGCTTTATGTTCTCTGATCTGTTTTCTTTTGTATTCTGCTTTTTTGGAAAATGCCTGCTTTAGCTGCCTGCATCATCTGGAGTGTCTCTTTTGCACAGCTGCCTTCGACTTGTACTATAGAAAAAGGGTTATAGAGACTTTGTATTTGGACAGGAAAAGGCGCTTCTAGATGAAGTCTCAACCAAAAATGGTTGTAAAATGGGCAGAAATAGTTAACGTTATAAAATAACTTTTTTTAAAAAAGGCTATTTAATTGTCAGAGAAAGAGAGCATGCGCACAAGCTGGGGAAACAGCAGCCAGAGGCAGAAGCAGGCTCCCCGCTGAGCAAGGAGCCAGACACAGGACACCATCCCAGGACCCTGGGATCATGACCTGAGCTGAAGGCAGAGCCTTAACTGACTGAGCCACCCAGGCACCCCAACTTCAGAAAATAACTTTTTAAAAACTTTCTCCTTGACATAACCGTCACAGTTTTATTGCTTATCCAGTTTCAGTTCTCTATCCCAGAAGATACCACAAATAAGGAGTAGGTATGCCTTTGGAAGTTTGTCTTCAGGAAGCGTACTCCAAGAGAATCAGCATTTGACAATGCTTTGTTGTGTAAATATCATATCATGCTATTTAAAAATTTGTTTTATATTTTACTAATAAAACATGTGGCATTTTTATAGCTTTTCTGAGGTATAATTGATACACAATTGCATCATTTAATAGTACAATTTAATGAATTAGGACATAGGAAAACAACTGTGCTATCATCACCACAATCAAGATAATAGACATATTCAACACCCTGCAAAGTTTCCTTGTTTCTCTCTGTTGTTTGTCTTTTTTTTTTTTTTTCTTTTATGGTAAAAGTACTTAATGTGAGATCTACTCTCTTAAATTTTGAAGTATACAATACCATGTCATTAGCTGTAAGTATTAGGTTTTACAGAAGATATCTATAACTCTTTAATCTAGTAAATGGTTTTTTAAAAGTAATATAGCAATTTGGGGTGCCTGGGTGGCATAGTCAATTAAACATCCAGCTCTTGGTTTTGGTTCAGATCGTGATCTCAAGATCATGAGTTTGAGTTCCATGTCAGGCTCTGTGCTCACCCCGGAGTCTCCTTAAACTCTCTCTGCCCCTCCCCAGTTTTTTCTCTCTCTCTCAAATAAATAAATAAATCTTTAAAAAAAAAAAAGTAATATGGCAATTTGAAAAAATGATTCCTTTTTTTTTGGTCCAGAATTAGTGATTTTTTTTCTTTTCTTTTTTTTTTTCTTTTCTTTTCTTTTTTTTTTTTTTTTTTTTGAATCAGCTAGATCTGGAACTAAGGATACTTGGTCACTTTACTGTATAATATAGCTAAAAAGCTTATTTCAAGGAAAATCAGAGAAAGGCAAAAGATTTTCTGATTTCTAGTCATAGCTGAGGACACAGAAAAATAAATCTATTAAGACATTGGCACTCGGCCGAGACAAGATGGCGGGGAAGTAGGAGGAGGCGCCTTTTCAACCTGCACCCTAAAGTGAGCTGATTACCTACCAAAGAACTCCGATCACCCATGAAATCAGCCTGAGATCAGAATTATACACGTCTGGATCTCTACGGGGGCCAGAAGACGCCAGTGGGCAGGTAAAGTGGAGTGGGAACGTCAGACTGATATCGGAAGATAAACAAAAGGGGGAGGGAGCCACCAGAGGTGACCGACTGGAAAATAATACCCCAATACGAGAGTGCCCGGCATCTGGGGACCAGCATTAACTTGGAGTCTTGTTGAAAGCACTCAAAAGAGCAAAGACTCGAGCGGGGAAATTGTGGGAATCGGGGCGGATAGGGATAGGGGCTTAAGTCCCCAGACCCAGGGCAGCATCCCCTGGCGCTGAGCCGGAGAGTGCGGTGGAGAAACCTGGTCTTTGTCCCGGAGCCGCCAGTGCGCCCGAGAACGGGTGGAGTCCGGCTCCCGTGAGGGGCTGGGAGCCACACCAGACGGCAGAACGCGCACCTTACTGGAGATGCGCGCGTGCCTCAACCTCCCCTGAGAGAGGTGCACGCCCAGCCTGGTGTTCTGGGACCCACGCGGCGATAGACCCACGCGGCGATAGAGCCGATAGAGCTGGAGGCGCCGCGCCCCAAACCATCCCCTGGGAGAGGTGCGCGCAAGCCCTGAGCTCTTAGCCCCAGCCAGCGGGAAAATCTCAGTGTGCGATTGCTGCTTGGAACCTCTCTGGCAGTCTGGAGCTGCCCAGACAGCCACAGCTGCCTTGGTTTTGCGTACAAGCAGGAGATCCTGCGTCCCCAGGGACCGTGACTCAGAACCTGCTCTGCCAGCGGCCCAGCGGCTGCAGCACCTGCAGGGGAGCAGACTGAGGCTTCTCTCTGAGAGGGAGGTTGGGGTGCAGTTTTCTTTCCTCTAAACCTCCAAAAACCATCAAAAGCTGTCAAGGCGAGAGAAAAGAAGTGAACAAACATAAAAACCTCCAGAGAACAAAAACCTGAAAAAAAACGTTTTTCTCAGAGCCCACCCCCTTGAGGGGGTCGGGAGGACTTAACTCAGGGAACATCATTGACTGAAAACCCACGTGGCAGCCCCCTCCCCCAGAAAACAAATCAGGAAAAAAAAAAAAAAAGACTACAAGAGAACAACCACCACTACTTCATAGATACAACTTTTATTTTTAATTCTTTCCCACTATTCTGGTTCATTTTTTTTCTTTTTTAATATAGATAATTTTTTAACCTATTTACCATCACAGTGAGATGTCCAGTACATCAAATTCCATGATAAACTTCTAACCTGAATTTTTTGATACATACACATGTGTTTTTCTTTTGCTTTTCTATTTTCTTAATTTTTAAAAAAATTTTTAATTTAGTTTAGTCCAGTTTATTCCTTTTTTATTTTTATTTTCTAATATTCATATAGAGTTAAACTTCAAGGTAATCCCCTTTCTCCAAGCAATGCTACCCCTATAGGTGAACCAATTTTTAAGCCCCCTTTTTCTTAGGAAAGTTGAGTCCTTTAACAAAGATATCAAGATACATCCAGGAAGAATCAAAATAACCTTCCTCGCCCACACCGAGAATCTATAACCATGCTCCCATCTTTTTCTTCTGCCAGTGTCTCTGTGTATTTATGTTTGTCCGGATAGTATATAAATCTTATACTTGGGGTTCTTCTTGACGAGGCTCCTCCTTTTTTTTGCTTATATATATATATATTTTCTCTCGTCATATACTTTTATCAGTCTTTTTGTTTGTCTGTTTTTGTTTGTATACGTCATAAACCTTACCCTGGGGCCCATTTGGGCTGAACCTTCACTTTTATCTTCCCTTTTTTTCCTGTCTCTCTCTCTCCCTCTTTTTTCTTTTTCTTTTCTTTTTTCTCTCATTTGGGTGGGGAATCCTGAGTGCTCAGAAGCGTTCCAGGGTGCACCTTGACTGCACCACGGTCAATACATCCAGCTACATCTGTCCAGTCATCTCTCACCAAAATGACTAGGAGGAGGAATCCCCAACAGAAGAAAAATACAGAGGATGGGCCTTCTGCAACAGAGCTAACGGC
This sequence comes from Martes martes, assembly GCF_963455335.1. NCBI lineage: Eukaryota > Metazoa > Chordata > Mammalia > Carnivora > Mustelidae > Martes > Martes martes. The sequence goes on from NC_137894.1 coordinate 88,510,718, forward strand.
TATCAACATAGACAATATGTCAGAAAGAGAATTCAGGCTAACAATTATCCAGGCAATAGCTAGGTTGGAGAAAGCCATGGATGACCAAACAGAATTGATTAGGGCAGAATTGAAAGCGACCAGAGAGGAGGTTCATAATGTTAGGGCAGAGCTGAAGGCCACCAGGGATGAGGTTCACAACGCTCTCAATGAGTTCCAATCTAATCTAAATTCTCTAAAAGCTAGGGTAACTGAGACAGAAGATAGAATTAGTGATCTGGAGGACAAACAAATAGAGAGAAAGGATCAGGAGGAAGCCTGGAACAAACAGCTTAGAAGCCACGAAAACAGAATCAGGGAAATAAATGATGCCATGAAACGTTCCAACGTCAGAATTATTGGAATCCCTGAAGGGGAGGAGAAAGAAAGAAGTCTAGAAGATATAGTGGAACAAGTTTTTCATGAAAATTTTCCCAATCTTGCGAATGGAACAAGTGTTCATGTACTAGAAGTAGAAAGGTCCCCCCCCAAGATTATAAATTCAAAAAAAAACATCCAGGCACCTCATAGTAAAATTGAGGAATCATAATTGTAGATACAATCTCTTGAAAGCCGCTAGGACAAAGAAGCTCCTTACATACAGAGGAAAGCCCATCAGAATAACGTCAGACCTGTCCACAGAGACCTGGCAAGCCAGAAAGGGCTGGCAAGATATATTCAGGGCACTAAATGAGAAGAACATGCAGCCAAGAATACTTTATCCAGCAAGACTGACATTCAAAATGGATGGAGAGATAAAGAGTTTCCAAGACCGGCAAGGCTTGAAAGACTATGCAACCACCAAGCCGACACTGCAGGAAATATTAGGGGGGGTTCTATAAAAGAGGAAAAATCCTAAGAATAGCATTGAACAGAAATATAGAGACAATCGACAGAAAGAAAGACTTCAAAGATAACACAATGTCAATAAAAACGTATCTCTCAATAATCTCTCTCAATGTGAATGGCCTAAATGCACCCATAAAACGACACAGGGTTGCAGATTGGATAAAACGACAGGACCCATCCATATGTTGTCTACAAGAGACCCATTTTGAACCTAAAGATACACCCAGACTGAAAGTGAAGGGATGGAGAAGCATCTTTCACGCCAATGGGCCTCAAAAGAAGGCCGGGGTAGCGATTCTCATATCAGATAAATTAGATTTTAAACTAAAGACGGTAGTCAGGGATACAGAAGGACACTACATCATTCTTAAAGGGACTATCCACCAAGATGATCTAACAATTGTAAATATCTATGCCCCCAATATGGGAGCAGCCAATTACATAAGAAAACTATTAATCAAGATAAAGAGTCATATTGATATGAATACATTAATAGTAGGAGATCTTAACACGCCTCTCTCAGAAATAGACAGATCATCGAAGCAGAAAATCAATAAAGAAATAAGAGCATTGAATGATACATTGGACCAGATGGACCTCATAGATATATACAGAACATTCCACCCTAAAACAACAGAATACTCATTCTTCTCAAGTGCACATGGAACCTTCTCCAGAATAGACCACATACTGGGTCACAAATCAGGGCTCAACTGATACCAAAAGACTGAGATTATTCCCTGCATATTCTCAGATCACAATGCTTTGAAACTGGAGCTCAATCACAAGGAAAAGTTCAGAAGGAACTCAAATACCTGGAAGCTAAAGACCACCTTGCTTAAGAATGCTTGGATCAACCAGGAGATCAAAGAAGAACTTAAACAATTTATGGAAACCAATGAGAACGAAGACACTTCACTCCAAAACCTATGGGATACAGCAAAGGCGGTCCTAAGGGGGAAATTCATAGCCATCCAAGCCTCCCTCAAAAAAATTGAAAAATCCAGAATACACCAGCTGTCTCTACACCTTAAAGAACTGGAGAATCAACAACAAATCAAACCAACTCCACACGTAAGAAGGGAAATAATCAAGATTAGAGCAGAGATCAACGAGGTAGAAACCAGAGATACAGTAGAACGTATCAACGAAACTAGAAGCTGGTTTTTTGAAAGAATCAATAAGATCGATAAACCATTGGCCACACTAATCCAAAAGAAAAGAGAGAAAGCCCAAATTAATAAAATTAAGAATGAAAAGGGAGAGATCACAACTAACACCAAGGAAGTAGAAACAATCATCAGAAGCTATTATCAACAGTTATATGCCAATAAGCTAAGCAACCTAGATGAAATGGATGCATTCCTGGAAAACTATAAACTCCCAAAATTGAACCAGGAAGAAATTGACAACCTGAATAGACCGATATCTAGTAACGAGATTGAAGCAGTGATCAAAAACCTCCCAAAAAACAAGAGCCCAGGACCTGACGGATTCCCTGGGGAATTCTATCAAACTTTCAAAGAAGAAATAATACCTATTCTCCTGAAGCTGTTTCAAAAAATTGAAGCAGAAGGAAAACTTCCAGACTCTTTTTATGAAGCCAGCATTACCCTGATCCCCAAACCAGGCAAAGACCCTACCAAAAAGGAGAATTTCAGACCGATATCACTGATGAATATGGATGCTAAGATTCTCAACAAGATCCTAGCAAACAGGATCCAACAGCACATTAAAAAGATTATCCACCATGACCAGGTAGGATTCATCCCTGGGTTACAAGGATGGTTCAACATTCGCAAATCAATCAATGTGATAGAACAAATCAATAAGAGAAGAGAGAAGAACCACATGATCCTCTCCATTGATGCAGAAAAAGCTTTTGACAAAATCCAGCATCCGTTCCTGATTAAAACGCTTCAAAGTATAGGGATAGAGGGAACATTCCTGAACTTCATCAAATCTATCTATGAAAAACCCACAGCAAATATCATCCTCAATGGGAAAAAGCTTGCAGCCTTCCCATTGAGATCAGGAACACGACAAGGATGCCCACTCTCACCACTCTTGTTCAACATAGTATTAGAAGTCCTAGCAACAGCAATCAGACAACAAAGAGAAATAAAAGGTATCCAGATTGGCAAGGAAGAAGTCAAACTCTCTCTCTTCGCAGATGACATGATTCTTTATATGGAAAACCCGAAAGACTCCACCTCCAAACTACTAGAACTCATACAGCAATTCAGTAATGTTGCAGGATACAAAGTCAATGTCCAGAAATCAGTGGCTTTCTTATACACTAACAATGAAAATACAGAAAGGCAAATTAGAGAATCGATTCCATTTACTATAGCACCAAAAACCATAAGATACCTCGGAATAAACCTAACCAAAGAGGTTAAAGATCTGTACTCGAGGAACTACAGAACACTCCTAAAAGAAATTGAAGAAGACACAAAAAGATGGAAGACCATTCCATGCTCTTGGATGGGAAGAATAAACATCGTTAAAATGTCTATACTGCCCAGAGCAATCTATACTTTTAATGCCATTCCAATCAAAATTCCACCAGTATTTTTCAAAGAGCTGGAGCAAATAATACTAAAATTTGTATGGAATCAGAAGAGACCCCGAATTGCTAAGGAAATGTTGAAAAACAAAAATAAAACTGGTGGCATCACGTTACCTGATTTCAAGCTTTACTACAAAGCTGTGATCACCAAGACAGCATGGTACTGGCATAAAAACAGACACATGGACCAGTGGAACAGAGTAGAGAGCCCAGATATGGACCCTCAACTCTATGGTCAAATAATCTTTGACAAAACAGGAAAAAATATCCAGTGGAAAAAAGACAGTCTCTTCAATAAATGGTGCTGGGAAAACTGGACAGCTATATGTAGAAGAATGAAACTTGACCATTCTCTTACACCGTACACAAAGATAAACTCGAAATGGATAAAAGACCTCAACGTGAGACAGGCATCCATCAGAATCCTCGAGGAGAACATAGGGAGTAACCTCTTTGATATCAGCCACAACAACTTCTTTCAAGATATGTCTCCAAAGGCGAAGGAAACAAAGGCAAAGATGAACTTCTGGGACTTCATCAAGATAAAAAGCTTCTGCACAGCAAAAGAAACAGTCATCAAAACAAAGAGGCAACCCACGGAATGGGAGAAGATATTTGCAAATGACAGTACAGATAAAAGGTTGATATCCAGGATCTATAAAGAACTCCTCAAACTCAACACACACAAAACAGATAATCATATTAAAAAATGGGCAGAAGATATGAACAGACACTTCTCCAATGAAGACATACAAATGGCTACCAGACACATGAAAAAATGTTCATCATCACTAGCCATCAGGGAGATTCAAATCAAAACCACATTGAGATACCACCTTACACCAGTTAGAATGGCCAAAATTAGCAAGACAGGAAACAACGTGTGTTGGAGAGGATGTGGAGAAAGGGGAACCCTCTTACACTGTTGGTGGGAATGCAAACTGGTGCAGCCACTTTGGAGAACAGTGTGGAGATTCCTCAGGAAATTAAAAATAGATCTTCCCTATGACCCTGCAATTGCACTGCTGGGTATTTACCCCAAAGATACAGATGTAGTGAAAAGAAGGGCCATCTGTACCCCAATGTTTATAGCAGCAATGGCCACGGTCGCCAAACTGTGGAAAGAACCAAGATGCCCTTCAACGGATGAATGGATAAGGAAGATGTGGTCCATATACACTATGGAGTATTATGCCTCCATCAGAAAGGACGAATACCCAACTTTTGTAGCAACATGGACAGGACTGGAAGAGATTATGCTGAGTGAAATAAGTCAAACAGAGAAAGTCAAGTATCATATGGTTTCACTTATTGGTGGAGCATAACAAATAATATAGAGGACAAGGGTAGATGGAGAGGAGAAGGGAGTTGAGGGAAATTGGAAGGGGAGGTGAACCATGAGAGACTATGGACTCTGAAAAACAACCTGAGGGTTTTGAAGGGGCGGGGTGGGAGGGTGGGGGAACCAGGTGGTGGGTATTAGGGAGGGCACAGATTGCATGGAGCACTGGGTGTGGTGAAAAAACAAAGAATACTGTTACGCTGAAAATAAATAAAAAATTAAAAAAAAATTATTAACATTGCCACATTGTTTTTATTCACTAAAAAAAAAAAAAAAAAAAAAAAAAAAAAGACATTGGCACTCTTGGGTGCCTGGGTGGCTCAGTGGGTTAAGCCTCTGCCTTCAGCTCAGGTCATGATCCCAGAGTCCTGGGATCGAGTCCCGCATCGGGCTCTCTGCTGGGCGGGGAGCCTGCTTCCTCCTCTCTCTCTGCCTGCCTCTCTGCCTACTTGTGATTTCTGTCTGTCAAATAAATAAATAAAATTTAAAAAAAAGACATTGGCACTCTAATTCAGTACTGAATTAGTGTTCATTTGATTTTTAACATTGAGCTGAACTTTGCCATGAATATAGTGAACCCGCAATCTTTATTCTTCTAATTTAATTAAACAGAAACTAAGGATCCCAGGACTTAAATTATGAGTTACAAACTGATTGGATAAGACAAAAAACTTGTCAGAATTATGTCAATATGGCAAAAAAGCTACTTATTAAATATTATCTTATTATTGTTCCAATTTTAGTATATGTGCTGCCGAAGCGAGCACTTATTATCTTATTATTGTTCACATTTCACTACTGAGAAAATAAAAGAAAATAAAAGTTCATTGAAATACCTTTATTGTATGCACAAAATAAGTCACTTAGATTCTTTATTCAAGTCATTGAAATACCTTTATTGTATGCACAAAATAAGTCACTTAGATTCTTTATTCAAGTCATTAAAGAACTCTAGTTCAAAGAGGTGAATTGCGCATGGCATTTTGTGTCCTCTGAAGAGAGACTCTAAACTTCAAACTGTATGAACTCACTACATAAAGTGGGGAGCAGAAAAAAAGATTGATATTTCATTGTGCAATTTTGAAGGACTGGAAAAAGGGAACATGCTAAAAGCTTCTAGAAATGGAAGTATGTCTTTTACAAGGGAATAAGATTCAGGTTGACCTCAGGTTGGCTCTGATCAGAAAAACTGAATACAAGGAGACCTTGAAGCAAGATCTTTCAAAGTTTGGAATCAGTGTTATTATGGACCAGGAATTATATACACCATTAAACAGTTAGGTAAATCTGAAGCTAAGCCCCTCCTCCAAAACCAACAAAAAGCAGCATTTTCAAGTATAAAATAATTTTGAAAATTTACCATTCATTATATCTCTAATGACAAAAAGTTAACAAAACAAAAATAAAAACAAAATAAATAGGTAACAAGGAATAAAGTAATTGTATACATTAAAAAATGAGTTCGAAGTAAAATAAACCCCAAATTAAAATAACATAAGACACCTAAAATCAATTGGTAAAAATTAGAGAAGGGAATTCCTGGGTTTCAATGGATATGTTTTCAAAAACAACAACAAAAAATGAAATGCATTCAATACAATAAATTAAAGAACTATTTGACTATACTATAAGGCTTTTGTTTCTTTTCTTCAGAAGAAAAGAAATAAAAGGCTGGAAACCCAAATTAGAATATAAGGAAAAGCCATAATCAGTATCTTTAGCAAATTTATGTTTTAATATTTTATCATTTTTGAATACTTGATGGCTCCATAAAAAATAAAATTTAATTTAAACTAATGAACAAATAACAAATTACTAATTACTAATGAACAAATATAAAAAAGTTTATAATTGAGCAGATTTCTTAATTCTTAAGATTTTAGAATATTCAATTGCCTAGTAATAATATTTTGATCTATGCTTCTTCATACGCAAGATGGAGAGAAAAATCCGTAGAAAAGTAAAAACTAGAGGCTAAAAAAACTGGTAGTTTATCATTACCATGTAATCCTTGTAGTCAATGTACAGAAGCAAACACTGAATATTTATCACATATCATTCTTGTTCATTCTATTTATGTGAAAGTTCTTGAGTGGGAAATATATTCCCCAAATATTTTCCAAATATTCTCTCCTGTAAATTATTAATTTTATTATCCCTTTTAAAAGGTACTCTATAAAATATCATATGTATGTATTTATAATAAGATAGAATTTAACGCATTTCAGAAAATTTGATTTTTATTACCGAAACTACTTCAAAGGTCTTTTTGTTCTTTCTACCATATAAACTGTCCTCATACAGTCAGTGATTCACTTTGACTGTATATGGGCAAAAATGTTGGGAAGAAAATTACTTGCTTGTATTTAGGTCATTTTTCCATATAATCAGAGAAATAAGAATAAAGATAAAACAGAAAAGGTAGAGAAAGAACATAGGTGTAAAATATTCTATCTTTGATTTTAATAGGTCTGACCAAAATTACATTATCAACAACTAACTACTTTCAGTCCTAGTTTGATTATTAAAATAATTCAGTTAACACTGTAAATCTTTGAAAAGTGTCTGGTTGCTTAAATAATAACATTTTTTATGACTAGCTTTTATTTTGTAAATAAATTAATGTCATTCTTAGGGAAGAATATGATAAATTTAATATTTATTAAATGGTGACATAAAGGAGGAAGTTATACTAAAATTTTATTTAAGTAGTCTTTTCTAGTTAGATGGTTTCCAAGGAACTTAATTTCATTACCTCATAATTATCCCTTATTTATTTTTCACAAGTTCCTTTTTCAGACTGTTTTTGCTTTTATTTAAGCAACCAGACACTTCTCAAAAGATATTTACATTCTGCTATTTGTATTAGAAATATAAATGTAACATTTTGCCTATTAGATTGGACCATGAAAACATAATCTATATTCAAGTATCATTTTCCCTGTAGGTTTAACACCTGGAGACTGGGTGGTTACATTTCACAGGTTACAGTATATGTTGTAGTCCTCTGTGAAATGTATTATATTTTTTTTCCATAATTAGAAAATTCAAGTTTTTGAAGGAATGTGATCATCAGGACAATAAATATATACATGTACCAATGATTTCTTATAAATAAGGTTTGTCTATAATTTTAAATGTGTTAAAATTTAAATTTTAAATTTATTGCAATGCTTACTTCACTGATATTAAATGGAAAAATTTATGAGAAGGTGGAAACAGAAGAAGCAGAGTCTACAGACAGTATTTCACTTTCCCCATGTTCTGTTTGAAGCACAACAGTCCTATCTACATGTCTTCAGCACTGACACCTTCACATTATAGCATATTATAGAACTGTGCCTGCATGAAAACCTAACCCAAGAGAAGAAAGTTTCTAAATAGTGCCTAAAACTGTGGAGTTACTCAATAAAAAAATATTTGAAATAAATAATTGCTAAAAGATAAGTTCATAAATCAGCATAATGAAGTGAAAAAGACTGAGGAGGGGGAGCCTGGTGGTGGGTACTAAGGAGGGCATGTATTGCATGGAGCACTGGGTGTGGTGCAAAAACAATGAATACTGTTATGCTGAAAAGAAATTTAAAAAAAAAAGAAAAAAAAAAGAAAAAGACTGAGGACATGAGAAAATAAATAGAAAAACAAAGCAGTTCTAAAAAATGTAATAAAAAGGGGTGCCTGGGTGGCTCAGTCAGTTAAGTATCCAATTCTTGGTTTCCATCAGGTCATGATCTCACGGTCATGAGATAAGCTTGTTGGCACTGCGTTTATTCAGAGTCTGCTTGAGACTCTCTCTTCCTCTCCCTTTACCCCTCCCCCTGTAAAATAAATAAGTAAAAATCTTAAATTAAAAATGTAATAAATTATCAAAAATACACTAAAAAAGAACAAAAAAGATATTGTAATTTGAGAGGCAAACTGAATGTCAAGGAAATTTGATAAAGAAAGAACAACTCTGAGGCTTTTTTATGCTATAGAATGTGAGAAATAAATTTTAAATATATTCAACATCTTGGCAGAAAAATGTGCATTATATATTCCCAAGAGGTAAACATGGACTAGCATTAGGGCTTCTCTAATAATAGTTGTCAATACCGAAAACTGATGTAACAAATGTTTATAGATCTTAAGGGGAAAAAAAAAATGTAGTCTTAAGAACATTTATCCAGTCAAGTCTTCATTGAAGTATAAAAACAGTAGACTTTCACTAACATAAACACACATATAAACTGTTCTTGAGGAAAAGATAAACTTCACTTAGCAATTAAATTGAGCCAGGTAAAGAAATGAAAATAGATACGAAAGAAAAAATCTGAGATAAAATGACTGATGATGAGTATGGATTGACATGATGAGCATATAAAGAAATTAAGTATTTCTGTCACTTATAACTATGTAAGAGTATGAAATGCCATAAACAATGTTATTATAAAATAATGACTAATAAAATTGAAATGTGCACAGAAGGGAGAAGAAAGGACATAGGAGAGTGCTAGTGCCCTTAAGACACATAGCAGGCTATCAGCAGATATTTTAGAAATGAAAGGATATGTTTTTAAAAGCCCAAAACCCAAAACCACAACCTCTCACTGTGTTTCATAGTTCTTTTGAACATTATAGGGAGATTTTAGAAATAATATCTCCTGTAATAAAGAAACACTCATCTGAAGGTAAGAAATACCGTTAGTTTTATTTCTGATTAAAGGAAAGTATTTAGGGGGCACTTGGGTGGCTCGTTGGTTAAGCATCTGACTCTTGCTTTCAGCTCAGGTTGTGATCTCGGGGATGTGCGATTGAACCCCACCTGGGGCTCTGTGCTGGGCATGGAGCCTGCTTAAGATTCTCCCTTCTCCCTCTGCCCCTCCCCAACCCTCTAAAAAAATATAAATTATTTAGGATCCTGGAAAGGACCAACGAGATTTCTCCTGAACTTTAACCACAAACCCACTTAAAATTTCAGTATGTACTGAATAGAGTTGAACATTTCAGTTTGGAAAATGACTGTGTGTATGTTTAGGAATACAATGCTAAGAGCTTTTTTGGAAATTCTGGTTACTATTATTAGATAAGAAAAGTGAAATTAGTGCCACAGATTTTTAAAATAGGTAGCAAACATATCAGTATTTGTGGATTATTTGTCTATCTAGATCTAAGGGATTTAGCTGTGTAAAAAGGAAAGAATCAATTAAAATGTTCAGAGTGTGGTTAATGACAGAACTTGTGCTCTCAATCAGTTCTTTTCTTATACTTTTTTAATGTTGGTAGATTTTCATCCATGAATCTATTGCATTTCTGCACATCTTACCATGCAGTGGCATTGGCCTTTTTGATAATATTTTCAAGGATGTTTATATAACAAACATCTTTGAAAGACTGAGATAGTGTTTCCCTCTGGTGAACAGGTCATATTTGTTTACTGTCCAGTATAATAAACAAAACGTCCTCCTTCGGTTATTTATACAAGATTCGTAATTCCCTAAGCTTTACAATTCTCAGCTGTGATGTGATCATACTGTGTGCAAAATGTCTGTGTGGGCTCTACTCCACATAGATCTTTGGTAGTTAATGTCAAGGAGATCTATCAAAAGCATGAAGATCAGGCTGCTTGCAGCATCATGGGTAATAAAGTCCTTTGTCTCTATCCCAGAATACTTGTGTCTCCCATCAGCATACATGAAATTGTGGCAAGCTAATTTGTTACCTATAAATAGGGTAAATTCTCATAATTTTCACAATTCTTGACAAAATGGCCACTTAAAAGATATAGTGAATGTGACATATTTAACTAGAGGTAAACTCTAGTATACATGAAGATGTAAAATGTTATATAGTAGGCATTTAGAGATTATGAGGTAAATAAATTCTTCAGTAAATGATGTTAGGGCAACTCGCTGGGGTGGTGCCACCAAGGAGTAGGAAATAATCTCATTCCTTTCTCCAAAATGAATTATAAATGATCAATGTGATGATGTAAAACTACAAAACATTTATTGCAAAGCAAACACAAACAAGGCAAAAAAAAAAAAAAACCCACAAAATTTTGAACATAAACAAGTTTAGAATACAAAGAACAACCTGAGAAAGGAAAAAAGGGGGATAGGTCAATGAAGGTAAATATTCAGGTTTAAAATAAAACCAACAAAACGGCCTAGGTATATTGTAGACAATACAGAAATCAATACATATATGTATATATAGAATGTATATAAGAGCACCCTCAAGCTGGATTTCAGAGAGAATTTAATAATGGAATATATTCACAGGTATGGTCACATTTAAGAAAAACACCAGGAAATATTAAGTAACCCAATGACCAGCATTTTTAGGAGACTGTCGCCAGTCCTGGGTGTGGAAGGGTGACGGTTAAGCCAGCTAAGAGCTTGATCCATGGAACAGACAGCAGCGGGTCAAAACTCACGCTGAGAAGTTCTAACTGCCAATGTGTTGAGGCAGGCAGGACAGAGAAGGGCAGTGGAAGGATTTTCAGGGATTGAAAATGATGACAAGCCAGAATTTCATTCTTCAGGGGCATGCAAACAAAAAAATATATTATTTTTCATACATCAATAATTCTATATTTGCAAATCTATGTGGAATTAGACTTAAACATCTAAGGAACCAAAAGTTGACCCAAGCTTTCTAGAAGACATTCTGATCAGTCATAGAAAAATACATGACACATTTTTATTAATTAGCATTAACTTGTTAATATAATCACTATCATCACTGTAAATTGTATCCAATATATTTATATTTAAATTGGTGATTTCTGGTGATTTTAAACTTCTTTAGGTACATATATTTCAGTATAACTTGATAATCTTTATTTTTTTAATTTATTTTTTTAGCAGTGAGCTGTTTTTAGTTTTATTAAAAGAAACAAGGGGAGCCTGGGGTTAATAAACCCACACTTGGCTTGGACGCAGGTCATGATCTCATGGTCATGGTCGTAGGATTGAGCCCTATATTTGGCTTCCCACTCAGAGCAGAGTCTGCCTCAGATTTTCTTCTTCTCTCTCTGCCCCTCCCTGCTTGTGCAGGCTCTTTCTCTTTAAAATAAGCGAATAAAATGTTTTTTTATTAAAGAGAAATAAATATAAAGCAAATTGGCCCCTATAGAGAAGTTTGAGTGAAACAATATTTTAAAGTGTTTGAGATCTGAAATAGAACATTAGAACACCTAGTATGAACACTAGGTTTAACACTGGACTACCCCTAAATCTCCTCTAGTTTTATATATTTTTTAAAATGTTTATTTTTATATTTATGCAATCAGATTTTCATACATCCCTATAAAATTTTAAGCGTTTTAGTTTTATTTTCAAGAAATCTTATCACTCTCCTCCCATCCAGTTTGTGGCATTCTATAGTTACTGTGTATTTACATTTGCTACGTTGGAGATGGTAAAGAGTTTTTTTTTTTAAGTTTAAAATTCTTGAATTTCTCTGTTATACATTTTTATTTAATCTTAACTTCAACCTTTAAACGTTTCCTTTTGCCAGGCAAAGGATTGTATCTGTGGATAGAGGAAGAGATACTTAAGAGGCTATTTTAGACATAACTTTCTCTCTAAAAGCAAGAAATCTAGCCATCAGTGTACATAGTCAATTTACTTCTTTAGAATTTTCTCCTCTTCCTTATGAATAAGTTAGAAGAATAATTCTTGCTTAGAAATCCTAAGCGTTGTATGAAACGCTATCTCCACAGTACAGACTGAAGCAAGGCTCTAGGCAACTTGTCTAATCTTAAACATGTCATAATTCATATTACATGGAAGGCAGGAGAGTTTTGAAATGTGTACTCTTTGTTTCTCAAAAGATACCATTCATTATTTAATCTATCTTGTGTGTTTTGCATTTTATTTATTTATTTATTTTTTTACTTAGGTACAGGGAGATGTGTGTGCGTTTTGTTTTTGTTTTTGTTTTTACATAGTATAACATCTCAGATATGTGAAATGTTATAATTATAATTTAGGTTTAGTTCACTGGCAAGTTCAGTCCAAGTGCTGGTGCTGCCTTTGTTCTTTGCATATCATCTCTGACCCTCTAAGTGTCAAGGTCTCTGACCTCAGTTGTGTTACATTAGGTTTAGCTCAGAGCCCTGGTTGTGTTTTGCTCTAAGAATGGGAATCCTGAAAATCTTGAGGCCCAGTGGAATTTCTTGTACTCCCAGCAATGGAGAATAAGGAATGGCCTCTTCATCCAAGAAATGTGTTTTTCAGCCTTCGCCATTATTGGCTCAGTCCCACTGGTATCCAGGTCCTGGCCAGGTAAGATTTCAGCAGCCCTCTTGGCACATTTCTAGTCTTTGTGGTGAAAATCCGGATGCCATCTGCTATCTAATTAGTCTCCCTTTAAATCACATCCACAGATGTTTCTTCCTCTAATTTCCTTCTACTTCTAGCAGTGCGATATAAACCTTATGCCTATTTTCTACAGTCTCCGTCTTTTTATTTCAAGATACCATTTTAATGTAAAATTAATTAGTCAATTAATACATCTTAATTCTTTCTTATTCACTTTGTCTTGGCTGCCAATTCTGCTTATCCCCCTGGCACCAGGGGAATTTTGTTTGTTTGCAAATGTGAGGGATTTGGTTGTTCAGTTTTTCTTTTATAAAATAAGGATATCTAAAATGATATCTAAGTTACCCATCAGTGTTACTGCTTAAACAGGACTTACTCTGATGACTTACCAAAGGCAGTCTTGCTATTTGGTAGTATAAAATGATATGATTTTTTTCTTGACATTTGCCTTGTTACTCTGATTAACCTAAATGTTTACATTTTAAACTTCGACCATTAATTTGCAGTCAGTGGACAGACCTAATTTGTAAATAAGGCACGGATTTTATAAAGCTGAAAATCCAGTACACACTTTGTCCTGTAGCTGGCCTTGCCCTGTTGCACATAGAGTCTAACTCTGCAGTGAGCAGTCCGTGAAGATGAGTTCAGCTAGATTCGCAGCTAGATTTTCTGGATAACAGTTTAAGTGCAAATCTAGGGAGTTACGCTTCAAAAACTTTTCCAATCCCCTTCTACAGGGTAGAAGGGGCCTTTTTTCCAATGGCATCAGACTGTTTTAAGGTCATATTTTATACTCCAAATATGGGTCTCCCTTATCAGGCTATGAAGTTTTTTTCCGATATTTTTTCTGCTAGATGTATTCTCACCTTCTTCAATTGGGGTATTTGAGTCCTCTGACAGATTTATTTTCCAGAAAGTGACATAGAAAATTACTGTGACATGAGAGAACTTAAGAGTGATATTATACGTTTAGGAAAAGAGTAAAATATATCCAGCTGAAAAAATCTTTTTTTTTTTTTTAAAGATTTTATTTATTTATTTGTCAGAGAGAGTGAGCACAGGCAGACAGAAAGGCAGGCAGAGGCAGAGGGAGAAGCAGGCTCCCTGCTGAGCAAGGAGCCCAGTGTGGGACTCCATCCCAGGATGCTGGGATCATGACCTGAGCCGAAGGCAGCCGCTTAACCAACTGAGCCACCCAGGCGTCCCTGAAAAAATCTTTTAAGTGCTAAATTCATGCATACTTTTATTAAAGGGCTAGTGAGCCATTATTATAGTTCAAAATGATATCTAAGTTCCTTTGAAAACTTATTCAATGTTGTCTTATTAAAAGGTCCCATAACTATTAATTCTGAGCATTACTTAGTAATTTAACTGATATCTCCTGAAAGGAAGTGCATGACTCATGACTAATTGAGAGCTGAATTAAAATACTTCTTCGGTGGACAGAATTATACTTAATTTATAAATTCTATTTCCATATAAGAGCAACCCTTGAGTAGTTACCTGAACTTTGTAATATTATGAATCACAGTCCATGAACCAGTAACATTGTAGAAGTAGTCCATTTACCATGAAAAATACTTAATGAAGGTTTCCAATTAGTTTTACTGATTAAAATGGATACTTGAGAAGAATGTTGCATGCACTGTAACACATAGTTGCCCATCCCGAGTTATCTTTACTTGTTTGCAAAGCTCAGTCATCCAATGACTTAATCTTTCCCTCCCTCCCTCCCTTTCTTTCTTTCTTTCTTTCTTTCTTTTTCTTTCTTTCTTGTCAGAGAGAGAGAGAGAGAGAGCACAAGCTGGGGGAGAGGCAGGCAGAGGGAGAAGCAGGCTCCCTGCTGAGCTAGGAGCCCAATGTGAGACTCTATCCCAGGACCCTGTGATCATGACCTGAGCTGAAGGTAGATGCTTAGCCCACGGAGCCACTCAGGCATCCCTATTTCTTTTTTAAAGTTCCTTTATATTAACATAATACTAATAACAATTTAAAGAATCTGAATATATATCATGTTATATTTTTCCTATAAATCCTATCTTAAAGGACAGAGGTGGAGGTAAATAACCAAGAGTTTAGCTTTGTTACTTATGGTGGGGTAACCACAAACAGAATAGAAGTATTATTTCATATCCAGATTGAAAGCTAACTAATCTTGAATTTAGAAAACCATATCCCAGTTAATCATCTTTCCAGTCCCTATAATGGTCAGACAATAAGACACAAGTTTCAAAATGACTTAAAATGAATCTTACTTTTTTAATTCTTTAAGGTTTTTTTTTCTTTAAGATTTTACTTATTCATTTGAGAGCGAGAGAGAGCACGAGCAGAGGGGAGGGGCAGAGGAAAAAGCAGACTCCCTGCTGATCAGGGAGCCCGACATGGGGCTGGTTTTATTCCATACATATTTATGGTAAAATTTAATTTATTAATAAGGCACGGTAAAAGATTAAGAGTAATAATGAATAAAAAATAGAATAATCATAGCAATATACTGTAATTAAAGTTATGTGAATGTGATCTCTATCCCTCTCTCAAAATACCTTATTATGCTGTACTTGCTCTTCCTCATGGGATGGTGCGAGATGATAAACGCCTGTGTGATGAGATGAAGTGAGATGAAAAACAGGCATTGTGAAGTAGACTTAGACTGCTATTGGCTGTCTAGCAATATGTTAGAAGGAGGATACTCTGCTTTGAGACTGTGGTTGACCACAGGTAATTGACACTATGGAAAATAAAACAGTGGATAAAGGAGTTACTGTATAGAGTTTCAGAGAACATTCTTTATATGTCTGCAGTTTAATTTCTGTTTAACACCTTCTTGTATTTTTCTTTATTTTGTAAATAAAATACAAATACAAAGATCTCATCCTGAATCTCACAACAAAAAGATACAATTGTACATATTTGAACATAGAAAATATGTCTCATGCAAATATAATTCAAATGTTTTAAAATATTCAAATATTTTTATATTTTATTTATTTATTTGACACAGAGAGAGAGAGAGAGCACACAAGCAGGGGGAGCAGCAGGCAGAGGGAGAGGGAGAAGCAGACTCCCCACTGAGCAGAGAGCCTGACATAGGGCTTGATCCCAGGATCCTGAGATCATGACCTGAGCTGAAGGCAGACTTCTAACCAACTAAGCCACTCAGGCATCCCTAAAATATTCAAATATTTTAAAACAATTTTATACTGACCAAATGCAAGTACCAATCTCTGTTGTCTCTTAATCTTTCTGAGAAATCAAGTGAAGATACCTCTAAAGATAGTTTTCTTTACTCTGAGGATGAAGCAGCTTTTCTTCAAATTTTAATTTTTTTTTAATCTACAGTAAGTCTAACTATAGAAGAAAGAGTGAAGATTCCCTCCTTCTTGGCTTTATTCAAAGAGAAGGAATGGAGCTCATAGTGCAGTTATTTCCAAAGAGTTTAAAAAATGTTTCATGTCTTATATTTTATTCCCTTGTTTTATTGTGAAAGGCTAGGATAATTGCCTCTCAGTTACCTGCATGAACATTTAGGCATAGTGAGCTATCTTTTGTTTTTCTATCATGTTTTAAAAGTTTCGGTTGAGGGTGTGCCTGAGTGACTCAATTGGTTCAACATCTGCCTTTGGCTTAGGTCATAATCCCAGAGTCCTAGGTTGGAGTCCCGCATAGGGCTCCCTGCTCAGTGCAGAACCTGCTTCTCCCTCTACCCCCAATTGTGCTCTCTCTCATTAGCTCTGTCTCACTTTCTTAAGTATATAAATAAAATCTTAAAAAAAAAAGTTTCAGTTGAAATATCTAACTTAGCATAGATTTTGTTTGGGTTACCCATATAGTAACATAACTCGATGTTGAGCAAGCATTTGGTTACCAAAAATAAGTCTATAATTCTTCAGCCTCCTCTCAAGTTTGGTGTATAACATGACTAAATATTAGTCAATGTGAGCAGAAGGAGGAAGGGTGTATGCAATGTCTAGTTTATAAATTTTTTAAGAAAACACATGATTGCCCAAGTTCTCTGCTCCCCTTACCACCAGGTTATAAAAGTGGCTCTATGCTGAGCCATCTTGGACCAGCTGAATAAAGGAGCATCATGAGGATGGAGGGACAGAAAGATAGAAGTGGCTTTGTTCTATCTGGAGAGCAGACCTGCCATACCAGCCTAGATTTTTATGTGAGTTAGGAATTAGCTCTGTAATTGAGCCACTGTGGTTTTAGAACTCTCAGAACCACCACAGTTATATCCTTACTAATGCAATCCTTAACTTCTTTATAGAATTTAACTTTCGGTTCTTGTTCTAAATAAAACATATGATTTCTAGAAGAGAGAATGTGATGATTCAGTTCAATTGAACTAAAAGTCAATTTATAAGGTGAAAATATAATTTAAAATGGAAAATAAAAGGAATTTGAGAGATTAAGGAAAGTGAAGAAATAGAGAGTCAACATTTATGTTTGAAACTTGGGTAGATACCTGGAATTAGGGCAGAGCTTTAAGAAAATTAATTAATGAAAATTCAGTTTGCAGTTTTTCATTAAATTAAGATTCACTTCCGATCTCTCATGCTAAATATCACATGCCATCACTAATAGTAATTATATTACAATAGATATTAGACATGATCTACTTGCCTGGACTACCAGAGCTAAAAGAAGTCCAATGGATCACCAAGGGTCATATGCCAATATGCAGGAAAAAAAATTCAAAGTGGTAGAAATCTGGCTCCTTCTACCTCTACTTACAAAGTGCTTATAATTTTCCAAAATGCAATCATAGTTTTATCATTTTGATGAACTATAATGACATCATAGACTAAGCCAGTCCCATTGCATGTGAATATATTGCTGTATATATAATTTAAATAACAGTTTTCTTTTTACCTATTGAAAACCAATTACCCTATGTTGAAATGCGAAGCTGGATATGAGTCTGTTTTTACTCATTAAACTCATGAAGCAATTTAAAAATCTGTAAATATTAATGTAATTACTATACTGGGTTAGTTACCTTTTTTGGCGTGAACAGAAGCATTGTCTATTTTATTGTCCTGAATTTAAGATAGTCTCTAAATTTATGGAATTATTTCAAAGACTATTTGAATAACGAAAATATAAGCTTCCAAGCTGATATTTTTGTAATGACTTAATAACAATAACTAATTGTCCAAGGTTTTACCACTTACACGACGCTTTCAGATGTATTAGGTCATTCAAATCATTCCGTAAGAAGTTCTCTAGGGGTTATGGAGTTAGATTGTTTCTTCACTGACTAAAGTGAGGGAAGTTGACTAGGAGCGATGTTAAGAGCCTCCAAAGTTCAAGCCATTGCCTTTTTCGTGTTACCTCCATGTTCAGAATACTTCATTATATAACCATAATTTGATAATTATCAAAAAATAATATTCCATGACAAATGACAGTTTTATGATATTCCAGTTTCAGTGTCCATAAATAAAATGTTACTGGGACACAGCCACATTCTCAATTTCTTATTGTCATGGCTGCTCTCACTCATGACAGACTAGAGGGTCTGCAAACATATGCATAATTTACTATCTGGCCTTTTAACAGAAAATATTTCCTAACCCCTGAAATGGGCCATTTCTGCAAAATATTTACTTAAGTTCTGGGAATTTACACAATAATTTTTTAGAGACAGTGTTCCACACCTAATTGATTTTAAGAAATCTTAAAAAACACCATAAGGTATCATTTGATCTTCATAAGATTCCTGTACCATTGTCGTAATTTTACTTTATCGATAAAGAAACATTGTCAAATGACATACAAAATGCTTGTGGCTAACAAGTGTCAGAGCAGTTAGAGTAGCTAGTTACCCTGACACTCCTAGTCAGAATCCTAGTCCAAATCCTTCAGTGCATGTAAAAATAAAACAGCAATCATATTATTTTCTGATATGATTAAGCTCTTATTTTGTCTACCGTGATGTGAAAGAATAGGTATATAGCATCCAAATTTTACTACGCAAATTTACTTTTGGTTAAATAGGAGGATTTATAGAACAATAGAAAATTTTCTCCTAAAACCTTTGCCAGAGACTGAAATAACAATTTGGAGACTTTTATTTATGTAAGCGGCCTTTCAGCTTTAAATTGTAAATGTCCCTGGATGCTTACCATTCTCATATACTCACATCTCAGAGTTAAGTGGGTCTAATCAGATTGTTTTTTTACTAACAACTGAAATAGACTGAGGAATGTGCAAGAGCAGTAAGAGAAAACACCAATCCAAAAATCTCTACAATGCATAACGTTTTATGTCCACTTAAGGCCAATTACCATTGTTTTTCTTTTTTTCTTTTTACTGATTAGAAAAAAACAGGTTAGAAGTAAGCCTCCTTATGTGGTAAATTATACCTTTTCAACTATTTGTTTTGAGATGATGAAACTATTATTTTTGTTAACACTTGAAGGAGTTCCTCTACTGGATGCCATTATAAAACAATTAGAAACAGAAGAATTCATTATGGCAAAACTCAGCTAGCATGGTGATACAATTTAGCATTTAATAAATTATGTTAATCAGAAACAATAAAAATATGTATCTGTTATGAGAGTCCCTCCAGATTTAAAGATGTGAATTTTATTTCCAATCTAAAGACTCACTACATAATAATTGTTAAAAAAATTTTTTTGCAAGTCAAGCATCTGGGTTAAGTATTAAACAAATTTATGTAAATCTCCAAAGCTATAAAATAGCAATTTATTATACTGTGAAAGTGTTCCAGATTGAAAAAACTTCTACCATACTTAAATTAGTATATAATTAGTATGACAATTATTTCTCCTCCCCTGATTTTTTATTTTGACCTTTTCTGGTAGTAGAAAGGCATACAAAGATGAAGAAAACTGTTACGTTTGTCATTTCATGAGCTTCGGTTACTAACTAAGCTGTTCAGCTCTGATAGTTCTCTATGCTGCAGAAAACATGACTGTATATTTGTTTCCTACAAGAATATTTATTTTCAGGCTTTTAGAAAATTAAAATATATTAGACAATTTAGTTTCAGCTTGCACACAAAAACAAAGGCTCATAATGAAAAAAATTCTAAAGAAAAAAATTAAAATATTTCATCTTAATGCATTTAAACATACTGTGTTAGAATTGAAATTGTCTAGTTATTCTGGTTGACTTTTTGGCAATTCTTCTTTTTTTTTAGAAAAATAATGTTCAAAGAAAGATATTTCTGTAGACAAGTCTATAGACAGATAATTCTATAGCTGGATAACAATCACTGAAAAATCAAATATTTTTATAGGGAAATACAGTGCTCTAATATCACCACATATTTTAAAGGAATCATTTAAAAATGCAGGCTTTACTGAAAATTATGCATTATCTATAACATACCATTCCAATTTATATGATTCTTTTGTAGGGACTATTTTATAATTCTGTAAATCTTAAGATATCTGGTAATGATGCAAAACCACTATTTCTTATAAATTCTTTTCTATGTACATTCTATCCCTTCTGATGGAGTTTCAATTGACTTACTCTCCTCACTGGAACAATCCAATTCTATGTCTGTTTTCATATTTATTTAAATATTTCAGTTTTGTAAGTGTGTCTCTTTGAATTCTCCTTAAAATATTTGCTTTACTCCTTCATTATAATAAATAAAATATTTAATGTAGGTTCATTTGTATATTTGTGTAAGAATTGTGATTTTAATTTTTATTAAACTTATCTTTTAAGAGTTTAGAAGGTTTTCCAATGTGTCCATTGGATCACCTAACACAACTAGGTAAATTTCATTATAAGAGAAGCACACCTCATAAACAGATTAAGTCCAGTTGACTCCTATTGGGTCACAGGAAATCCAAAGTGTTAACAGAATTTTTCTATGTTTTCTCTCTTTTTAAGCTTATTTTATTTAAATTCAATTAGTTAACATATAGTGTATCATCAGTTTCAATGTAAAGTTCAGTGTTTCATCCATTGCGTATAACACCCAGCGCTCATTACATCCTGTGCCCTCCTTAATGCTCATCAACCATTTACTCCATTCCTCCACCAACCACCCTCCAGCAACCCTCAGTTTTTTCCCTATAGATTAGAGCCTCTTACGGTTTGCCTCCTCTCTGATTTTGTCTTGTTTTACTTTTCCCTCCCTTCCCCTATGAGCCTCTGTTTTATGTTATATTTTCCTTATTTTATTTTTCCTTCCTACTAATTTTGCATTATATATTTTGTTTTCAATTTTATATTTGGCTTATGAGCAGCCAATCATTGCAGGCAGCAATAATTGAGAAGCTGATATTATGTATGATCATTTTGATGACCTCTGACGGTTGATTAATAGTTTATGGTACTTATTTTCTGATGGATGAGAGATGAGGAAGAATTTAATTTGTAAAGCTTGTCCTGTTCTTGATCCATGGCTAAAATATGTTGACACTGCAAGCTTCCTCTTCATGTGTCTATTTGTTTATGTATCAGCAAAGCTTTTAATTGTATGGATGTATAATATTTTCATAGCTCTGGATGTTATTAACAAATGATATTACAAAGTCTCTTAAATGAAAAGAACACACACAGTGGGGAATGTGCTTTGAGGACCACAGCAATAGAACATCATTTCCAAGGGAAACTGTACCAGTTGGGCATATAGTGCCAGTAATATGGTGTCAATGGTGCTAACTTTGGAAGTGTTTTACTTATCACACATCTTCTGTGGGATTTTGACTGAAATTTAATCTTTGACCCTTCATTTATTGAAGCCCATTTTCTTCCCTTGCTTAACCCTTTGGCTACAATTAATTTTTCTCATAAGTTCCCTTCTTGTTTTATTTGGCAGATTTAATTTCTGTCAATTAAAGCTAAAATCTGTAATTAATTTGAATATTGTCAGCAGGAATCACTGCCAAAGGGAAAGTCAACAGAACGGTGGTTAGAATTTGGGAGATTTTGCTTTTAAAAGTAGTTTGAGCTGAAAGTGGTTAAGTATTAGAGGATGGGCTTTTGGCAAGATATGGCAATACTTTGCAAAGAATCCTAATTCTATGATGACCAGTTATCTTTTAAAGATTTCAAGACTTTCTTTTTGTCTTTGTCTTTCACTAGTTTCTCTATAATGTGCCTCGTTATGGTTCTTTTTGCATTTAGCCTATTTGAGATTCATGGACCTATATCTGGTTAAAATAGCTGGCAAGACTATTTTCCTTCAAGGCTTCTGGGAGGGTGAATACGTGGTGGTATGGGGAAAGTGGCTGGCCTGGAGAGCCGTGGAGGCTACACGCCCTTTCCCTATCCCTTACCCTGTGCAGCTCTTCTATTTGGCTGTTCCTGAGTTATATCCAGTGATCTATCACAGGACGAAGTCTTTAGGCTAGCCACCTCTCTTGGGAACCTAGGGCTTGAACCCGGTGCCGTACATGAATGGGAAATGACTGCAAACCGGGGTGGTCGAGACTGCTTCATCAATCATGACACAAGGCATCCCATTTGATGACACTTGGTTAGAGAGCTTCCAAATCCTTCCTCCAACCCCTCAGAGGGTGGAGATGATGAGGAAGCCTCTGCCGGGGTCTGGTTTGGTGGCCCAGAGTGAAATGGCAGTGGTCCTTTGCCGGGTAATGCCCAGTGGTCCCTCTGAGGACAAGCTGATCCCAGGGAAATCAGATTGTATTGATGAACCATGAGCCAGTCAGCACTGAGCCGAGGGTGCGGGTCATCGACCTGGTCAGAAGCTGCAAAGAATTGATAGTCTTACTGTCATTCAGCATTACCCTGTAAGTGTCCTGTGACTAAAAGTTCCACTGTATGATCCCAGGATTCCAGTATCCCCCTCCTAGTCCAGTGAAACCATGAGGATGAGTAATGGCAGAGAAAAACAGCCAGCATGCATTCACAATATGACTTCAGAAATCTTCATTATTTGTATTTTATGCACCATGAGAGCAAAACCATTCACTGGAGAGAAAAGAAAGTAACGAATTTTCTGTAGATCTTGAAAACCAGCTATTCAGTCCTCTGGGGCTCACATCTGGAAATTACACAAGACTCAAGACTTTCTTAGGTTTCCAGTTTAAGAATCTCAAATGTGATGGGAATATTTAATTGTGGGATGTTTTAGCATAATTCTTTTTCATATCCCCTTCTAACTAATTTGCTAGATATTTCCAGGAGATCCCTTTAAAGGTGACTATTAGAGGAAATCCAGCTGTCAGAATGTGCTTTCAGCAGCCTTGGTCAGGAGGGTGAGGAGTGATTAAAATCATACTGCCTTAAGGTGTCATGATTTTTTTTAACAGCTTTATCACGGTATAAATTGTGTATCCTAAAATCCACCCTTTTATTTTTTATTTTTTATTTTAAGATTTTATTTATTTATTTGACAGAGATCACAAGTAAGCAGAGAGGCAGCAGAGAGAGAGAGGGGGAAGCAGGCTCCCTGCTGAGGAGAGAACCTGATGCGGGTCTCAATCCCAGAACCTTAGGATCATGACCCGAGCCGAAAGCAGAGGCTTTAACCCACTGAGCCACCCAGGCGCCCCCCCCCACCCTTTTAAAATGTACAATTCAATGATCTGTATAAAATTTACCGAGGTATGCACCCATCACTACCATCCAGTTTGAGAATACTTCCTTCAACTCAGTGAGATCCATTGTTCCCCTTTACAGTGAATACCCCTTTCCCACCGAGTCCCAGGCAATTACTAATTGACTTTCTATTTCTTTAGATTTACTATTGCTTGTGAATTCTATACATTGGCAGTTGAACTAAAAAATACCAGGGCAAATTCCTTCAGATTTCCCTCCAAACTTCTACCACTGGTCCCTGTGTGGCCTTTGCATGGATTGGCAGAGATTTCCATCTTTTACACTTCTGTTTTCTTCTTGGTGGAGTTGGAGGTTCTGCTAATGGCCAATCTCCATCTCCTGACCAAATTCTTCCTCTCTCCCATTTCAGCATTTTCCTCCTGAGCACTATGGCCTAAGCATTTGAGGCAGAAAAAAATACGTATTCCAGATTCTGATAAGAGGCAAATAGAACTAACCAAGACAACAAATTCTTCCATCCAGGACCTAAATACTTATAATAAAAGCTTAGTTTAGAATTGAAAAAAACTACTATTTTCCTTCAGGAGTTTGACATTTCCTATTATTATTCAAGGTATAATTATATTACAATGACCTAAACAATTTTTTTGTGAAAGTGTAAGTTTGGAAATAAGGGCATATAAGGATGTTGAATAGCCAAAGTGTTAAACTAGAGTACATGATTTTTTTTTTTTTTCAGCTACCTGGCTCCTATGAATTCTTTTTGCCTTTAGAGATGTCTCTATATAAGAAATCTGATGGGAAACAAAGTACAGACTTCCTACTTTGAAGCTAAAAGGTGTCATCTCACTTTCTCTTAGCCTGTTCTAACTTGTACACTTTACACTTTCAATATCACATCTAAACCACAGTCCCATGTCCTTTTTTTGGAGTTCTGATAATCGTCTACTGACAAGTTTCTGTATTATCAGGTCCAAAGCATAGTTAATTTTAAATCAAAGCCATGGATTTGTAGGATCTGATCATTATGGCTGGGCTATACATTTGCTGTGAACTATGAAGGTCTGATATGCACAAGACTTCAAGGAACCAAAATACTAAAATTTATTTAAAAAAAAATGATTGTTAATATTGTGTGAAAACTAATTTCCAGTTTAATAGACACTGAAAAGTTTAATAAATGTTTCCAAAAGAGTAAAAACCATGCAGTTGAAGTCATTTTGATTAGCCAGTTCACACATTTCCCAATAATACCAAGTGTCATAACAGACAAATCATACACTATTTTTACAATAATTCTTTGGTTTATGGTGATGTTTCAAGAAATATCAGGGTTAACATTTGATTGACCCCTGGTGCTTTGCACTATTACTCCGAAGTCTGAATATCATTGTTAGAGACAACTTTTTAAAAAAGATTTTATTCATTAATTTTGAGAGAGAAGGAGAGGGAGAGCACACGCGAGGAAGGGGCAAAGGGAGAGGTTGTGGTTGCACACCATTTTGAATACGTGAAAAGCCACTGAATGGTGCACTTTAAAATGGTTATAGTTATGTCAATTTCACCTCAATAAAAACAATGCAAAAAAACCTTTCAAGAATTCTCTTGTTCATGGAATTTTAATACTATCAATAGGTGAAAAATCCTCATTGTCTGCTCCCTGATATGTGCACAGAGAATGGCACAGAATAATTTTAGTTTTCTAAACAGTGGAGTGGAGTGGACAGGGAAGGGGCAAAGGGAGAGGGAAAAGTGAACTATTCAGTGGCTTTTCATGTATTCAAAATGATGTGCAACCACACCCTCTATCCACTTCCAAAACATTTCCATCTGTCCCCAAAACTCCCTTGAATGCCTTAACCTATTCTAATTCTAGTCGAAAGAAAAAAAAAGTGGCAACAATCAATTAGGATGAAACAGGCACTTTTGCAGCTCTTCCTAGCAAATCTTGTGTTCACCCAAAACAAATTTACTCTAGATCCCAGTGTTCATCACAGGAGGAAAGCATATGCATGTCTATCTCAGGTATCCAAGTCTGTTCAGAATTTGCATTCTCTTCACATATATTCCCTGAAATAAAGTAGGACTTGGATGTGCATATGATGTTTTCCCGAGTTTCCACAAAGGCAGAACATTTTCTTATAAAGGCAAAGTTTCCTTGAAAAA
Organism: Martes martes; assembly: GCF_963455335.1. Classification (NCBI taxonomy): domain Eukaryota; kingdom Metazoa; phylum Chordata; class Mammalia; order Carnivora; family Mustelidae; genus Martes; species Martes martes. The sequence continues at coordinate 88,536,495 of NC_137894.1, forward strand.
GTATTTTCATCTTCCCAGAAATAAACTGATCGCAGACAAGGAGGATAGATTGTATGGAGTTTTATCCAGGTTGCATAAAATCGTTCTACCTATTATCATAACAAGGCTTAGGCTTAAAAGGTATCATACTGATGATTTAATTTTTACTCTATTTTCATTCAAGATAAATCTTCAGCCTCATCCCTTGTCAATAGGAAAACTAACACCAAATTTGTCCTAACATTAAAAGCAGGAAATGGGTTTGATGAGGTTGATAACTACAGTATTTCTCAGTCACGTGCATCACGGCTCATGTGCAGTGCATACATCATCTCAGGATGCCGTAACAATGCAGTAACACAGTATCACTACTTCCATTTAGGATTAAGGAAACAAGCTCAGAGAAGTGCTACGACATGAACAAAGCAGCAAAGCCAGTAAATGGCAGACTGGGTTTCAAATCTCTATCTCATTACCCAATCCCCAGTTCCCACTGCCTGAGGTGTTGGTAACTTTACCTATTAGCATAGGCGTGAGGGCTACGTAAAGGGGTGCCAGTGTTTGTATTCTCATTTGATGTCTTCTTCCTATTACTTTTATAACATACAAGGACTTGTATTTGGAACCTACAGGAAAATGAATTCAAATGGTTTATAATATCAAGATATATCTAAAAGTCAGAAAAATAGTTAGAAAAACACTATTTCCTATTTTCTATTCCTTCCTCCTCGAAAGAACTCTGTAATAGAAAGTAAGCTTGAAGCAGCACAATTAACCTTATTTTGTATAAAAGGTGGTTTAAATGAAAAGAAACTAATCAGACTGACATAATACTCTCAGAAGCATCTTTGGTAAGTCATTATGATTTTTATATACTCTTAACTTTCTCAAAACTGACTATAAGATTAAAATTGACTATTAAAATTTTAACTAAAATTAAATCAGTATTTAATGAAAAGTATCTTTGTAAACACAGTATCGAAATACTTTGTGTACAAAATGTGAATTTTCCGTTTAACTAGTTTTGAGAGAAATAAAAAGAGGAGGCCATTTTTTTTATCCTTTTGCCTTAGAACAGTTAGTAGTGGACTGATACACTTTAAAGTCTGGTATTTTAGGTGACAAAAGAATAAGTAACACTTCATCACTGTTTCAGAAAGAGGGTAAAAAACAAAACGGATAACCTTTACATGATCGATTATCTTTGCAAAATGATAATTTTTCTTCAAATGCCATACATAAATCATGTAAACAATGCATTATATTGTTGCTTGTATCATTTATCTATTTAATTCTATAGCCTTTTTTTCTTTTCATCTGTGAATTATTTTAGTTTATTCCAGATTTATCTCTCACATATATTCAGTAGGACAAAAAAAGTTTCTATCGCTTTTTAATAAATTATATTAGAACATGTTAGTAACTTCAATTGAACAACAAATTCAGACCATACAAGTAGACAAAGCAAAACTGGGAAGACATTGAATTATATAATGTCAAGGGTTCAAAATAGCCGAGGTAAAACCCAAAAGGACAGACAGTTTGCAAACCAGGAACGCTCAAGCCAGAGCATGGAATGAGGCTCAGGGGTACATTGTTATAAAGCAGCTTATGTAGTGAGAAAGCAGTGACTTTTCCTTTTCACAGTGATTGGCTATAATATTACAGTTTTCAGTGGCTACCTCATATCAACCTTGAGAAACAGGTCAAGTTTTGATTATTTCCAGAGGCACAAGCAAGAAATGATCCAGGTCAAGATAGCCTTACAAAATAAGCTAAATTAAGCTTTGTTTGTATGATTAAGCTACTTTTTTCTGCTCAGGAGATTTTCAAGGCTGGTCTCCGTTTGTTTCTGTTTTTAACAACAGTATGAGGAACATTCAGAAAGAGAATTATATGTAGAGACATGCATTTATACTGCCAGTAAAACCTGAAACAAATTAATAATGCGAATTTTTAAAGATAAGATCTACATCATTTTAATTAGAGAGCTTTTTTATAGAAACATTGTTAAGGGATTATTTCATAAAGTAACAATAATTGTTGAACTAGAACTTCAATAATGAAGTTTAATTTTAATGAAGCATATATATATATATATATGTGATATAATAAACCACAGAGATAAAGCATATAGATTAAATATAGTAAATCTTTTAATGAAATAATTTCCTAGGAAACTTAAACATGTCTTGAAATTTACCTACTCCAAAAGTAAAAACTCTAACAAGACACTAAACTACAAGTTCTATGGTTTTGCTTATGCAAAGAAAAATATGCTTTTAAAAGTAGACCTAGAGAGAAAGGCAATATAAATTATATACCAAATAATCCTACATATTGAAAAGTAGTAACTAAATATACACAAAGTACATTGTGAAGTTGTCAACAAATAAGACCAATATTTTTTTCTAATGAAAAAACATAAGATTGCCCCACAGTGCAACAAAGACTATGGGACAACTTGGAGGCAATTTTGCTTTATGAGACTTTTGGGGCATATATGAAAATTTGTGTCTGAAAATGAATGTTTATTAAAAATTGTTCCTCTCTAAGTAGGTGCCATCACACACTAATAAAAATGATGAAAGAAACCACCACTCATTTGAACTGTCACAAATGTCCCTTGTATGTACATAGAGCTGATATCTAACTCCGTGACCTTAATCCTACAACTTTTCAGAAATATTTGTTTATTTATTTTCCCTTTAAAATTTACCCTGGAAAGAAACACTGAAAAGTTTAACTTAGTTTTAATGCATACTTGGACTTTATCTGGCTATCCTTGTTTGTGGAGGAAGTCTAACCATAATTTTAGTCTAGCTTGGGGAACAACTACCCAAAGGGATATAAAGAAGCAATAGTAACTGTTCAGTGAGCTATGCAAATCAATGAGGCGAAACTATTTTATAACTCTAAATTGATTTTCCTTGCCAATTAATTCCTATTTGGTTACTCATTATTAGTCATTTTGTTTATGTTCTATTACATTTAGTTTGTCACTTTTTCCATGAGTGTTCCAAGTGCCAGGCATTAATTTTCTGAAAGCTATTAACCTTTAAAAATAGTATTACAAAAAAAATTAAAAAGAAAGCAGATAATCATTGATGATTACAATTAAAATCTAAACTGTGAAATTTATGGAAGCCCCTTATAAAAAAACTGCCTTAAAAAGAATTAGAGTGAATAATTTTAGATTTAGTTCTGCTTTGTTTAAAAAACAGATTGAATACTAAAATATTATAAATAGATGGCTTAGAATTGAACCACTTATTCATTGACCGTCCGCGATATTCTAATTTAAACAGTTGACTATCCTAATTTCTGGGAAGAAAATCTTAATAGCAAGCCTAGGTTTAATTTTATAGGACTTTAATCACTGAAGAAATAAGAATAACTGAATAAGAACTTAGAGCTTTTACAGGTAGAAAAATTCAGCAGTTTCTTTAAAAAATCTGCATATAATGATAAAATCCCGCAATTGCACTCTAGGGTCTTTATGTCAAAGAAATAAAAACTTATGACCACACAAAAACTTACACACAAATGTTCATAACAACTTTATTTGTAATAGGCAAAAATTGGACTCATTCGTAGGGAAATGTTAAACTGTGGTACATACAAACTATGAAATACTATTTGACAATAAAAAGGCAGGAATTGTTGGTACACACAACTACTTGGATGGATCTCAAGGAGATTATGCTGAATGGAAAAAAGAAGCCAATCCCAAAAGATTTAGTGCTTTTTTTAAACAATTTTTCAAATTTTTATTTAAATTCTTAAGTAACAAATAGTGTAATATTAGTTTCAGGAGCAGAATTCAGTGATTCATCACTTATATATAACACTCAGTGCTCGTCCCAGTTAAATGTCCTCCTCAACCCACCACCCATTTACTGCATCTCCCACCCACCACCCACCTCCACTCCAACAGCCCTATTTGTTCTTTATAGTTAAGAGTCTGTTTTATGGTTTGTCTCTCTCTTTTTTTACTCCTATGTTCTTCAGTTTTGTTTCCTAAATTCCACATACCAGTGAAATTGTATGGTGTTTGTCTTTCTTGATTGATTTATTTTTGCTTAGCTTAATATACTGTAGCCAAATGGCAAGATTTCATTCTTTCTGATGGCTGAGCAATATTGCAGTATATATATACCACCTCTTCTTTACCCATTCATCAATCAATGGACATTCAGGCTCTTTACATTAATATGTTTATTGTAGATAATGTTGTTATAAACATCAGGGTGCATGTGCCCCTTTGAATCAGTATTTTTGTATCTTTTTGGGTAAATACCCAGTAGTGTAATTGCTGGGTTGTAGTAGTTCTATTTTTAACTTTTTGAGTAACTTCCGTATTGTTTTTCAGAGTGGCTACACCAGAACATTAGTCATCCATAAAAAAGAATGAAATCAGGGCACCTGGTGGCTCAGTCATTGGGCGTCTGCCTTCAGCTCAGGTCATGGTCCCGGGGTTCTGGGATCAAGCCCCGCATTGAGCCTCTGCTCAGCGGGAAGCCTGCTTCTCCCTCTCCCACCCCCCTGCTTGTGTTCCCTCTCTCGCTGTGTGTCTTTCTGTCAAATAAATAAATAAAATCTTAAAAAAAAAAAGAATGAAATCTTACCATTTGCAATGATGTGGATAGAACTAGAGTGTATTATGCTAAGCCAAAAAGTCAGTCAAGAGAAAGACAAATACTATACGATTTCAATCATATGTGGAGTTTAAGAAACAAGGATATAGGGGAAAAGGGAAAAAGAAAAGAGGGATCAAACATAGGACTCTTAATTATAGAGAACAAACTGAAGAGGATTGTGGGAGGGGAGGGGAGTGGAGGAATGGGTTCAGTGGGTGATGGGTATTGAAGAGGGTACTTGCTGGGATGAGCACTGGGTGTTATATGTAAGTGATGAATCACTAAATTCCACTCCTGAAACTAATATTATACTATGTGTTACTTACTAGAATTTAAATAAATACTTGAAACATAAAAAAGTTAGCATTTGTCTATAAGGATTATTATTCACATGCTAATGACACATTTGTCCACAGACAAATGTAATTAATTCAGAAAAACATAGATAATTTTCAAAATGACAAACATAGATCCTAACTCACAAAACAATCTCAACCACTAGCTATCCTATACCACAAAACACAGTGTTCAAGGATACTACACGAATTGAATAGTCGCTTTATATATAATCTGGACACTTGCAACTTTGTTTCATTTCTTAATACTTCAATCTTAATACTTTAGTGTATTAAAAATATTTAAGTTATTTACACAATTCCACATTGAAATGTTATAAATATATTTATTGAAGTCATCAAGGCAACTGATGTTGTCAGTATTTTGTGTATATTTTTAGAAACCGTTCATATACATAGAATAGTATATATATAAGTAATAAATATTTGATTTAGAAAGAAATTTTATTGTTAAATTATTTATAGCAATGTATATGTATCTTTTATCAACAATTTTGTATATAGTTAATATATTCACATAATTCAGAATATAATTCAGAATTAATGAGATATACAGTGAAAAGTGTGACCTTCACATTTGTCTTCCAGAAAATAACTTTCTTCATTGAAGATAATATTGTCAGATTTTAAAAAATTACTCCAGAAATATGTAATATATTTAATGATAAATAGGAACATATGTTATATGATTTTTAATACATGTATTATAGTTTAATAAATAGTTTGGTTTTTTAATTTTATTTTTATTTATTTATTTATTTTTAAAGATTTTATTTATTTATTTGTCAGACAGAGGGAGAGCAAGAGAGTGAGCACAGGCAGGCAGAGGCAGGCAGAGGCAGGCAGAGGTAGAGGGAGAAGCAGGCTCCCTGCTGAGCAAGGAGCCCGATGCGGGACTCGATCCCAGGATGCCAGGATCATGACCTGAGCCAAAGGCAGCTGCTTAACCAACTGAGCCACGCAGGCATCCCTGTTTTTTTAATTTTAGAGAGACAGAGCCTGCCTGGGATGGAGGGGCAGAGGGAGCGGGACAGAGAGAGTCTTAAGCAGTCTTCACACCCAGCATGGAGCCCAATGGGGGGCTCAATCTCACGACCCTTAAATCATGACTGAGCTGAAATTAAGAGTTGAACACAGCCCGCTGAGCCACTCAGGTGCCCCAATAAATATAAATTTTTATTTTGATTTTTCATTTAGCATATACTGGAAGACTGTGCCATTACAAAAAGAGATGCAGTGTTATTTTTTTGGTCTATATCTCTCCTAGTTCATGATAATACAATGTTTTGTTTAACTGCTTTTCTGAGGGATATATAGGTTGCTTCCAATTATAATTCTGCAAAGAATAAAAATGGTATCTCCACGTAGTTTTACTTTATATATGTATTTTTGCTGTATGTGAAATAGAGCACCATTTCAAACTCTTAAGGATTATTGTATTTCTTTATCTTATAAATGTACCTGCTTGTTAAATTGGATCATAATTGGTTTTTGTCTAATGACAATAATGAGCTCTTTTTAATATGAAATGCATTAGGCTACTTTGTGGAATTTAAGTTGCTTTTTTCCTGTATTTTTTCTTCAGTTGATCCTCCAGTGAATAAAATTATCCAGAGAATAAAACTATTCAAAATATGCTTTCCCAGGGCACCTGGGTGGCTCAGTGGGTTAAAGCGTCTGCCTTCTGCTCTGGTCGTGATCCCAGGGTCCTGGAATCAAGCCTCACATCAGGCTCTCTGCTCAGCAGGGAGCCTGCTTCCTCCTCTCTCTCTCTCTCTCTCTGCCTGCCTCTCTGCCTACTTGTGATCTCTCTCTGTCAAATAATAAAATCTTTAAAAAATATATATTTTCTGGCCACAATAGAATTCAATTAGAAATCAATAACAGAAAGATCTCCAGGAATTGACTAAATATTTAGAAACCAATTAACAAACATAAATAATCCATGACTCAAGAAAGAAAATAAAAGAGAAATAGAAAAGTATTTAGTCAAAAGAAACAAAATCATCATAATGAAATGAAAAAGAAAATACGATCATATGACCATCTCTATAGATACATAAAAAACATTTGACAAATCTAATATCCATTCTTGATTTTAAAAGAAGCACTAGTTAATCTCTTCAATCTGGTAAAGATATAAACATGAAAAATATATATATTCAGCTAATGTTTGACAAAATTACAAAGGCAATTCAATTAAGAAAAGATGGTCTTTCAAAATAGGTGCTAGATTGATTGCACATCCTTTTGAGACAAAATTAACTTTTATACTTTGCACCAGGAGGAAAATTAACTCAAAATGACCCAGAAATTATAAAGGGAAACCTAAAACTATAAAGATCTAGAAAAAAAAAGAAGAAAAAAATCTTTGTGATCTTGGGCTCAGCAAAAATTTCATATATGTTGTAATAAGACACTTCCTATTTTTTTTAAATGATAAAATTAATTTCATCATAATTAAGAACCTCCATTCTTCAAAAAACACTATTAAATAATGGAAAGACAATACAGAGCCTTGCAGGAAAAATTTGCAATCACATATATGCCAAAGAATGTTGAGTGGAATATAGAAAGAACTCTCTCAACTCAATAATAAAAAAGCAAATGATACAAATGGGCGAAAAAAATTCAACAGTCACTTCACTATAGCAGATATATGAAAGGTGAATAGGCATATGAAAAATTTCTCAACATCATTAGTTATTGGGGAAATGAAATTAAAAACATATGAGTTACAGGACACCTGGGTGGCTCAGTCAGTTAGGCATCTGCCTTTGGCTCAGGTCATGATCCCAGAGTCCTGGGATCAAGCCCTCTCCTGGGCTCCCTGCTCAGTCCCAAGTCTATTCTCTTCTTCTTCCTCTGCCCTTCCCCCTGCTTATGCACGTGCTTTCTCTCAAATACATAAATAAAAACTTTTAAAAAATATGAGTTATCACTGCAAACTTATTAGCTTGAATGAAAGTAAAAATAATGACCATACAAAGGGTTGCTGAGGGTGTGAAGGAGCATGGATTGTCATACTATGCTGGTGGGAATGTAAAATGATAGAATTGCTTTATAAAACTATTTGTAGTTTCTTGAACAGTTAAACGTATGCATAAAGTCACTCAGCCATTCCATGCCAAGGAAAGCATAGATCCATACTTGTATTTAAGCGTCCATTAGCTGTTTTGTTTGCAATAACCCCAAACTGGAAACAGCACAACTACCCATGAATAGGTAAAATGGATAAAAAAGTTATAGTATGTTTATAAAATGGAATGGTACTCAAAAATAAAAAGTAATGAGCCAGTGATACACACAACATGGAAAAACCAAAAGATAATTATGTTGAGTGAGCAGAGACAGACCAGAAAAAGAATACATACCATAGGATTACATTTATACAAACTTCTGAAAAATGAACTATTTTATAATGATAAAAAGCAGATAATTGGCCATCTCTGGATGGGGTGAGGGTGGGTGTAGCAGGGAAAGGGCTGGCAGAAGAATTACAAAGAGTCAGGAAGAAACCTTTGGACATGGTGGATGTATTTATTTTTTCAATTGTGGTGATGGTTTTATGAGTGTATAATTATGTCCAAACTTATATTGCATAATTAAATCATACTCAGCTTATTGTATGTCATTTATACATCCAGAAAAATATTACTCTGAGATGGCCCCTAAAATAAGTCTTGTGGGAAAAAATAAACCAGCCTCCATGTGAGAGTAAACAGTACCCTGGCACTTATTGGGATCTTTCAGATGTGCAGTAAATCATGTTTTTAAGATATAGTGACCAGGCAGGATTTTGTAGACTTATAATAAAGTTACCTCAGATTTGTTGCTTAAGACCTAAATTTTGCATAATATCATAGTATATTTGAAACTCAGAATTAGAGCTACCAACCTGGAAAAAAAAAGTTTCTGTGCTTCTTTTGAGAAATGTAGTCTGAAAGAAGAAATCTGGATAGCTGTGATTTTCTGTGATTTTTAGTGTTTCAAAAGGAACATGGAAATACAGCAAGTTTTAATACTTCAGCTATGGTGATGAAAAGCTCCTGATAATTAAAAACATTTTTTTCTTTGATAGGGACCTAAGTGATCTAGTTTTATTTTGACTTCCACCTTATATTAATGTAGCTTTATAGAGTGCATTTGCTCTAATTTACACACACACACACACACACACACAATCTATAGGTAGAATCCCCTATATAAAATGGATCCAAGTAGTAGTTCCTAACGTATTTCTTGTTATAACTCTCCATTGAAATTTACATGAAGAAACATAAAATAAAAATTCAAAACTAAAACTAACAGCTGAGCCTGTTATCTGAACCATTTCCCTATCTTTACGACTCTATTGTAAATAGTGCAAAATTACCAGAATGAAAAACGGTGGAAAGTTGCTATCTCAGAGCCTCTAACATGGTTCAAAAACACAAAGGATGTGCAAATAAGAAAATCAATTCCTTTATGGCAGGACCTGAATTATTATTTTTTTAAGGAAGAAAGGATTATTTTCCTCTCACAAAGAGCATTCCCTTTTTCTTTATGTACTTTCCAGCAGATATATAAATAGAAAAAAAAAATGATTGGCAGATACATTCTGGGGAATTTAAATTTGGGGAGTTCATCCTCTATTAGGTAAAAACAAATTAAAAATATGAGATTACAGATTCCCAATCCAATCGATTTGCTGGAAAGCCAGGAAATGCAGAATGAAGACAATCTTGGCTCTGTCCTGTGAAAGCACAGGAGACTGGTTGCAAATTTGCACTGTGGGGAGGTAGTTCTCCATGGGACTCTTATCTTTCTGTCCATCTTGTCAGCAGAGGTACTGATGTCCCTCTGTTGCAGACTACTTTTCCAAAGATGTTTGTAAAACAAACAGCCTAAGGAGAGAGAGTTTTTCTTTGCTACAGAGGGTTGGTTTGTTTACTACTGTTAGAGTACTATATATATATATATATATATATTTTTTTTTTTCTGGAGCAAATGTTGGGCAGGTTTGCTTGCATCCGATTATAACAGACTAGAATTTCCTAATTTTAGGTTTCACCTGCAATGTCACAAACCAAATGTGTGTGCACACATTCCTCCAAGCTCACCAGGGACTTGGGGCCCATAGGAAACTGGCATGAACATGAAGGTCCTGCTGTGTGCTGTATATTAACAGACTTTACCTCTGACTTTACCTCTGACTCAGGAGTCTTCTGTGTTGCATGAAACTCTAACAGGCTAGCTTGCCAGCTTGCAGATAGGCTAAAATTCAGACTCTTTAGAGTTCTTGATATGCTTAACATGGGGATATACACTAGAACCTCTTCCATATGGTTGTGGATATGGAAGGAGGTTTAATCTACAGATAAAAGAACAAAATCAGGCCAAAAGGCAATGACCACAATCTAGGGTTTATAGTCCTTGACCCCTAGTCCAAGTAAAACAAAACAGGAAGAGACATATACATGCATATGTAATATATAGGGGTTATAAAATACTTTCACAGAAATATCTTAAAATAACTTGTTTCTGAAAAGCATTACTGCCAGAAAATCCTGGATAATTAGTTCCATATTCTTTTTGTGTCTTAAGGTAATGTAAAAACTTTATATATGCAAATACTTCAAAAGCTACTACTGGGACACCAGGGTGGCAGAGTCAGTTAAGCATCCGATTCTTGGTTTCAGCTCAGGTTATGGTCTCGGGGTTCTGGGATGGAGCCCTGCATCAGGCTCCCCGCTCAGCATAGAGTCTGCATGAGATCCTCTCCCTTTCTCCCTCTGCCCCTCCCACATGTGCTCATTCTCTCTCTCTCTAAAATAAATAATTTTAAAAATCTAAAAAAAGCTACTACTCACACATATACAGTTATTATATGAATTTATAACTGAAGACATATTCCCATAGAACAAATGTTAAGAATTAAAAAATAGAGACTTCATTTTTAGAGTCAGTGATACAATTGTACTTGATAATGTCACTCTATTTGCTGAAGATGCCCATTAATTCATTATAGTCTAACATTATAATCCTGGAACAAACAGCTTCATAAATCAAACAAAATGAAATAGGAAGGCAATGGAGTGATTAGGCATTGAAATCAGAAATCCTACTTTTGAATTTCAGCATTTAATCTGTGAGAGTATGACAAATTACATAATCTTTCAGATCCTTATTAACCTTAAAGATAAAGGATTGTGTAGGAAACAAATTAACAATGAACAGTATTACAGTTTTTGTTCCTTGGAACCAGGAGTAGAGACAGATTTTAGAATTCATTTATTAGGAAGTAAAATTTCTGAAGAGAAGGCGTTTTCCCTGAGAGCGAAAAAAGTCAAATTTTGGTGCTAGCTTAACAAAGATTCATATAGTCACAAAGAAAATTCTGGGATGTTAAAGTATTTTGCATTCTTGAGATAAACCTCAATTACTAATGACATACTATTATTTTTATATTTTTGGATCAAAATGCTAAACTTTGATTAAGAATTGTTGCATCTATGTTTATAAGGGATATTTATATATAGTGTTCTTTTCTTTTTTTTCTTTACTTTTGCTTTTGGTATGAGAATAATGCTTCATCATAGAATATATAATATATATATACTATATATATATTATATAGAATATAGAATATATTAGTGATCGCCCCATCTCTTATTTTCTGAAATAATTTATGGGAAATTGGTATGATTTCTTCCTTTTGTGGTGGGAAGAATCATCAAGGGAAGCAATGTGGGATTAAAGATTTTGTAGGTATACTTTAAACTCCAGTTCCAGTTTATTTGTTTGTTTGTTTGGTTTTGGTCTGATTTGAGTAGAGTTTGCCTCTTAGGGAACATTTGGCAATATTTCTGAAAGCTTGAAGATGCTCCTTTTTCTGGTCACACCTAAAATGGAATCTAGTGGGTAGAAGCAGGGATATTTCTAAACATCCCACAATATACAGAACAGTCCACCTGACAAATAATTCTTCAGACCAAACTGAGAGTGAGAAACACTGGCATTTTGTATCGACTATGCTATTGGTTACACCCGATGTCTTTATTGTTTCCTTTCTTCTGTTTACTTTGTGTCTAATTTGTATTTCTTATATTATTATTTTCTTAAGATGGAACCTGGTTATTCTTCTGTTCTAATGTTAGTGTTTAATGCTATTCATTTCTGTTCAGCACTGCTTTTGCTGCATCTCACTGTTTTATATACTTTGTTTTCATTCAGTTCATATATTTTCTAATAGACTTTGTCATTCTTCCTTTGACACTTAGGTTATTTTTCAAACATTTCATTTCAAAATAGTTGATTTTTTAAAAACATGTTTGTTATTGATATATAATTTCATTCATCATAATAAGAAAACATACTTTGTCTGATATAACTCTGGGTAGAGACTTGTTTACAGCCCATAATCTGGTATATTTTGATAAATGATCAAATTGCACATTGCATAATTATGCGTCCTAGTGTTGTTGAATAGAGTGTTCTACAAATACTAAGAAAAGTTGATTGATACTATTGTTCAGGTCTACTATATTCTTACTGATTTTCTATTTGAACTATCAATTTTTGAGAGCACGTGTTGAGATCACTGATAATTCCTTGCCTATTTTACCTTTTTCCTTTTTGTTCTTTTATAACTTTTTGTTTCTTTCAGCTTTGTCAATAGGTGTTTTTGACTTAATGTTGTTTTTTTAATTGCATCCTTAATTATTATTATTACAAGTGTCTTATTATTATTACAAGTGTCTTTCTCTTTCTGATATTAATATAGCCAGTCTTCATTCTTTTTATTAGTATTAGTATGACAATTTTCTTTTTTACTGTAGCTGCTGATGTCTTTTTTATCTAACAGATTTCTTGTGTACAACTTATAGTTGCTTCTTGCTGTGTTATCATTAACCTGGCGATCTTTGATTTTAGTTGCGGTATTTGATTGGGGTTTAATTTACTTTTAATGTGAGCATTGGCTTGGTTGTATTTAATCTACTTCCATTCTACTTATTCAATCTTTTTTTTTCTCCTTTTGGTTCTATTTTCTCTTAGATGAAGTGAATATTATTTAAGGTTCATTTTCCTCATTATTAGCTTATTATCTTTAACTGCTTTTATTACTTGCTTTAGGGCTTATGTTATATATTTTCAACTTATCAAAGACTACACTCAAAAGATGTTATAACATTTTGCTACAGTATAAAATTGTACAAATTCATACTTTCATTTCTCTCCTCCTGGCCTTTGTGCTATTGTTGGCATATATTTTCCTCTAGGTATTCCTTTTTCCTAGGTGAATTTCACATAGGTAATAAAAGATACTCAACATCCACTGTGCTTTAGACATTATGCATTATATTCTAGGCATGTGTTCTAACTTAGTTCTCATAGCCTCATGAGATAACAATCACTACTTTCATTTTTTCAGATGTGAAAACTGCAGCTCAAAGAGATTATATAACCTACCTAAGTCAGATATATACTAAGTAGGGAAAATGAAAATCAAACTCCGGTCTTTATAATTCTAAAACCTATGTTTGTGTTTATTATATACCACCCTTTTTAGTATTTATTGAAAGAACAAATTAATTTCTAAATCATTGTAATTTGAGGGACAAAAGAAAGGTATTCTGATTTCCAAAATATTTACATTTGCTTTGCTTTATAATACCTAAAATTTTTATAAGTAGAACATATCCCTTCAGCTTAAAATGATAAGCAACTAAATATAGCACCCACAATGTTTAGTAAGAATGTCAGTGAACATGGGAATGGTTAATTAATAAACCAAGAACCTCTGATGCTTAAAAAATGTTTAGTGAGTATTGCACACACACACATAAGAATAGAACAGCACTATAGAGAAAACAGATCTGTTTTCTCCTAGTCCCAGTGAAGGCATGGTATGTTCAAATGTTGCCCTGTAGCCATCCCCGCAGGCAAGGAAGAATCAGAATTCAATACAGGGCTGGAGTTAGGTATTTCAGAGATGAACAAGTGAAGCTGGAGGTTAGTACTCTGAAGACTGACACACACAGCCCATTGGAGACACTGCTGATAAACTGCTTATATGAGCACATTTATACACATGAAATATAGATGAGAGGATTGGCAAACATTTTAAAATTACTTTGTGGGATTTGAATTCCATTCCATAGGACATCGGCTTCCTAGTCATAACATAGCAAGTAGTGTGGCAGGTGAGGCAGGGTTCTCCTTCATTGCTTAATCAGGATTGCAGTGAGAGAGAAATGAGGGAGTTTGGGGGGAAGGTACAGGGGATGCTGATTTGCTAGAGTGAAATCAAAGCTAACTAGAACAGTAGAAGGGAACTGCTGGACTAAGTGAAATGTGAGGTTTTGATGACTTTGTAAAATTAGAAACTATGGAAGTCAAGGCGTGTGAAGGAAACAGAATGCTCTGAGTATCACATTGGGAGTGAAAGTTTCCTATAATAGACAGTTTCAGGTTGTGCCAGGTAGATGCATAGCTGAAATTTGTTTGTGATGGAAGCCATTTAGATTAAGGATCCTCAAGTATGATGATATAAACTGATGGCTTTGAGTTTTTACCTGATCTTTTGTTAAACCAAACTTAACAAATATTTACTCACTGAATTTAGGACAGTCATGGATCAGCATCTTAAAAAGCAATAAACAAAAATATGCATATGAACATGAAATGGATGTGGAATCAAGGCTTTTTGGATAACTAACTGTTCTACCTTGTATGAAGCATCTTAAACTTTTCTTTTGTACTACTAGATTTGATTTCCCAAGAAATATCCATTTCTTCAGTCTCAATGCTAAACTTTTATTCATCATCACCATTAAGTTATATAAAATATTATATATACTAAATGAAAACATTGAAAGAACAGTTATGATTATTGAAATATATAATTAGAATTTTAGGATAACTTTTTTTAAGAACTATTTAAAACATTAGATGGATTATATGTATATGTTATGTAAATGCACATATGTATATATGTATATATGTAAATGTATTTTTCTAATCTTAATTGGTAAGAGATATTAAAATATTATCTTATGAGTCTTTAAAATAACCTGAAGTTTACAATACTAACAAGACAAGGCACTATCCCTGCATTGTTGGGATTTTTTTTTTTTTTTTTCTCTTTTAAGTGTTTCCTGGGGTGGTGGGTGGCTCAGTTGGCTAAGCATCCTATTCTTGGTTTCTACTCAGGTCATGATCTCGTGGGTCAAGAGGTTGCCCTGTGTGGGGCTTTGTGCTCAGTAGGGAGTCTGCTTAAAGATTCTCTCTCTATCTCCCTCTGCTTCTCCCCCAGCTCACACTTACACCCTCTCTCTCTTGTTCGAAAATAATAAATCTTAAAAAAAGAGAAAAGAAAGAATTCTAAACATCCTTTTAAGGGTAGAAGAAGATGGCAGATCTTCTGTCCTTGTTTAACTGCCTGACTGGAACGGAAAGTGAGGGGTTGTCCAAGAGAAATAACAAAGTGTGCCTTAAACTTGTTTTCAGGTAACAGGGTCTCTATTTCAGAGAAAGGTGGTGCAGAACTACTGTCTGTTCTATTTATAATTGGAAACACTATCTTGTGGTTCCTATTATTAATCCAGATTAGATTACTTCATCAAGATAACAACATTTTTCAGTGGTATGTTAGCAGGTTTTCATAATAATTCAAACCTATGGTGCAGACTAGGCATTCCTTTCTCCCTACTATATGACTTGGGGAACACAGATCACAAAGTTTATTTTTGTTTATTTATTTCTTTATTCTTATTTATTTCTTTATTCTTCATTTATTTCTTGTGAAGGTATTATATAATCTCTTCCTATTCTGGGTGATTTATTTGGTTGGGAGCTTCAAATATATTTTTAGTGTTTTTACTAAGCCTGATAATTACTACACAATTGTAGTTTAACCCTTTCTCCAGTTTTAAGTTACTACATCTAAAACACTTTCCATGACCTCGTAGGCCTTGGTCAGTTCTATCCTTTCTACTTCAGCTATACTGGAGCTGCTCACATTAAAAACGTGCCATTTTACTTTATAGCTTTATGTTCATTTTGTAGTACAATGATATAACTTAGAAAAAAGTCAAAAGAGCAAGTCTTATAAGTAGGGTGTTTATATACCTTGCTTTTCCAGAAACAGTCTCATTTTTAACTGTATCAGTATCCTCTTTCACAGACACTCAAAGTGTCCTAGTTTGGGTGAGAAATGATACGTATATTTACTCCGCTTATAAAACTTATACCCTAACAACTACCACAAGGTTAGTTAAACAGTGATCACTCAATAAAGATTTGTGGAATCATGGAATCAATCAATCAATAAATAAATAATAAAACCAATGAATAAACTGACCACACCCATCCTTAATTCTGTTTTTTAAAAACATATTTTGGAAAGTCTTCTTTTAAAAAGTTGATCCCTCACCTTGCACTCACAACAGAAAAGGAAGCAGTAAAAAACAGACTAACACGTCTTGAGCCAAAACTTGTGAACATTTTCATATACTACTTGAGAGAAAACTTTCTGAAATTCATATGAAGAGTTACCTATTTTCTGTTTACTTCTTTTTCTGCCTTTCTTTCTCTTTTGTTCCCCTTTCTGTATCTCTTTGATTCTTTTTTAGTGTCTTGTTATTTTTCATAATTCTTCCTGGTATCAGTGCAGATAAGACTTTAAAGATCTTTATGCTGTGCCTCTGTTAAGTAGAAAAATATTTCACTTATAGCTTTCAGAACTTCCTATCTATTTCTTTTTGAAGAATTTGGTCATGAATTATACATACTAGCACAGTATGAAATATTCAGCTCATGTCCTTTCATTCCAATTCAGCCTACCAAACAAAGAAAGAGTGGTTTGAACATAGAAAAGAAAAGGTCTGATAGTCATATGCCAGAACTATTTAATAGCGTTTTTTCCATAGGAAGGCCCAAATGAAAAACCCAGCATAAGTAGATTTCATACAGTCAATGTAATTCATGTAAGTTATTAAATTAACTGAAACAGAAACTTGGCTTTAAGCATATAAAATACACATCTCAAAATTTAAGAGTTGTTTTTTTAAAGTTAGAGAAATAGCAATTATTGTTGCAAAAGTGAATTATCATTACACAAGGCCACACTTAGACATATTCTAAGAAATTTGGAAAAATTAATATAGATTTATTAGATAAATAACTTCTTTTCAATTAATAACTGAAGATCTTCACTATCCACTTGAATTGGTAATTGATTGATTATTCTGTTTAGATTCTTTACAGTGAAAAGTTTCTTACACCATATCTTTCTAAATCTAGAAAGAGTGAAATCCTTTCCTGTTACTGAGGAATTCTGAATTATATCTGAGGAGAGCGATTTCAGGTTACTGCTGGCAAAATCTTCCTTAGGGAAAGCACAGTATAATATTCTTCATTAAGCTAACTTGCCCCGCAGACAGAAAATCTTCAGTTATTCTCTTTGTGTAAACCAGTCAATTCAGGATTTGTGTGTGTGTGTGTGTTTTTAATCCAACTATCAGGGGCAAATGCATTTTATTCATTAATGAAAAGTAATTTTCCTACCTCCCTGATGTAGAGAAATAAATGGAAGACAATCAAAACAAGCAAAACAAACAATAAATTTGTGAGGTCTTCTTGCTTATTTACGTCATACCAACTACTCCCAGAAATTATTCAACAAATTTTAAAAATCTAGATTGTTTGTGGTTACAACTTTTCTGTTTAAGACTTTGTAGTTGGGAAATTATTTGATTTTAAATTGACTGCCACAAATATAAACTCAATCATCCTATTCAATGAAAACTTCTTTGTTTTCATATTTAAATATCTAATTTAGGTTTTCGTTTTCATTTTAAATATCTAATTTAGCTTGTCTGAAAATCTTTTCTTCAAGCTCAAGAGTTTATTTGTGGTTGAGAATCTCTAACAATATAATCTTGTATATATATTTAAGATCTCAGAGTGATCCTTTTTCATTCCTGTTAAATATGATATAGTATCCTCCAAATTTTGAAGGCTCTTAACTCTATTTGTTATTATTTCAGTTCATTTCAAAATTATTTAATTAAATATTAGTTTTGCACTAATATTTAATGGAGCATTTTACAAAAAATATATTAATTTTTTTATTATTCTGTCCCTAGCCACTTAGATAATCTAACATAAACACAAAAATTGAAATTGATCTTAAGTAATTTAAATTTTATCCTTGTAAAAAGTATTTAAAGAGCACTGATTCCATACCAGCATTTGTTTTTAACACCTTTATATGGATGTCATACTAGTCAATGTTTTCCAAAAAGCAGAACTAATAGGAGATGGTTGATGATAGACAGATGATAGATAGATGATAGGTAGATAGATAGATGATAGATGATAGATAAATGGATATATATATATATATGTGTATATATATATATGAAAAGACTTATTATAGGAAATTGGTTCATATCATTAGGCGGTGGAGAAGTCCCACAATCTGTCATCTGTAAACTGGAGAATGAGGGAGACGGTGGTGTAATTCAATCTGAGTCGGAAGGTCTGTGAACCGGAGGAGCTGATGGTGTAAGTCCAAGTCCAAAAGCACTGAAATGGGGGCTGAATGGTGTAAGTCGAGATCTGAGTTCAAAGATCCAAGAAGGAGTGCCAGTGTCTGGGGGCAGGAGATGTATATCTCAGCTCAAGCAAAAAAAGCTATTCATCCTTACCTCTAACTTTTGTTCTATGCATGGCCCTCAACAGATAAGATGATGCCCACCTGCAATGGTGAGGACAATCTCCTTTAGTCACTGTTGCAGTTCAAATGCTAATTTCTTCTGGAAGCACCCTCATAGCCAAAAGCAGAAATAATAATTTACCAGCTATCTGGGCATCCCTTATTCCAGTCAGGTCGACACATTAAAATGAGCCATCACAGATGTATTATTTAATACCTCTCCTCTAAGACCTCCCTTAGTCTTCTCAAACTAATAGTATTATTTTTGTCCTTGTTTGATCTTACACATTTCTTTTCTATCCAGATGATTTCTCCCACTTTACTTTGTGCCTGCCAATTCTGTCTTTTAAAGTTTTTTGACTATCTTTCAACAAGCTCATGGCTTTTTTTTTTTTTTTTTTTTGCTAATGGCTATTAAATGTTAAAGACTGCAACTTGTTTTCGTTCTAGTTGTTTTACTTAAATCTTTTGTCAAATGAGCCCTTGTTTTGTCATGGTGGACTTTTTCTCCTGTTATAATCTATATTCTTTCTTTCATTTATTTAATAATAAAATATAATTATAGTCTATTAATTATTTTTTATTATTCCAGGTTGTTTGGAGCACATTATCATTGTGCCTCTTTATTTACCCTGGTGGACCTTTTTTTTTTTTTTTTTGCTGTTTATTGTTGTTATTATTATTAATAACACTAAACTCTTTTACTGTTGTACTAGTTTTCTACTGCTTTACAGCAAACTACCACAAATTTAGGAACATAAAACAATACCCAGTTATTATCTCACAGTTGTGTAGGTCAGAAGTGTGGACAGGCTCTATTGAATTTTCTGCTTGCAGTTTTTGAAGGCAAAACTTAAAGTCCTGGTCCAATTGGACTTTTAACAGGAGGCTCTGGGGAAAATTCTGCTTCCACCCTCATTCAGGTATTTGGACGAGTTAAGTCCTTATGAAACTGAGGATCCTAATCCTTGATGATTATCAGCCATGAGCCACTCTCACCCTCCAGAGGCATCGCGCATTCCTTCTTTTGTAGCTCCCTTCATCTTAAAAGCATCAATGACATGCCAACTCTTTCTCACACTTGAATTCCGACTCTGCTGATTTCCGTCAAAGAATATTCTTCTTCTTCTTTTTTTTAATAACATATAATGTATTATTTGTTTCAGGGGCACGCGTCTGTGAATCATCAGTCTTACACATTTCACAGCACTCACCATAGCACATACCCTCCCCAATGTCCATAACCAAGCCACCCTTTCCCTCCCCACCTTCCCCCAGCAGTCCTCAATTTGTTTTGTGAGATTAAGAGTCTCATGGTTTGTCTCCTTCCTGATCCAATCTTGTTTCATTTTTTCCCTCCCTACCCCGTATTAGCTACCCCCCCCTCAAATTCCTCATATCAGAGAGATCATATGATAATTGAAAGGAGATTCTTCTTTAGGGGTAGCTGGGTGGCTCAGTGGGTTAAGTCTCTGCCTTTGGCTTAGGACATGGTCTCAGGGTCCTAGGATCAAGCCCTGCATAGGGCTCTCTGCTCAGCAGGGAGCCTGCTCCCCCCACCCCTGCCGCCTGCCTCTCTGCCTACTTATGATCTTTCTCTCTGTCAAATAAATAAATAAAATCTTAAAAAAAAAAGATTCTTCTTTAAAAGCATGTGATTATAGTAGGTCCACTAAGATAATCCCTTAAAAAAAAAAAAGAAAAAACTCAGTTAACTGGTTTGTAACTTTATCTGCAAAATCCCTTTAGTCCTGTAATAAAACACAATTAGAACATGATGTCTCAATATAGTCACAGTCGTAAGGATTAGGAGCAACTATATAATAGAGTTGTTTTAGCCTGAGTATTTATCTGTTTATATTATTCAAAAATGTATTGCTATAGTATGATTTGTCTTTATTTTTTCATTTTTTATTTGTTTTTTCATTTTCATATGTCTTATGGCATATGTTAATGCCATTTTCTTCGCTGGGACCACCTTTGCAGAATTTTTTTTTTTTTTAACTTTACTTATTTTTCAAGAAAAACTAATCTTTTCCATCTACCAAAACTCAGAGTAGGCATCAACCAGGATATTTCTTTGTTGCTTCCTTAGATGATAGGGCACTTCCAGCCTCCCTTTCTTAAAGGGCATCCTTTTCAGTGTTCCTACTGAAAGTAGAGATCTCAGCTTTCTCTGAGCAGTTTAAAGGCCAAATGTTTTATTTCTGCTTGAGCATTAAAACTCCAACCACAACTCTATAGAAATATTGATCCAAAATATACAAACATAAAGCATTTATAAATGCAGGCTTCTTGTTTTTCTTGAAGATTCTGTGAGTGAGTAACTTACCCACATGTCAGTGAGAAGGCAGGGCATGGAGACTGTGTTCACAAGGCTCCTCAGAAGTCAAGGAAATTTCCTCTCTGAGGTAATAGTCCATTAAATTCACAAGGTAAACTTGTTGCAATTGGACATTTTCCAACAATAGGCATTTACCCATGTCCCACGGATGGTTTTTCTAGAGGTATTTTTGTTCTTTTTCTTCTCAGGTACAGGTTACAGCAATACAAGGAACAGGAATGTTGTTACATATGTGTCTTGCTCTGACATTTCAAGTCCTATTTTTAACAGGATCAGTGCTGGAGTAACACAACAATGCATACTAAGGAAATTCTAGTCTGTGGTTAGGTATAACTGGGATTAATTGTTCTATGAAGGCAACCTGACAAACAACCCAATTTTCTCTGTCCTAATTAAGATTTATGTTTGTGAATGGGCCAAACTAATTGATAATGGTACAAATCAGCACAGAGTTTTCCAAGGATAGGACAGAGTTGGTTATTGACTGAAACTGAGCATGAGGTAATGCTTTTTGTTGACGTAAGTATTCTATATCATGATCTGGATGGTGATTACACATGTAAATACTCATCCACCTGTGTATGGTTAGGATTTGCATCTTTCACTTGCTGAATGTATTTTAACCTCAACTAAAAAGCACAAATAGAGAATCATTAAGCATCTGTGTTTGGCTCAGGTCGCGATCCCAGATTCCTGGGATCGAGGCCTGCATCGGGTCCCTGTTTGGTGGGAAGCCTGCTTCTCCCTCTCCCACTCCCCCTGCTTGTGCTCCCTCTCTCCATGTGTCTCTCTCTGTCAGATAAGTGAATAAAATCTTAAAAAAAAAAAAAGAGAAAGAGAGAGAAATATCAAATAAATAAAACTGTCCATCATAGGTTAAAACTGTAAGTTGAGTGCAGATTTGCGACTAACCAGAAGCTTCTATAT
Organism: Martes martes; assembly: GCF_963455335.1. Classification (NCBI taxonomy): domain Eukaryota; kingdom Metazoa; phylum Chordata; class Mammalia; order Carnivora; family Mustelidae; genus Martes; species Martes martes. The sequence continues at coordinate 88,558,443 of NC_137894.1, forward strand.
TTGGCAGGCAATGGGATGTTGTAGAAGCAGGGTCTCGCTGATCATCAAAGGAATGTTGAATCAGAGGGCCAGTAAGCAAGAATAAACTTCTCCCTCTTCAATCAGCACTAATATCTTTGTGACAGAAAACAGGATACAACGAAGTACTATTTATAAAGAGAACATAAAAAGGAAAAAATAATTTTTGTAATTTAGGGCACACCATGGTGGCATTTTTAGCTTTTATTCCTACCCTGCTAACTCACCTATACTTTTTAGACTGAATTCTAGATACAAATACATATGAATATTAAAAACAATGGCATAGCTACATTAATTGAATGGTCATATCCTACATTGTAATTATTAAAAATATTTTATCAAGATAGACATCAAGTTTTGTTAGTTTCCTTTTGTCTCAGAATTATTTGAACTATTCGAATTTCATCATCTATTCTAGAAATGTGACATTTATAATATATATTATATGTAATATATATAATAAAAAATGAAGTCTTAGTGCATTTAAAAATAGAGGATTTGGGACCTTTCTATCAATATCTTATCAAGTAAGTATAGATGACTATTGGTGAGACATCTTTTTTTTGGCAAATTGGATTTTAAATGAGTGTGATATGATGTACTGATTAGAACAGCAATATCTTAACACTAAGAGATCTGACACCCTCATCAATATTTTGTCTTTTTAAATTACAGAACTACCAGGGGTCTTCAGGAGACACCCTCCTTCTCCTCACCATTCTCACAGTTCAGTGGAATTGGTCCCTGTGGTGATATTTCACATAACACAGAATAATTCCTCTTCATGTGTGCTGACTAGGAACTGCTCATTTTTCATAAATACGTTTATTTTTTTTAAATTTCTTTGAAGCTGATTGACTCCTCCCTTGATCAGCATTTTTTCTTTATTTTTAACATAATTGCTACTCATTGACATGAAAGAAACTAGAAACTTCATTCTTAATCATCTGGGAAGAAAGTTGTAGTAAAAGGCCTACTAATTAGGTGCTGAGTCACAGCAATAAAATGATGCAAAGTTTAAAATCTATCATGTTTTTAGAAAGTTGGGCAATGTCTTTGAGTGTTTTTCCCCCCTGAAAAGATACTTTTATGGGACTCATAAAGTAATTGTCTAGGGGCACCTGGCATGTTCATGTGACTCTTGACTTTAGGATTATGAGTTCAAGTCCCACCTTGGGTATGGAGATGATTTAAAAATAAAACCTTAAAAAAATTCACTGTCTGGATGTGATTACATATACTATCACATCTGTCCACGTATACTACTTTGAGAAGAGCTATGTATCAGTCAGAACTGTCATGGATTAAATACGCATAGCAAACTTGCTCTATCTATGGTAACATCTACTTAATTAATACTTGTAAAACTTTGAATTTTTAAAACACTTTTCCCTGGCATTTACTTTATTCTATCTATAATTGAATAAGTTTGCTGGGGCTGCTGTAACAGAGTCCTATAACTGAGTGGCTCAAACAAAAGAAATGTATCATCTCACAGTTCTAAGGCTGGAAGTCTGAGATCAGCGTGGGAGTGGGGCCTTACTCCCTCTAAAGGAACTAGGGAATGATCTGTTCCATGCTTGTCTCCTAGATTCTGGTAGTTTGCCCCAATCTTTCCTGGCTTGTGGCAACATAGGTCCAATCTTCACATGGCATCCTCCCTTCATTTGTGTCCAAATTCTCCCTTTCTGTTAAGGACATCCATCATGTAAGAATGAAAGGGAGGGGGGGCCATCCTACTCCACCATGATCTCATTTCAACTAATTATACTTCCACTGACCTTTTTTCCAAACAAGATCAGATTCTGAGATAATGGGGGTGATGTTCCATTTGAAACTAAAAACAAAGAAAGCCTGTTTTCAAATTGGAAGACATACCTTTTGTAAATTATGTGTGAAATGTGTCTGAATATTTTACTCTATCAGACTTATAAGACTGAATATGTAGTGAATATTCCTGTACACTAATTAAACAAAAGGAGGGAGGATGGAATCAGTTTAAAACTCCATCATGATGTAAAGATCCATAAACACCACTATAAAATAAAGACAGCTAAATGGTTCGTATTCAAGTACACTTTTGCAAAATTCTGTCATCTACCTCAAAAAGAGAGCATTACTTTGGATAATATAGATGATGAATAAATCTTCAATTGTGCACTCTTCACTGTGATGCCTTCCATTCTCAAAATGTATATTTTATTGTATTTTTTCCTGCTAAAATTCACCTCACCAGGGGATTCCTCTGCCAAATAAAGAGCAAACTTTCACATAAAGGGAAAATGTTTTTTACCCACAACAAAAAGTTAGATCCTGCTGAGTGTTTCCCCAGGCTTCTATAAAAATTCACAGGTGAAACTCTGCCACCTTAAAAGAAACCCAAAACAGCTTTGATCAGCTAAACAGAAATAGTTTGTATTCTAAGCACATTAAAATATACAAAGAAAGCACAGTATAGGCATTGCTTTTGGCTGTTATTTCCTTGTTTATGATACTTTATAACAAAACTTTAAAATACTCTTAAAAATACTTTCTAACTTAAAAAGCATCATTTGAAGCAATTTCATCCTGGCATGATAATTAGTTCTATCTCCAGCCATGCTATGACCCTGACCCTGTTTCCTTATTTATTTGAGATATTGTTGAGAAATAATTGTGTGTTTAATTTAAAAAATTATATAATTTTTATAATTATAATTTTAATTATAAATTTTATAATTTTAAAATACTAACTTATCTTTTATAACATAAAAAGCTATTAAATAGTGCAAATTTGTTTTGATATTATAAAAAATCTCCAACCCTAAAAATCTTTCCTTCTTTTTTATAAAAATTGTATTTTGGGGGGCATATCTAATGTTTAGGGATTTTTTTTCTGATTAAAAATGTAATACTTATTCAGTTTATATCATTTGGAATATGGAGAAAGTTAGAAAGAATTTTAAAAACACATATGTAAATCCACAAATATAGAGGCCCACAACTAATGTAGTTGGTATAAAGCTAGTCTTATATACATATGCATATTATATACATATATACATTGAAAAAATAACATCTCAAGATGGGAGAGGGAAGATTTACAATTACATATTTTATATTTTTTCTTCAAATTTTTAAAATTTAGATTCTAGTTAGTTAACATATGGTGTAATATTGGTTTCAGGAGTAGAATTCATGATTCATCGCTTACATGTAACACCCAGTGCTCATCACAGCAAGTGCCCTCCTTCAAACCCATCACCCATTTAGCCCATCCCCCCAGCCACTGCCCCTCTAGCCACCCTCAGTTCATTCTCTGAAGTTAAGAAAGTCTCTTTCTTAAGATTTATTTACTTACTTATTTGAGAGAAAGAATGGGGGGGGCGCGGGGAAGATGGGCAGAAGGAGAGAAAGTCTCAAGTAGACTCCATGCTGAGTGCAGAACACAGAGCCGGAAGTGGGGCTCAATCTTAGGATCCTGAGATCAAGACCCTAAGACGATGACCTGAGATCATGACCTGAGCTGAAACCAAAAGTTGGGAACCTAACCGACTACACCACCCAGGTGCCCCTATAATTAAGAGTCTCTTATAGTTTCTTTCTCTTTCCCCCCCTTCTTCTGTGTTCATCTTTTTTTGTTTCTTAAATTCCACATATGAATGAAATCATATGGCATTTCACCTGACATATTTACTAAAATAAGTACACTAGGAAAAGGGATGTGAGGGGCCTAAAATTAGAAAGATACTTCTAATTCAGTGTTTTTATAAGATAAAATTCAGTAAAGCAGAGGAGAAATGTAAGACCATTTTGGTTCAGACTCTAATAGAATTTTAATTGCTTTTAGTAGAGTACTTTCCTAATTTGGGTTTTGTCAGTCGTTTTTGGAATGCTTCTAAGGGGTGGGAGTAAAACTCCTTCTTACATGCCTTGCCCGTAGCAGAGCAGGCTCTGTCAGCCAGAAAAGTCCAGCAGCAGAAGGACACAGGTGGTGTCAGCTGGAAGCAAAGCAAACATGGCTAGAAACTCTAAGGACCAAGAGGATATCAGTGGGGCATCAGCAGAATTTGCCAGCAGTACCATCATTGTCTGGAGCTTTCTGGGCTTTAAAGGTACTAAACCATTTTTAAAAATCGAAGTAGGTATTGAAGAATTAATGCTCAAGGTATGCTTAAGTCACCAGTTCTGCTTTATCCTGCAAGTCTTTAGGAAAATTGTACTATGGCAGTAACAAATCAGAACTTTATGATTCATGAAGATGTATCTTTATATATAATAACACTGTCAATAAATAACTTCTGATTTTTATTGTTTTTCACTCAAGATTGCTTACTGAATAGAAAAAAAATTATTTTTTGGGGGGTGCAAAATAAGGGCATATATAGGTCTTAATTCAGTTATTTACATAATGAGTATATTTACATGAGTCCTGGGTAGAAATTTCTATATCTGGAAGTGTAATAGAATCTCAAGGGCAGTTAAATTCTCTCTCTAGAAGTTTTTCTCACCATATCTTTTTCACACTGAAAACAGATTACAGAGTAATAAATCCATAGCCTTTGATGTTCTGGTCACAAAGACACTAAAGAAAATAAATCTCATTCATATTTGTTTAGATAAAATAATCATCAATCTTCACCTCAGGGCTGTTTTAGGAAACTTTTCAAACCTTCAGTTTCCTACTGAGTATTAGCTAATAGCCTTTGATTTGATAGTTGTTTGGATGGCAATCTATTGGATTAAATGATGCCCTAAAGCTACCTCTTGGCAAAATTAAAATTCAGTATTTCTGTTGGTAAATTATGCTAGCTTTTTTAATTAGAGGTTTCAAGGTGTCTAAGTTTTTTAAGTCTGATGTCTGTTGAGCTTTGCTCTAAAATGTTATTAATTGCAGGGTAGGAATTGGCAATTTTATTCTTAAAAAGGATATCAGTTCTAGTGATGAGGAGAAAAACAGATTCATAAGACAATGTTTAATTAAAGAAGGTATTAGAAGTTTCAGAGAATATCATTCTAACTGTAGCTACAGGAAATTGCTGGTTTTATATAAAAATAAAGGGATGGCTCAAGCTACTATTTTATTTTATTTTATTTTATTTTATTTTATTTTATTTTTAAAAGACTTGTTTAAGTGTGCCTAATAAAGTGAAGCCTCAGATATGGAAGGTATGTAGTCACGCTTTCATCAGACATTGGACAAATGTCATGAATAAACATTCTAAAGTGTGGAATGTTTATGGTGCTCTTGAGAAATACAAATGCAGTTTCTTAGTAATACAACTAAATAGGAACATTTTAAGTACACTGCATTACATTTATTGGTCTTTACACATAAATGGATTTGGAAATAAACATTTAGAAGAAAAAAGAAGGAACAAAACTATATCGAGGTATATAGTTGCATACGTTAAAGAAAAAAAAGGAAGAGACACTTGAAAACAAGGAAAAACAAGGGGAGTTTGAGATCAATGAAAAATGTATGCAAGAATATTTAATTAAAGTGACACTTAAACATGTAACTTTATTTTTTCAATTATGTATTTTAATGGCAGTACTTTTTCTAGCATCAGAAGTAGAGAAATTATAATTTTTACTATAAAAATGAAGCCATTTTTATATCATTTATTATAATAAAAATTTAATGGTTTTAATACCATTATATATCAATTTATAGTTAGCGGAATATCTCATTAAGGATAACAATTCACTATAATGCTAAAAATGTTATGGAAGTTAATAAGGTAATTGTCCTAAAGAGAAATAAATATAAGTGAGTAGAACAAAAGTGTTTAACCTTCACTCTGTTTAGCTTTTTCCAGTTTTCAGGCATAGTTATTTTGCATCTTATATATCTATATAAATGCTATGCCTTTTTTTGACACTTGGGCAAATAACTTAAACTCTGTGCATTAGTAACCTCAGTATATATAGAATAGATATGCTAATGAAACTATTACCCTCATACATAAGAAACACTTAAAATAACAACTAGCACAGAGAAATGTTATATAGATACTTGTCAAATAAAATAAATAACAAGTGTCTGTGAAGACAGCTAAATTCCCAATAATTCTCTATATAAAAGGCACTGAGAGAGCCGGGGTGGCACATTCCATTAAGTGCCCAACTCTTGGTTTTGGCTTAGGTCATGATCTCAGGGTCATGAGATCGAGTTGCATGTTGGGTTCCACACTCAGCTATGAATCTGCTTAGGATTTCTCTCTCCCTTACCATCTACCCACCCCCATTCTTTCTCTTTGTCTCTCTCAAATAAATAATTTCTCTTTAAATGCCTGAATATTGAAAGACAATAGTAGTAATTAAGATATTCTGTGCCATGTAGAAAAATGTCTTTGGCTTTCCAGAAATTTTTGTGTGATTTTCTACTTTTGCCTGGATTTTCAAATACTTATTCAAAAGAAGATGGAGAATTTTAGATAAGCATAATTTATTCATTAATGCAGTAATTAGCAATATGAAAAATATGGCATAACATAAAAAATGTGAAATATTATTTAAGGAAAGCATATGTACTATGTATAGCAAAGTTTCTATAAATATTATATTAAAAAGTTTATATAATGCCATTTACTTTCCCACATAGCCAGTATAAGATGTTGGATGTTGGTATAATGATAAAAAAGAGAGACTCTAAGGGTTGCCTGGGTAGCTCAGTTGCTTAAGCGACTGCCTTCGGCTCTGGTCATGATCCCAGAGTCCCAAGATTGAGTCCCGCATCGGACTCCCAGCTCCATGGAGAGTCTGCTTCTCCCTCTGACCTTCTCCCTTCTCATGCTCTCTCTCAAGTAAATAAGTAAAATCTTAAAAAAAAAAAAAAAAAAAAGAGAGAGACTTTAATATGATAAATAAAATATTGTCATTACTATTATGTATCCCTTAACTAATACCTGTGCTTGTCATTTCACTTTATGGAGTACCCTAAGGTATATTTCTTATCAGATTATATAAACCATGACTTTGGACAATAAAATATATTCAGAAAACCTGAAGTAGGTGGTCAATTTCTTTGGTTTGTCATGTGTACTGTCTTACATAATGAGTTTTTCATAAGTTATAGTGCCATTCTAGAGTAACACTGAAGCCACAATAAATATTTAACAGGAAAATAAAATGTAGAAAATAGACTTCTCTAAAGACGTAAGTAGACAATCTGATTTAGTTCCATAAATCTAGGAATGTTACTCTCCATTTACAAATTTATAACACTGCATCCTTTCTATTATGGGTTAAATTTATTTTCAAATAGCACTGTTTTCTCATAGCAATGAATATTTAAGTGAAGAATGAAGCTTTGAAAGCTATGTATGTCTGAAATAAAAACTGGCTTATAATTCATGTGGGTATTTTGTCAGTGTAGGTTGTACTTGAAGCGATTATTTGGCTTACAGTGGAATTGGTACTCTGTCCATATGAGCAAATCTCCACTGGGAAAGTTTACACACAAGATTTTACTTTTCCACATCCATGGTTCATAAGTCAAGGGGCAAATAAATGTATGACTCAAATTTGGGCTATTATGCTCTGTTCAAGTATTTTAAAACATGAAAAAGAGAAATAAAATCCAGGAGTACTTAAATCTAAATCTTGTTATTGAGAGATCTCTTGAAAAGAGATCTATAAATATTCTTATTGCCCAGAAGTTAGCCTGCTACCTGTCCTTCAGAAGGCTTAGCTTTCAAAAGTTCCTTTGATCATGTAAACTATTTCATTTTTACTCCAAAAATTGCATTTTATGCTTAAAATGTCCAGACTTAGTTTTGCTGTTTACAACTAAAATAACTTTTATTAATAAACAAATCTAAAGGGAATTGCTAGATAATGTGTATAAGGAAAAAACGAATGAGAAACTATCTGAATATAAAGTGAGTTACAAATAATAATAGATAAAATGATTTTGTATGAATGATATAGTACCTACTTATTGTACAACCATCAAAATAAAAATGTGTAAATTCTTGAAGAACGTGAAGTAAAAATAATATGGTCTTTTTGTCAAGCAGAGATGGCTTCCCACCCAAGTCCTGGGTTTCCCTATGTCTGTGACTGTTGGCACATCTCTGAAATTATCTTTATCCTCATCAGTAAAATACAGACAATAATTAACTCCTAATGTCACTTTTAGAATTTAATGATCCAATTCACATGTAATCACTATTTTAATGCCTGTTCACAGAGAAGGTACTAAAGAATGTATGCCCTGTCTCTCCTCCACAATGATTATTTGTACATTTTGGGGTGTGTAGAGGTCTAAGAAATGGTACCATCTTCCCTCCACAGATTTGCAACCAAATGGGGAAATAAAGCAAAAAAAAAAAAAAAAAAAATGTGGTTGCATCTTCTTGTTTAGTGCCCTGAATATGTCTTGCCAGCCCTTTCTGGCTTGCCAGGTTTCTGTGGACAGTTCTGCTGTTATTCTGATGGTCCTTCCTCTGTATGGAAGTAATCTCTTCCCCTTAGCTGCCCTTAAGACCTCATCTCTGAATTTATGATTTGTGAATTTCACAATTAAGTGTCTGGAGGTCTTTCAAGACTCATTGATATTTGGGGTGTCTTCTCTGCCTCTAGGATATGAACACTTGTTCCATTTCCTAGGTTAGGGAAATTTTCACCCAGTATTTGTTTAACTATATCATCTAGTCTTCTCTCTTTCTCCACCCCTTCAGGGATCACAATAATTCTGACACTGGATCATTTCATGGCATCATTTATTTCCTTACTTCTGTTTTCATGGCTTCTAAGCTGTTTGTTCCAGCCCTCATCCTGATCCTTCTTTTCTCTCAGTTTGTCTTCTAGATCACTAATTCAATCTTCTGCATTTACCCTAGCTGTTAGAGTATTTATATTAGATTGGATCTCATTCATAGCATTTGTAACTTCTGCCACATCAGCTCTCACTTTCACTCTTAGAGATTCTATGTCCCCACTATGGTCTTCTCCAACCTAGCCATTGGCTGGATAATTGTTACCCTGAATTCCATTTCCAACATATTGTTTATGTCCATATCCAATGATTCTGTGGCAGAGGTCACAGTCTCTGAAATTTTCCCTCTGTTGGGTGTTCCTCTTTCTAGTAATTTTGGTGAGAGGTGGTTGAGGGGATGTATAGCTGAATATATCAACCACGATCCAGTCAAGGTGCCCCTTGGAAAGTTTTGGAGCAATCGGAAGTCACCACCAGAAAGAAAGAAAAAAGAAAAAAGAGAAAGGAAAACAGGAGAGAAATAAAAGGAAAATACCCAGCCAAAATGAGCCCCCAAAGTAAGATTATGAGGTACATAAACAAAAATGAACAAACAGAAAGACTGACAAAAATAAAATATGAGAAAAAAGAGAAAAAGAAAAACCCAGCCAAAATGAGCCATCAAGATAAAAAGCTTCTGCACAGCAAAGGAAACAGTCAACAAAACAAAGAGGCAACCCATGGAATGGGAGAAGATATTCACAAATGACACTATAGACAAAGGGCTGATATCCAAGATCTATAAAGAACTCCTCAAGCTCAACACCCAAAAAACAGATAATCATGTCAAAAAATGGGCAGAAGACATGAACAGTGAACAGACACTTCTCCAAAGAAGACATACAAATGGCTAACAGACACATGAAAATATGTTCATCATGATTAGCCATTAGGGAAACTCAAAACCACATTGAGATACCACCTTACACCAGTTAGAATGGCCAAAATTAACAAGACAAGAAACAAGTGTTGGAAAGAATGTGGAGAAAGGGAACACTCTTACACTATTGGTGGAAGTGCAAGTTGGTGCAATCACTTTGAAAAACACTAGATATTCCTGAAAAAATTAAAAAAGAGCTACCATATGACCCTGTAATTGTACTACTGGGTATTTACCCCAAAGATACAGATGTAGTGAAAAGAAGGGCCATATATACTCCAATGTTCATAGCAGCAATGGTCACAATTGTCAAATTGTGGAAAGAGCCAAGATACCCTTCAACAGAAGAATGGATAAAGAAGATATGGTCCATATATACAATAGAGTATTATGTCTCCATCATAAAGGATGAATAGCCAACTTTTGTATCAATATGGACAGGACTGGAGGAGATTATACTGAGTGAAATAAGTCAAGCAGAGAGTCAATAAGTCAATAAGTCAATTATCATATGGTTTTACTTACTTGTCGAGCATAGGAATAACATGGAGGACACTAGGAGAATGAAAGGAAAAGTGAATTGGGGTAAACAGGTGGGGGAGATGAAGCATGAAAGACTGTGGACTCTGAGAAACAAACTGAGGGTTTTGGAGGGGAGGGGGTAGCAGAATGGGTGAGCCTGGTGGTGGGTAATAAGGAAGGCACGTATTGCATGGAGCACTGGGTGGGTACATAAACAATGAGTTGTGGAACACTGAAAAATATAAAATAAAATTAAGATGTTAAAAAAAATGTGGTTAATGAGGGTCAAATATCACAGAATTAGAGGTGGAACTCTACCTATGGGAGAAGTTGCTTTCCAAGTGCTAAGCTTTCTGCTAACTTACAGGGACAGCTACACATCCCGAGGTCTGGTCTGCAGAGATGGGACTAAGCTTATGGTATGCCACAGAAAAGTGAACTCTCTTCAGAATAGGCAAGAAAAATCGGGGCCAAGCTACTGATGCCTTTGTTTTTGTTTTTGTTTTTCTTTCAAACTCACCAGTCAAGCTTTGTTGAGTAGTGAGTATATAAAACACTAAAACATAGTAGGAAATATGAAGAATGGAGAAAATTTTATACATAAAAATAAGTCTTAGAGTGATTTGGATAGCATTCATAATGCTATAACTTTTTAAATATAGAATTGGTGCTTTTGAAAAAGCTAGTGGAACTATGTGTAGCTTCAACAGCACTGGGAAAGCTAAAAGGAACAGGAAAAATTTATAAACAAAGACTAGAAGTCAGATGCCTGCAAAAAATATGTGAGGTTTAGGCAGAAACTCTTAGAAGGAAGGAAACCATGATGGATGATCAAAAGTCTGAAAGATAGTAAAGAGCAATGTGATTTGAAGAAAATAAAATAGAGGAACAAATATAAGGTGGTATTAACAGGAATTTTTAAAAAATTAACATTTTCAACCAGAACACTGTAAAATTTTCCATTAAAGTATGGATTAACCCATAAAATTATTTTGCTGGAATAACACGTATGGCAATACCAAATGAGAGTCAGAATTAGAGACAATCATTAACAAAGAGTTACTTACACACACAAACATGTGTGTGTGTATTAGTATGTATTCTATTGACCTTTTCTTCCCACTTTTGAATATTTTTCAAAAATATTTTTTTCTTGAACATAATTGTTGTAGTCAAAATAAGGACCACCCAAAGAAGTCCACAGAACTTACAAATGTCTAATACATATAGCAAGAAGGAATTTGAAAATATGATTAAGGTTATGAGCTTTGTGGCAGGGAGATTATTTTGTATTATCTGGGTTGACCTAATCTAACCACATGCACTTTTAAAAATGTGGAGAGCTTTCTCAGGCTTTAAAAATAGATGAGATGAAGCAAAAGGACAGAGCAGAGAGATTCTGAGTGGAGGAAAGACTCAGCCTGCAGTTGTTGGCTTTGAAGACAGAGGAAGTGGCCATAAGAATAGGAACATGGTGGCATCAGGTAGCTGAAAATCTCCCTGACTAGCAACCTGCAAGGGAATGTGAACCTTAGTCCTACAACAAATGGTACCAAATTCTTCAACAGTCTAAATAAGCTTGGAAACAGATTTATGCTGAAAGACTCCAGAAAGGAATACAGCCTTGCCCACAGCTTGATCTCAGCTTCGTAGAACCTGGAGCTGGGAGTCCGCTGAGTGAATTCAGATTTCACAGCTTCAGAACTGTGATATATGAAGTTTATCTTCTTTTAAGTTCCTAAAGTTGGAGGTGCCTGGGTGGCTCAGTGGGTTAAAGCCTTTGCCTTCAGCTCAGGTCATGATCCCTGGGATCAAGCCCCGCATCAGGCTCTCTGCTCGGCGGGAAGCCTGCTTCCTCCTCTCTCTCTTTCTGCCTGCCTCTCTGCCTACTCATAATCTCTGTCTGTCAAATAAATAAATGAAAACTCTTTTTTTAAGTTGCTAAAGTTGTAGTAACTTGCTACAGCAACAAGAAGAGACAAATATAATATTAATTAGTTATTTGTAATATTTTATATGTTATTTTTCTGAATGGCTTTGGCGTTATTAATTTATAAAATAGGAGCTATGTTACAGGTGGTGATGAGGAGATAGGCATTCAATTTTAAAAAGGCACCTTGCACAGAAGAAAAAATGTGTGAGATAAATGAGTTATCTAAAGTGGATACTGTAGAGAACCGAAGGATTTTAGTTTGTGTTCAGATTAAAGTAGGTAAAAGATAATATCTGGAAAGTCCTTGCCACAATAGAATAATAAAATTAAATGCTGTGCTATAAAGTTATCCTATATTCAGTGGTCAGTGTAGAACATAAAGTATATTTATACTGGTTGTATATAATATGTTGGAGTCAAAAGAACTGAGACACTCAGGTCTGCATTTACATAAAATTAGTCTTATATAAATAAGGATTCTTAAATTGTACTAAGAAACATTAAACCAGGTAAAAAGTGCCATCAAAGAAGCAATTTTAATAAATGTGATTAAGGTTGTTTTAAAATCAAGAATTGACTGTTAGTACAATGGAGGAACTAAAAATACATTTTGCCAGTTAGACCTAAAGGATGTTAGATTTGTTTTATAAAAAAACTAATGGGAATAATGACATTAGGGTCCTAACTCAGATGATGTAAAGGATGGTAATGCTGTATCTGTGATACTGAATACAGACAGAAAGCCACATAGATCCTTCTGGATTTAGTACCATTGAGAAAAAATAGCAGCATTACTGTATCAGGACAAAGAGAAAGTAGCGATTTGAATTACTTTGCACAAAAAAATTAAGTTTAAAAAGTTTGTTTATTCCACTTAAGTATTTCAAAAGACATCTTATGCCCTTTCTTTTAATTACCTTGTAATTATATTTTATATATTTTTTGTATAGCTTTATTGTTAAATATCCCATAAGTGTCTATCAATGTACTAGGAAAAGAACAAATTCTGCTGGGAACGATGAATGGCAAGCACATTTTCCTTGATGTTTTGATGAGGTATTGTTCTTCTCTTTTAGAAAGGACTGAAAACTAAGGACAAGTTACTTTTAAATTATTTGAAATTTTGAAAAGCAGATGGTCTCAAAAGAAGTCATGATTGAATACATACATAAATTTCTTAATTTCTTCTTGAATTTAAACTTTGGGTACCTTACCACACATTCTCATATCTAGTGAAATATTGCAAAGAAAGCAAGACAAAAAGGGAAGGTAAGAAAATTAAAATATTTTTTAATACAATTGAAATTGTCTTTGTGCAACCTCAGTGGGAGACAGGAATCCATCAAAATCCTAGAGGAGAACATGGGCAGTAACCCCTTCCACATCACCCACAGCAATTTCTTTCAAGACATGTCTCCAAAAGCAAGGGAAACAAAAGTGAAAATAAACTTTTGGGACTTCCTCAAAATAAAAACCTTCTGCACAGCAAAGGAAACAGTCAACAAAATTAAGAGGCAACCCACAGAATGGGAGACGATATTGGCAAATGACAGTACAGATAAAGGTTGGTATCCAAGATCTATAAAGAACTTCACAAGTTCAACATCCAAAAAACAAATAATCCAGTCAAAAAGTGGACAGAATACATGAACAGACACTTCTCCAAAGAAGACGTACAAATGGCTAACAGACACATGAAAAAATGTTCAACATCACTAGCCATCAGGGAAATACAGATCAAAACCACAATGAGATGCCACCTTACACAAGTTAGAATTGCAAAAATCAACAAGACAGAAAACAATGAATGTCAGTGAGGATGTGGAGAAAGGGGAGCCCTCTTACACTGTTGGTGGGAATGCAAGTTGGTATGGTCACTCTGGAAAACAGTATGGGGTTTCTTCAAAAAGTTAAAAATAGAGCTACCCTACAACCCAGCAATTGTACTACTAGGTATTTACCCAAAGATACGATGTAGTGAAAAGAATGTTCATAGCAGCAATGTCCACAATAGCCAAAGTGTAGAAGGAGCTGAGATGCCCTTTTACAGATGAATGGATAAAGAAGATGTGGTCCATATACACAATGAAATATTACTCAGCTGTCAGAAAGGATGAATACCCAACATTCACATCAACAGGGATGGAACTGGAGGAGATTATGCTAAGTGAAATAAGTCAAGCAGAGAAAGACAATTATCATATGGTATCACTCATATGTGGAACATTAAGGGATAGCATGGCAGACCATGGGGAAGGGAGGGAAAACTGAAGGGAGGGAAATCAGAGAGAGAGACAAACCATGAGAGACTATGGAATCTGGGAAACAAACTGAGGGTTTCAGAGGGGAGAGGGGGATGGGGTAGCTGGGTGATGGGTATTATGGAGGGCATGTGTTATGATGAGCACTGGGTGTTATATGCAACTATTGAATTATTGAGCACTACATAAATAATTAATGATGTACTCTATGGTGGTTAACTGAACATAATAATAAAAAAATAAATTCTCTTTGTGCTTTTGTCACCTTAGGATAGTGAACGTGCCACTGTCTCTGGCACCAGTTATCATGTACTATCCATCATGTAGGCTGAGGATGGAGCCAGGCGTGCCTTCCTAGAGAGTCTTGATGAATGAGTTGCCAACTAAGGTCAATAACAACTCATTTACAACTTCAAATGGTAACTCTGAACTAGACCTAATGTTGAACTTTGAGCTAAATCTTCTACACACAGGTTTTTGTCCATTCCTAGCTGATGCCTGCATACTCCTGATCATGACAACTGATCTCATACTCCATTCCACTAATCAATATGTGTGTGTTTGGGGGAAAAGACGTGTTCCGCATAGATGTTCCCTATCAATGATACTCTTCTGATGAGAAAGACTCATGTATCTCAGTATTTGATTTTACCCCCTTTCCCAGGATATTTATTAGAAAAGGAATTCACAAATTGTCAAACATAAGTTAAATAATGATGTGAACATCGATTTACTATTTATTTTTAGAAGTCAGATAATATGCAGTTAGATCCTGGGAAATTACCTGCTTTCAAAAGCCCTTCAACAAAACTTTTTTCTCACTGTTACCTAACTCTGGTAAAATTAGGACATTGCCAACCCAGAGGGTTACCTGGTCAACTTTGGACATAGGATTTGGGTCTTGGTAAGATAGAGTAAAACCAGCTAAGCCCTCAAATTTTTTTTTCCTTTTTTTTTTTTTTTTTTAGATTTTTTATTTTTAATTTGACAGAGATCACAGGTAGGCAGAGAGGCAGACAGAGAGAGAGGAAGGGAAGCAGGCTCGCGGCTAGGCAGGGAGCCCGATGCGGAACTCGATCCCAGGACCCTGGGATCATGACCTGAGCTGAAGGCAGAGACTTTAACCCACTGAGCTACCCAGGCGCCCTTTTTTTCCTTTTTTACCTGATTTGGAGTGCTTAGAATTGTTCCCTAAATAGTACCTTTCTTTTTCTCACTGTTTGTTATTTTTATTTGCTTGTTTCAGATGTTGTAAACAACTGAAAGCCAAAGCTAGAGTGTAAGTACATGCCGAAAGAATACCAATACTCGGCCTTATTCACCTCTGCCCTGTGATCTTGATTGCTCATTATAGAGAAAATGTCCTCCATACGTACAGAATTTCAGCAAAATCTGAACTCCAGATTTTAGTTAATAACTTATAAGTATTTGACTTGTCCTAAGTAGATTCTAACACTCTAACTTTGTGGAATGAAGGGGGTATAGGGCCATGAACGAACAGGAGCTCTTGTCAAAACCCGTTCCCTAGGTCAATGGGATGCTTCAAAATGGGTGAAAGAAGTCTTCAATAATAGGTTTCAACATATCTTCCAGATCTTTGCATCATCCCAGAAGTTGCAAATTCATTTAAGTATTAACATTATAGAAGTGTGTAAACACTGAAATGCTAAAGTCTTATACTTTTAAATAGACTCATTTTGAAGAAATTCCAGAAATTTATTTGTGATGCTCTAAAAATCATGTCATTTTGACCTTTAAGTGAATAAACCCAAAGTTAATTTTATACTGGTGTACACATCTATTATTATTAAAGTCCTAGTATAATAACAACCAACCACGTTTATTATGTACTTAATTTTCTTGCTAGATCAATGTAGGATTGCAATGTTACCACACTGGTTAAAAAAAAAAAAATCTATGGACATCATTTTAAAATAGTATATGAGTAAAATCCTCCTTTAAGACCTTTAGGACCTCCTTTATGTTACTTAAACATAAGTAACTACAAAAACATAACATCAAACTTCAAAAAGACATTTTAAAAATACGTCACATGAATGTTTGTATTGTCTTCACGCCTAATGTAAGGCAAAATATATGTAGGGAGTCTGGCTCCAAACCCAGATCTTAAGTGTGATCTTTCAGATCCAACCATAGCCAATTGCAAGGCTTTGCCTGGCAGGTTTCATGGAGGGAAGCGGCTCTCCCCACCACTAGACTGTGCAAAACCAGTGCACTCTTTTTTCTGGAGGGAGTTACAGTCAAAACCTCAGCCCCTGCTGGCCCCCTGGGCAGAGCTCATATGCATGTCTGCCCCCTAGCCCAGGTGCTCCAAGAGGCCTCCTTATCAAGGACAGCGACTAAGTCTCTTTTTGTATTTTTATTTGGTACTTTTCCACCCATAGCCCTTCCTTCTCTCCGCATCCCCAGGGCCCACATATCCATAAAAAGTCAAGAGCCCCATTAGTTCATGGCTTCCCAGCCATTACACAATACCTCTGTGCTGGACAAGATATTCTCCAAACCTTACGTATACAATTATACTATACACACACACACACACACACACACATTTCACTATTTAAACAAGGAATAGCTGTGCACATATTTCTTTGTGCACATATATACATATGTGGGTAAGGCTACAGAATAAATTATTATAAATGGAATTACCAGAGGAAAGTGTGTAGAATTTAACATTTTTGATAAACATTGCCAAATCGCTCTCAGCAACAATGTTTGAAAATGCTTCTTTACACTCAACCTCACAGTAAAAGTGTTAGTAACTCTTTTGTATTTGCCAGTCTTGTACAATAGGAAGATGGTTCTCTAATTGCCTTTTTATTAGCATTTATATTATTTTAAATGGGACTAAGATTCTTTCGAATGTTTCAGGACCATCTGTATTTTCTTTATTGTGCCTTTGCTGTTCCTGCTTTGGCTGTTTTCCCTGGCTTGTTTTTCTTAATGATTCATAGGATCTGTTACAATTTTAAAATGTATCCTTTTGTTATATATACTATAATATTGTTCCAGTTTCCTTGTTTTTACACATCACTCATGGTATTTTTTTTACTATACAATAATTTGTTATTTATTTACAGGTAAATTTATCCATCTTACTCTCAAGGCTTCTAAATTTGCATTTTTCTGAGAACGGCAAGTTCTACAAACAGTGTTTATAAAACAATCCATCTTTCTCCCACTGATAAGCAGTAAGACCTTTATTATATATGAATTTAAGTATACTTCTAGACTCTTATTTTTCATTGAACTATTTATTTATTTAATAGTATTGTATTATTTTAATTAAATTGTATATGCCATATTTAATGTATGTTAATAGTCTCTAATTTTATTACATTCTTTGCTATTATTACAAAAGTATTTGTTACAAAAGACAATTAAAATCTGCTTTGAACTTTCGAAGCTGTTGTAGATTTTTTAAATTCTTATTGAGCTAAATATATAGATGAACCACTATGCTATATGGCAAGTTTGTATGATAGACTTTTTTTTTTTTTTTTTACTTTGGTTTTGTTTCCTTCTCTTTTGAAAATTCAATTTTTTTCTTAGTACTATTGCAAAATGAGTTATCGGAACTATTTTCACTTTTCAGAAACTTGGAAGCTTCCTGTATCCTAAAAAGATTTTTAAATTTAATTGCCCGTTAAATGAGCCCTTAAGAAATGGGTAATTTGGGAGGACTTAAATCTCTATAACCCTGGTAATTCTTGTTCAAGGAAACAGTATACCTTTCATTCCTTTAAAATTACCAGATATTTTTAAATAAATGTTTTAATATGTTTGTTTTTCTCCTTTTCGTTGAGATCCATTTTGATTCATTTATCATTATTACTTAGGTTTGAGTATAATGAGGGCTTCCTGGGCTTTTCTGTAGACCCATAATAAGAGAAATGATGGCAGTGTTCCAGGCTGAGGGTTATTTTCCCTGCATACCCAAATGAGACATGATGGAATGCTCATAAGTTGACTGCAGGTTTCTTGCTCGCTGGTTTACAAGTACCAGGAACTTTGGATCAAAATTCAGTACCTCTCACTTCCTTAACTGCTGCAATAGTGTGTTGTCTGCGTGCTTTCTTATTCAACCCTCGTTCCCTACTAGTTAGTGTCTGGGGCTAACAGTATCAATAAGAGCTCCCATGGTCAGACTATGTATCCTGTCCTGATGCTCTCAACAAGTCTGCTGTTAAACACGGTAGGAAGTACACCTCCACTGGCAGATCTTTATGTTCTACAGACTCCCTCTGAAGTCTGCAGAGATTTCCGTTGGATATTTCACCTGTGCCCATTTCCCACAGCAAACTTAGAGTTCACATCTTACTCTCAGCATTTTGGGAAGAGTAAACTGTCAAAAATCATAAACCTCTTGCCTAAGTCCACACAAGAATTAAAGAAGGGATCATTACTTGAACACAAATATGTGTTCACAAAAGAAATATTCTCTTTTTTCTCTCATTTGTTTCATGTTCTTTGTATCTCACACAATGGCTATTACTATTAACTTCATATGATGGATACCTAATAAAATTTAATTAAAAGAAAGCTATCACTTTCCATTACATAATTAAATCTTAACACTTGTAATGTTTTCTAAACATCATTCTACTTTATTTATTTTTTAAAAGATTTTTATTTATTTACTTGAGAGAGAGCAAGAGGGAGAGAGCACAGAGGGAGAGGGAGAAGCAGACCCTCCTCGGAGCAGAGAGCCTCACGCAGGGCTAGCAACCTGATCCCAGCAACCTGAGATCATGACCTGAGCAGATGCTAAACCAAATGACTCCCCAGACACCCCTAAATATCATTCTACTTTAAAAGGAAATTTGTGCTAACATATTTGACAAAGATTTTTGCTCAATGTCCTGTGAACAGCAATTCCCAAAAGTCCAGGACCCATTTCACTGGGAAGGAATTCTCTTTTGTGAGAAATATAATTTTCAGAGTATGCAGATGGTGAGGAAATCCAGTTCAAACCCGTCAAGACTGACTTGGGATTTGCTGAGTAGGCGGGAGAGTTTATGCTCGAAAAACAGTGCTCGTCTGGTGGGGCCCTGAGTGAGGAACAGGACAGAGTCCTGCAGTCTCAACCCCCTGACTAGTACTTGATGCAGCCTCACAATTTGAGGTATTTTCCAGCTGCTTGGTTTCAGAGTAAAATATAATTTCTCACCCATATAGCTTAGTCCTTTGGAAAAGAGAACATAAACATTAAATGGCAATTAGGTCAACTAGCACAGCTAACCAGCTACACTGACTGTGGTTATGTAAATAAATCAGGAAGACATTCATATGATTCATCATTGCCTGCTTTTCCTGTGCATGATAAAAGCAAGAAAAAATATTGATTATTCTCAGAATCAAATCAGTCAAAACAACGAATGGGTTAATATCAGCTGCAAATCCTCAACCGCCCTGTTATCAACACTTCCATTTAAAGTCACAATACGGATTGAAATTCTATAATGTGTTTAATAAATACCCCTTTAAAGTATAAATTCATATTTTTAAAGATAAAGGAAAATTAAATTTACTATTGTGTTCTTTTATCTCCCACCAGCCATATAATTTAGACTTTTATATTATAGTATGTATAGGTATATCATTTTCTACTCTGACAAAGAAGAAAGTGGGAGAATCTATTTTTTATGTAATTTTTTTATTATTATTTTTTAAACGTAAGAGCATAACATTGATTGTATAGACTTATTCCTAACACTATTAATTTAGAATGAACCTGCTGTGAGAATATTCAGAGTTGACCTTTCACAATGAATTTGAATTCAGTATATGCATTTAAGAATCATCATTTATAATGCATTATTTAAAATATATATTCTAAAACATATTTATGACAAGGACAATGGAAATGTTAAGTTTACTAATCTTTATGCACACACATTAGTAGTTTGATTCATTCTTGTGGGTTTTCCACAGGATAGAATCTTAAAAATAATTCATGGAGCAACTAAATTACCCAGAATCTGGTGCTTCCTACTTCATTTTTTAAAACCTGCATATTTTTCCATGTATTTTCATGGAAAATTGCTCAGATTAGAACAACTGTGACAGTTACCAGTATTAATGTTAGTAATTCATTACTATAATTATGAGTGCACAACGGGTTCATTGAGAGAGCAACAATCAAAGAGATTAAAATTAATAAAAAGATACATTTTAATTGTAAGAGGCTAATCCATGAGATTTTCAATGAAAGTATAAGACTATATTAAAGTGTTATATTTTTTATCTGAATTTCACATAACATTGAGAAAGTAGGGATCAGAAAATATAAATTATTTGCACCCAGGAGAGAGTAAAAAGTAGCTGATGATACATAGAGAGGCTATAATTTTTATGCTATGAGAATCATAGGTATTTTTTAAACTTGTTACAAAATATGAAAGTCTACCTGCACTGCATTGATATTTTTGCTATAAATTTAACTGTGAAATTAATGCATTTTCATCATAAAATGCTAATCTTTTGTTAGATATTCAAAGATTTTTCTTCAAAACTTCTGTGCCTCGTTATACTTTGAGCAATAGAGTATAAGAGTCCTGAATATAGATGTTAAATAAAACACGTTTCCTAATATTAAAAACATTATTTAAAGCAATTTTGTTAACCTGATTATTGTCTGTTGAGATCTCCAGCTTACTTACACTCCTTCACCATATTTTCCCTTCCAAATCGTGAAAAATGAATGCACCAGTGCAAGACAGGACTAGAAAAGGGGTAAGTCATGATTTGTTAGGAAGCCCACACAGAAAAGATTTTGTTCTCATGTAAACCTAGGTCTGAGGCAAGAATAGAAGGAAGAGCCTAATATAAAAATTAGTGCTCAGGGCACCTGGGTGGCTCAATGGGTTAAAGCCTCTGCCTTCAGCTCAGGTCATGATCCCAGGGTCCTTGGATCGAGTCCCACATCGGGCTCTCTGCTCAGCGGGGAGCCTGCTTCCCCCCCCCCCCGCCTGCCTCTCTGCCTACTTGTGATCTCTGTATGTCAAATAAATAAATAAAATCTTAAAAAAAAAAATTAGTGCTCTACTGCCAGGAAAATGTGAGACCTCAGAAAGCTTTTTATCGTATTAGAATAGGGCAGCTCCTTACCATTTGGAGGCCTTACCTGAAATGACCTGCCAAATATTCCTGACCCCAGAGAAAGAGAGTTTCTACAAGGTTGGCAAAGATAAGGATCTCTAATGCAGAGATTTCAGAGCCTTGATGCTCCTTTTGAGGAAGAGAACAAAGAAAGTAAATAATGGATATATTTCTTCTGGGTTGAAGACTTGAATTACTATTTGAAAATATTTTCTTGAAATAAAACTTTCAAATTGCAAGGCAAAAACTAATAATAACCCATAACTAAAATTATGAAATTATTATGGCAAAATCTAGAATTTGAGTACTGAATTGAGGAGGAGAGAACAAAAGCATTATCTCTACAATGTCATATTCTGGGGAAAGGAAGCATGGAAACATGGAGGGTTTGGTTGTAGGACAAAGTTAATATATTTACATATGGCAGAAACATACACATTGATTGTTGGCATTGAGAATATTAAAAAAAAAAAAAAAAAAACACTTGACAAATGGAAAATCTTAAAGGACCTTCCAAAGTAACTGGAGTAAAAGTGAGGGTGAATAAAAAATAAACCAGCAAAAAATAGGCAAAAGGTAAAAAAGAATGCAACATAGTAAAAACATAATCTTAAAAACAAACTTAGATGAAAGGAGTGAAATCGTACAGACTAAATGTAAATTAATTTGCATTTTTAAAAACAGATTTTAAAATTGAATTAAATCAAATCAACTTTACTATAGGTTATAAAAGAAGACCTCTTAAAACAAAGAAATAAATGTTGAAATGTTGAACCATGTCAGATAATAAATATTGCATTAGGCAAACACAATAAAAGAGGAAGCAAGAATGACAATATTAATATCATTTTCAGAATCCAATTGATTTACTAGAGAAAAATAATTATAGAAATAATTTGAATAATGTAATCAACATACAGCAATAGACATATTAGTAAAGTTGCATTCTATAAATTGAAAATATATTTTATATGAAAAAGATAAATAAATTTCTAAAGGTCCTAAAACAAATGATACATCACCATCAAGCAGATCAAAAATAAGCACAGGTATTGAATATCTGCCAAATAATAATTAATAAATCCAAGATATGCTATATTTCATCGAATTCAAAATTCTTTTCATTGTAACCATTATTTCACATATTACTGAGGAAGAAAAGAATATTGTCAATTAACTTATACATGTTTCATTACAATTTAAGATGTTTTATATTTATTAAAAAATCTATTTTAGCTTAGTATAGCCATATTTCATAAATACCACTGTGGTGCACTCATGAAGGTGAAAATATAACACAAAGCAGTAACCCCTTCACCCTATTCCCATTGTGGAATTTGACATTTCCATCTTCTGAAATTTTGCATGCTATTATTTATAAATTAAATTAAAGTCTATCATATATCTTCTCATCTTAACCTTTAATACATCTGAAATGAAGAAATTGCAGGAAAAAAGTGCATAATCAAAGTTTATCTCGTCAATGGACATGCCCTTACCCAACTGAATATATAACAAATACTTTCCAGCTATGAATTAGAGGTCTAACCAAGACCTGATAGCAATCATTCTTTGGTTAAAACGGTATCTAGAATTTAAGATCAAATGGTTCAATGGCAGATATTCTTTCTTTTTTCTCTCAGAATAGTTCTTTTTTCCCCCATCTTATTCATAAACCTAACTAATAAGGTAAACAAGAGTGCAAAAATGGAAAAGAGAAGTTTGAGACTAGTAGAAATGATAAAACAATGGGTAACAATGTGTTCTTAAAGACATGGATCTATTGATGTAAATATAACAGATTTAAATGCTTGAAAGGATAAATTGTCTTCTAAATGAATTTGTACAACAAAATTACCCATTTAAAATGTGCTTCAAATTTTACTTCTGCTTATGTCTTTAATTTGCCTGCTTTTCCATCACTTGATTGCTTGATTCTAGAATCACTTTTACTATTTAAATACCACTTTTTTCCTGTCTTATTTCCTTGATTAAAACTCAGTTGGGTGTTTTCCCTTCTGTCTGATGACTATGTTAGTACTCAGAACAAAACCAAAAGAAATCCTGAATGAAATTATTCCCAAGATTTCACAGGACTTTAAAATATGTATGAAGACAAAGTATCTTATAAAAAGCATTTCCATTGTTTCATGAATATTTTACTTTTCTTCTTTCGTCCATAACCATGGGCATATTTTTATTTGCATTTTACTTATTTTCCATATTTGTAATCTATTTCATTATTATTATTATACATAGCAACAAAGTAAAAACATCAGAAAAAATAATTGAAATACTGAAATCCATCTTTAAAGTGGACCATTGTAAATTATAGAAATAGTTTTTTCTTTCATCTATTTTTTTTAAGATTTTGTTTATTTATTTGACAGACAGATCACAAGTAGGCAGAGAGGCAGGCAGAGAGAGAAGGGAGGAAGCAGGCTCCCTGCTGAGCAGACAGCCCGATGCGGGACTCGATCCCAGGACGCTGGGATCATGACCTGAGCCGAAGGCAGCGGCTTTAACCCACTGAGCCACCCAGGCGCCCCTCTTTCATCTATTTGATGGAAATCAGTGTAAGTGCATTTTGGGAAATTTATTAAATTACTTACATTATACATTTTAATTAATTTTAACTAAATATATGTTAGCCTAAATAAGTTGAATATGGAAGGGAGAAAATTCTTGTCCTTTTTGTTCTTCCCTCTATACTACAAGGTCAGAATGGCTCAAGGTCAATGGCTACAAGGTCAGAATCACCTAATTGATTTTCCAATCATCCAGAAGCAGTTCAAGTAGTGGAAAAGACCTGCTTCTTTCTTTTTTTTTTTTTTTTAAATTTTATTTATTTATTTGACAGAGAGAGACAGAGTGAGAGAAGGAACACAAACGGGAGGAGTGTGAGAGGGAGAAGCAGGCTTCCCACTAACCAGGGAGCCCGATGTGGGGCTCAATCCCAGGACCCTGGGATCATGACCTGAGCTGAAGGCAGGAGCTTAAAGACTGAGCCACCCAGGCACCCCCCAAAGACCTGTTTCTTCCATTTAAGAGTACAAACTAGAATTCATATGTCACATCTGGCCAATATTCCATTTGTCATTACTAGTCACATGGCCATATCAGGTGGATGGGAAAGCCATGAAATGGATGATCATGTAAGTGATGCAGAGCCAACGTAGTGGGACAACTAGCCGAATCCGACACACCAACTTACTTAGAGTGTGTGTTGGTGGTCATTACTCTTTTTATATTTATTTTTTAAATATTTTATTTTTTATTTGAGACCGAGAGAGAGCATGAGCAGGGCAAGGCTGAGGGAGAAGGAGCAGCAGACTCCCCCACCCAACAGGGACTCCAAAGCAGGGCTTGATCCCAGACCCCTGAGATCACAACCAGAGCAGAAGGCAGACACCCAACTGATTGAGCCACCAAGGCACCCCTGTCATTACTCTTTTAATAATGTGTAAGAGTAATATATTCTTTCACCTATCCATTTCTTAAGAATGTTTTTCTTACTGTTTTAGAAATGTTTAGGGAGAAGTCACAATATTTTACATTTTTACAAATACTTTGTAATTTGGGTAGCTCAGTCAGTTAAGCATCCAGCTGTTGCTTTCAGCTCAGGTCATGATCTTAGTGTCCCGATATTGAGCCCTGGGTCAGGCTCTGTGCTCAACGTGGGGTTTGTTTGGGATCCCCTCCCACCGTCCCTCAACCTCTACCCCTCCTCTTCTGCCCCTTCCCCTGCTCATGAGCTCTATCTCTAAAATAAATAAATAAAAATAAATATTTAAAAAAAACACTGTAATTCATGCAAGATGGTGCATATGAATATGATACATTATTCCCTAAATTAGAAAGAAGGTCTTCATTATTGCTTAAGTACACCGTTAATTCCACTTTCCACTTTTGTGCTTTCTTTGAGTTTCTTAATTAGATTGGACAAAACTCTTCACAGTTCAAAATACACCATTCTTTTCGGAATTTTTTTTTCTTCTGAGATGAAATAATACCTAAACATTTAGAACTTCCTAATATGTCATTTGTTTACTTTTATTTAAAGGAAAATTTTCATCCTCTTTTTTTTTTAAGCGACAAAAGATAACTAAGCACAATTAACTTTAGTTTCTTGGTCAAGAATAAATAACTTTGGGGGGCACATGCAGGGCTCAGTCCATTAAGATCATGATCCAGGGTCCTGGGATGGAGCGCCTTACTCAGCAGGGAGCTTGCTTCTCCCTCCGCCTGCTGCTCCCCCTGCTTGTACTCTCTCTCTCTCTCTCGCTCTGTCAAATAAGTAAATAAAATCCTTAAAAAAAAGAAAGAATAAATAACTTTTCATTACATAGACACTTGAGCACTGTTCTGGGACTCATTAAATTTCAGATAAGAAATATAGATATTTGAATTGGAGTTAAAGATCAAGATAAATTGTTTTATACTGCCCCAGTCTTCATATCAAATCTATCAATATCTCTATACAAATACATATAAATATATACATACAACAGAATATACATACATGTATATGTTTTGTGTATACACATACACACACACAAATCCAGCAAGAGGCTTGGGCACATAGTCAGTTTAATATACAATAATAAATAACACCAGAAATCTCAGCGAGCAAATAATTGAGACAGGTTATTTTAGAAAGAGGGTTTATTATATCCTGTATAATGAATAAGCTGGTACCTATCCTCATAGAAAGGAATGGAAATTTTCATATTGATATATAGACTAATCCTTGTGATTGTTTTCTTATAAAGCAACTCATATTCCTCCAAAACTGCACCCCAAGAAGAAAGTTGTGAAAACTCTCCACAAGAAGACAAAATTTTCTACAGCCCATTTTGTGTGGGAAGTCACAAGGAAAAACTCTCAGAGAGCAGAACCAGGGCTTAGAGAGAACAGCGGGGCAATTCCTTCCAGAGTGTGTAGGGGTCCCAGAATCTCAAAAATGTTGCTGATTGAGACAGGGTGGTACGTCGTGCAGAGAAAGAGAGAACAGGATGCCGGAACTGGATAACGTCAGGTTTGTATTGTTGAGAACTGGCTGAGTATATTCTTTTAAGACTTTATTTATTTATTTATTTATTTATTTATCAGAGAGAGAGAGAGAGTGTGAGCGCACAAGCAGGCAGAGTGGCAGGCAGAGGCAGAGGGAGAATTAGGCTCCCTGCCCAGCAAGGAGCCCCATGCGGGACTCGATTCCAGGACCCTGGGATCATGACCTGAGCCAAAGGCAGTGGCTTAACCCACTGAGCCACCCAGGCATCCCTATTCTTTTAATAAGAAGAATTAGTGCAGATGTTGGGGTAACTAGAGGGGCAGACTATAGCAGACAATATAGTCATATATTCAAACATGTATTCTCAATATACTTCTTATTAAAAGAACCCAGTTTTATTTAAGGAAGTAATGTATACAGGAAAACAATATAGTTCACCACGTTAAATGTTTTGGATGATAATGGGTCATTTTAGGAATGATCTAGGTGAAAACTTTAAACTATATTTATGCAAGATTTTGCTATACTGTGCTATACCATTAAATCTTACTAAATTTTGTTTAAATTCAGTGTATCTTAAGAATGGAATATTTCTTACGATTTCCATCAGTATTGATGGAAAAATCACATATTCTTAAGCTCAGAGGTTTTTTTTTTTTCCTATGTGATCTGTTACCTTAGACTTGTCATTGCCATTAAGTAAAAAATAAAACGAATTGTTGTGTCACATTAAACTATTAACTAGCTAGAAACAGTGTCATCTCTCCCCTGAAATACTCATACAATCACACAAAGTAATGCTAAGTGGTCATGTTAGACACATCAGGTATCAATCAACTATTTCCAGAAACATGGAGAAATTACCACTAATCAAAGATTGAATGGATTCATAAAGCCAAACAACAGGACTAAAGTAGAAAATAAGTTGAAAGGCTGACTGTCACCTCATCCTTTTGCCCATTCCAGAGCAATTGTTAGGCAAAAAGCCTGTCCTACTGACCAAACAAAATGAGTAGCCCTTATTGTATGTGTGTGGGGAAATGAAATATTGAAAAAGAAGGAAGTGGGAAGAAAAAACCACAGGAGAGTCTTAAGTTAGTTACTGTGTGTATTATCACACTGGGAATAAAAGAAGATCTAATGAGGCAATGCTTTTATTTTTTATTTTGTTATTTTTGCAGTTTGTTTTTGGTTTTGTTTTTATGTGCCCATTCTATTGTGGCAAATAAAACAGAGCACTCCTCCTAGAAAAACATTCTCATGCACATCTTCAATTCCAGAAAAAGTAAGGCAAGTAGAAACAAAGTATCCCTTCCATTAGAAGAAACTCACATGATAAATTCTTAAAAGATTCACCTAGGGGTGATGACTGATTAAGATGTAAATTCTGACTGCAACCCAATACCAAGGCTGAGGGGAGAGACATTTCTTCCCCCACTATTGGCGAATCCCAGAATAAAAGTCTCATTGACATACATTGTTTAAAAATATTTTGCAATGTGAGAATAATAGGAAAGATTACAGAGAAGACTTCACTTGCAAAAGTGATTTACCACAAGAGACTCAAACAAACTTGAGAAAGTAACTATTTTGGTGTTCTCAAAGTCAGCGCATATTCTAAAATCTGTGGTATTCTTTTATAATTGTAAGGTCTCTAAAAATATTCCCAGTAATGTTTTTTGCTCTCTCCTGTGCTGTATGATTAGAGGAATTTTCTGGACTAATTTTCAAAAATGAAACAAGAAAGAATTAGTAGCTTGCAGAACAAGTAAAACAGATATTTCTTTCACAATTATTTAATGTTTCATTTTACTGTTTCGCCTTTTGTCTTTCAAAAAGCAATGAAAACTGGATCAAAAGTGAAGACAGAACATAGATGTCTACAATACCTACACCTATAATCTCAAGAAATAACAGTTATGAGATAAATCAATAAATCAAAAATAATGAAAACAAAATAGGAAAGATGCAATAGAAGGTCCAGAAATTCTTCAGAAAGTATAGGATTATATTTACAAAAAAATAAAATAAAATAAAAAACAAAAAAAACCCACCAAATATATATGTGTACATATATTATATATGTATTTATATAGTGGATATATAAATACATACATATATAAATACACACATATACTGAGAAGAATATTATAATATGATGAAATTTGTAAAAACAGGTTGTTGCAGGTCTTACATGTCATAAAATTGCCAAAAAGGCCATATATTTGGCCCAGGAGAATCTCAACAATTTCCAAAAAGCAAAATTTCTACATGTGCACTGATTACAAAGTATTATTTTAAATATTTTTTAAAAAATTACCTTTGGAAATAAAATATGCACAGCTGGAAGGTTAACTAACAACTCTAGGGTTAACCCGAAAGTGAAATTACAGTGACTTTAACATGAGCTGTGATAAAAGCAGTCCATACATATGAGAGCCTGAAGTTTATTGACTAAAAGACACTCAGGAGAAAATATGATTTTATATTAGGAAACTCTATGAAGACAAACTAGCAAATATTAACTTAAAAAACTATTATATTAGAAAAAATATTAAGCTACCAAATGACTTAAAGGAAGAAAAAGTAAAATGGACAACACAGTTCATAGTTAAAAAAGAAAACAGTGAAGTAGTAAGAAATAATAAATCTACTGATCAATGACACTGATACATGTTTTTGGAAAATAAAAAACAGATAAACATCTGGTGACTCCAGGGAAAAAGCTAAAAACATTATGGTAATATTAAAATGTATGGGGTAGAATTTGAAAATACAAAGTGTATGTAATTGTACACTGATAATTTTAAAATTATTTCACAATGGATAGTTTTTCATAAACTTAAAATTAAGAACATTGCCATAAAAGTGCTAGGAATTATGATCAGACCAGTAAACACATTATAAATCAATTTGGCGATCAAAAATTTATTAGTGGGGTGCCAGGGTGGTTCAGTAGGTTAAGTGATTGTCTTTGGCTCAGGTCATGATCCTGGAGTCCTGGGATCAAGCCCCACATTGGGCTCCCTGCTCAGTGGGGAGTCTGCTTCTCCCTCTGACTCTTTCCCCTCTCATGTTCTCTCTCTCACTCTTCTCTCTCTCAAATAAATAAATAAAATCTTAAAAAAAAATTATTAGTAAAATGTACCCATCCCAGAGTGTAATCTGGGCAAGTCCTATAAAATCTCTAGGAAAAACCAACACATGTATAAATATTTAACAGGGAAGAAGATTAATAGTTTTTCAAATAATTATATGTGCTTTAATTGATCACCAAACCTAAAAAAGAAATAAGGAAAGATTTTTAAAATATGAAAGTAACCATTTTCAAATGCATGTTAGGATATTAATATAACAATCTAGATTAATCAAGTCCACATAAGATTTACACAGGAAAACAAAAAAGCTTTAAAATAAGAAAACTTCAGAAACTGAAGTAATGCCACTGAATTAACAGAGTGAAGAAGCTAGAAGACGTGCATTCAGGCAATGTGTTTGATCATCTTCAACATATATTCAGCTAAGGAAAAAATAAAAACAGTATTTTTCAAGTTTATAACCTAACTGAAGCTAAGATATTTAAAAGCATCCCTCCTGATGCACAGTGAAGATAGTGATGTCTTCTATTACCACCACCATTAAATGATGCAAACCTAAACAAAATAATATAAGGAAACACATAGCTGGGGGAGGTGGGGGGAGTAAGAAGGAGAAATTTGGATACAAACAAGGACAGAAGGAAGATCCTGTGAAGATACAGGAAGAAGAGAGCCATCAACCAGCCAACGAGAGAAACCTCAGAAAAACATCAGCCCTCCTGACACCTTGATTTTTGTCCTTTAATCCACCCAGTCTGTGATATGTGGTAATGACAGCGCTAGCAGACTAATACAAGTCACCTCGGAGACTCATTTGTTGAGTCCATATTTAAGTCAGGAAAGAGACTATCTTTCCAGCCAGTTGCTTAGCAAATGCCAACATTAACACTGCACTCCCATCTGCTCTTAAATAAAGAGGGACATTTCTCTACCCCGCAGGCTGCATAAAGACATGAAGCATGGCATGGCAAACGCAGGAGAAAGATTCATCTTCCAAGAATGCTTCATAGTAAATCCTTAGAGCCAGATGGTTCTCCCAAACAAGAAGTATTAATGGACGCTTAGGGCTTTTCTCCAATTCGCAGGGACTAAAATCCTCCTCACTCAAGTTACACCTGTGTGCTTCTGTGAAGATATTCTTCCAAGTTATATGTATGTTGGAGGAACCCTTTTCTGCATTCTATTGATGATAGGGGATTTGTCTGAATTAAGTATTTTAGATTATCTCATTGGCAATTTAGGAGACGGGATGTGTCGTAATTGTGTTTTTGCAAAGTCCTGGAGATTTAAACTGTCCTTCAACTAAAAATTATTTTTCAGGGCTTTGTGCCTATAAGAAAGATATCAAGCATTCCAAGGAATATTGTATGAGTTGTTATAGAGACTAACTCCAGCTTTGATGACTGCTGACTCATGTCTAAGCCTTACCCTCCCTTCCCCCCACTGATTCCACAGAAAGCTGTCACGTGTCTCATCTTTTGACTGGAATAAACCTGGTTCCTTCAGAGAAATTTTCTCCAGTCCTACTTCCAGCCACTATAAAAACCCAACACACTCCTTATGTCTTGCCCAAACCACCTGCTTATGCCCTTCCAGTTCTCCCTGGAGTCTCTTGTGTAAGCAATACTATACTTTCTATTGCATTCCCTTAGTGTGTAGAATATCATAATCCTGGTCATAATACCAAATTTTAGACAGGATCCATCCTAATTCTGCAAAGTAACACAAAACACTATGAAACTTATTTTTAAATTTTCAGCATGTGAACTGAGGAAGAGCCACTGTTTTTTCTTAGTACTTTATGGA
Organism: Martes martes; assembly: GCF_963455335.1. Lineage (NCBI taxonomy): Eukaryota > Metazoa > Chordata > Mammalia > Carnivora > Mustelidae > Martes > Martes martes. The sequence continues at coordinate 88,589,846 of NC_137894.1, forward strand.
GTAGAGAAAAATAAACTTAAAAACTGTATAGATAAGATTCAATTCCCATTTCTGCTCTTTAGCAGCTGTGTTAACTGGGATAACTATTTAGTTTATATTTATCTCAATTTCTTCATTTGAAGAAATGTGTGTAATAGTGCTGACTTGCAAAGTTTTTTAATGATTAAACCAAAAATATATAAATTAACCTTCTGGTGTAGTTCATGATATATAAGGCTCTGCATGTTATTTTTAAATAGACCATTGTAATGCAAAATTAAAATAGTTTAAAGAAAACAGAAAATCATTGCATAATATTTACTTCTAGATAACAAATCATTATTCACAAGGCCTATTTTTAAATAAACCTAATTCCAAAAAGTATCTTAGAATTTCCAATGAGAAAAATGCTTAGTATCTTCAAATTTCCATGGTTATGCTTGTAATTTCTACTAACTAAAAATAAGTCAATGTTTTCAAATCGTTATCAGTAAATGTTTTGGCTGTAAAATATCTCACTTTTTCAGTGTCAGTGAACATGTGTTGTACCACTAACGTCTGCTTGTAAGGCTTGTCTTAACTGTTGCATAAGACAATGGATTATTTAAGACTCCAGGAATATAGCTTAAGTGTTCAGCATAAGACATTCCTATGGTGGTCCAATAGTTCATTAATAAAATTAAAGTGATGTGGGACAATATTACCAAACAAAATGTTGCTTGCAATGGAGTTTTATAATAGCACAACTATTTGTATATAGAATATATAATGCATATGATCAAATAGTTTACTGGTTAATCAGTAACCCAAGTACTATTTAAAAATAAAATATGAATCTCTCTACCTTTGAATTAATTTTTCTGTGAACCCTAAAACTTCCCTAAAAAATAGTCTATTAAAAAATGAACTAAAATATGTTTGATGAGAAAAGTAACCTTTTTTGATCACAAGAATATTATCACAATTATAATCTTAAAAGATAATTGAGGTGTTTTACTCTTTGCCTTCTTTCTTTTACTTGTTTTTAGAATCTAGTCTTATTACAATGACACTAAGTTGAATTATTAAACATATGTTGCAGATTTGACTTACAGTATCCTTAGGGTTACAACAGAAAAACCAAAATAAGATAAATTGTATTTATGCATTCTTTAACACATTACCTTCATATATTGTCTTCCTTTTCTTTAACTGTTTCCTTAATTCTAGTTTATTAAGTTGATACCATGTCCAATTGTTCTAGGTATATCTCAAATAAATCTTTACTCTGGATTTGCATAGATAAAGATTTAGAAACTATGAACCAAGCTTCTGCAAAATACTCCTATCTTTCACAACTTTACTGTGCATAGTCAGCAGAAGAATTTGTGTGTGTATGTGTGTGATTTGTGAAATAGAAAATAGTTCGTGTGTCAACTCTCTAGAAAAAGAAACATCTGATAATTAAAGAAATAATAATAATTGATTACATTTTCTAGGCTGGTAAGCCAGAGTGGAAAGTGAAATATTAGACTCATATTACTGTCTTTGTTTGAGCTGCTTTAACAACAACAACAAAAACATGGACTGGGAAACATAACAAAGATTTCTTTCTTCGTGAAACTGCATATGCTATGTGTTTCCAAAACACAATAGTGGGATAACATAGGATAAACATTCCCATTCCAAAAGGGAAAGGTAGGAAAGAAAAGAGTAACAAGGCGCACTGAGTCCAAGACCTATTAAGGCAACAAGATTATGACTTAAGGCTTGAAAATAAACCTCTTTGGTTTGAAGATCTGACTTCTAGACCCATTGGAATGGCAATATCACCCCTACAGTTGAGTGGGAGGGACCTGCGGTGGTTCCCTGGCTGGCTCTTGCTCCCATGGTGTCTTTCTGTTTGGGTCTCATGCCTCTACTGCCAGGGGTTTCATGCCCACCAATCTCTCAGTCTAAACTTTGGTATCTGGAGTTCCTGGTTTCACCAGTAACCTTGGCGTTTGAAATCTAGGTAGAGGCAGTGATGCCCACTTAGTTCTGCTAAGCACAGCTCATGTTACAACTCTCTGCAGGAGTTCTACCCCTGGGGCACTGGGTGGGGTTACTCTGGCCCACCTGAAGATGCTCCCCCCTTTGAAACCACTTTATCTCTCACACCCTTGCACCCTAGGCTGATGATGGAAATGCAGCCCTGATGACCCTTGGGGCCCTTCTTCCATCTTCTTGGAAAATAACCTCCAACTTCTGTTGAGATTCATATTAATCTCCTCATCAAACAATAGCTTGGTAATACCCTTAGCGTCCTCATCTTTTTGTAATATGGATAGGCTGAGAATTTTCCAAATCTTTAACTTCTGCTTCTGTTTTGCTCAACAATATCATCTTTTAGTCATTTATCTCTCCTCACATCCTGCTTTAAACAGTCAGGAGGAGCGAAGTCACACATTCAACACTTTACTGAAGATTTCCTCAACTACATTGCTCCCAAAATCTATAGTCCACAAAACACCAACATATGAATACAATTCAACCAAGTTCTTTCCCACTATATAACAAAGATAACATTTCATCCTGTTTTATTTTATTTTTTTAAAGTCTTATTTATTTATTTATTTATTTATTTATTTATTTATTTATTTGAGAGAGCAAGAGAGAGAGTGCACGAATAGAGGGGATGGACAAAGGGAGAGGGAGAAGCAGACTCCCCACTGAGCAGGGTGCCCCGAAGATTCAGGGCTCAATCCCGGGACCTTGGGACCACAACCCAAGCGGAAGGCAGGCACTTAACGGAGCCACCCAGGTGCCCCATCATTCCCTCCAGTTTTAAATAAAATGTTTCTCATATACATCCAAGATCTCGTCAAAATGGCCTTTGTGGGAAAGCTCTACCTACATCAGTTCACAATTACTTAGGTATTCTTTAAGAAGATTAAGGCTTTATCTATGTTTCACTTTTTCTTTCAGAGCCGTCACAGAATCACCCTTAACTCTCTCTGCTCATGGTGATGTTTTTCCCAGCACACACTTCAAACTCTGCCAGTTTCTGTCACCCAATTCCACAGCCAACTCCACATTTTTAGATATTTTTTGTAACAGCAGAGCTTCTGTTAGCAATTACTGTCTTAGCTTGTTTGGGTTGCTATAACAAAAACACCTTAGCCTATGTGGCTTACAAACAACAGAAACTTACTTCTCAACAGTTCTAGAAGCTGGAAATTCCAGCATTAAGGTACTGGCAGACTCAGTGTCTGGGGAGAATGCACTTCCTGGGTCATAGACGGCCATCATCCTGCTTTGTCTCCTGGTTGAAGGGGTCAGGGAGGAGCTCTCTTGCATCTCTTTTACAGGGGCATTAATCCCATTCATGGAGGCTACGCCCTCATGACCTTATCTCTTCCCAAGGTTGTCCACCTCCAGGTACCATCATATTGCGAGTTAGGATTTAAACATATGAATTTTTGTTTCTTTTTCAAGTGTTTATTTAAATTCTAGTTAGTTAACATACAATGTACTATTAGTTTCAGGAGTAGAATTCAGTGAGTCATCACTACATACAATACTCAGTGCTTGTCACGAGTGCCCTCCTTACTACTCATCACCCATTTTGCCCACTCCCCACCCACATTCTCCCCCAGCAACTCTCAGTTTGTTCTCTATAGTTAAGAGTTTCTTATGGTGTGCTTCCCTCTCTCTCTCTTTTTTTTTCCTTTTCCCTATGTTCATCTGTTAAACATATGAATTTGAGAGGGACACAAACATTCATCCTGTAAGAACCACTGTCTGCTCATTAAACATGTTAAAGAACTTTAAAACTTTTTTTTTTAATGCAAAGCTATCTTTCTGCCTCTTTGTGATAAGGATCCAATGAGGGATACTTATGTTCAAGTTGTCATAACTTGTGCTTGGAAAGTGGAGCCGTTAACCAGAACTAGAAGCTTTCGATCTACTCGAGATTGTAAGAATTCTGGTATTTCTTGATGAAGTATAAGGAAAAGAAGATTTTTTTCTTCCACTGTGGTCAAAAAGCTTATTGTGTCCTGTGAAGTTAGAGAATTTTTTCAAATAAAATTTTTATACTCTAGAATTTATGCATCTGTCTTTTTTTTTTTTTAAGATTTTTATTTATTTATTTGACAGAGATCACAAGTAGGCAGAGAGGCAGGTGGGGGGGTGGGAGGGAGCAGACTCCCTGCTGTGCAGAGAGCTGGATGTGGGGCTCAATCCCAGGACCCTGGGATCATGACCTGAGCCGAAGGCAGAGGCTTTAACCCACTGAGCCACCCAGGCGCCCCAGTATGCATCTGTTTTATCTGTCTTTTAAAACAAAATAAAAATTATAAATGAGTAACAGTGAAGCATTATATATTTTTTTTAAAGCGATTTGGCATTTAATTTGAAAATCCTTTCCCCCAAGAATACTTAAATTCTAGATACTTACCTTTTGGACTATTTATTATTCCAAGCCTTATTAATCAGTGCATGCCACAACTGACATTTTCATGAGAAGAAATTTTTAAGACACAGAGACATATTCCATCTACACAAAAATCTGAAAATATTCTGAGAGCAACAATTTATAGGTTTTTATATACAAAGGGACACTGTTATTCCAACACTTAAATGTCATGAAGGTATTAGCTATTTTCAAAGATATTGAAAGTTTTATAAAAGAACCTTACACCTTAGTTCCTATCATTACCATTCCATAAACCTCAAAAAGAAATATTTCCATAAAAAAGGAGGCCATTATATTTGGTAGGTTTTCTTGCAGCAAGAGATATATATTATAGAGATAATCCTTACTTACATTGAATTATGAAGAAAAGAAAAACAACATTTTGTGAAGGAAATCATTATGTAAGTGAAATGTTGACTATTAGATGTATCTTATTTCTAGCATTTTCTTGTCAGGCATTTAATGTTAGTTTAGTTATTTAAATCAGTTAAGGTAGTTTATGCCAAGCAGGCATATTTAATATCCCATGTATTTAAAATGAGTAGAAAATAGCATCTTTATGTTTTTTAAATTGTACAGACCTTTTTAATCTTAGTCCACTTTATTGGGACCTATTTACCTCCCTACCATATATGAAAAATGATAGTAGGTGTATGTGAATTACTTTTTTTTTTAAGATTTTATTTATTTATTTGACAGAGAGAAATCACAAGTAGGAAGAGAGGCAGGCAGAGAGAAAGGGAAGCAGGCTCCCCGCTGAGCAGAGAGCCCGATGCGGGGCTCGATCCCAGGATCCTGAGATCATGACCCGAGCCGAAGGCAGAGGCTTTAACCCACTGAGCCACCCAGGCGCCCCTGTGAATTACTTTTTAAACATCATATGAGACTGAGGTAATTAAAGAAAACTGACCAATTTTCTGGTTATTTACCAACTATACAGCTGCTGTGTTGTTTTCCTTAATCAATTAGTTCCTGCAGGAGTAGAGCCGTTATGGTCACCCTGCAAAAGCAGGGAGCCCTGTCACTAAAATTTGATTGACATGTCAAGAGTAGTGATACAGGGGTGCCTGGGCGACTCAGTCAGTTAAGCATCGAACTCCTGATTTCAGCTCAGGTCATGATCTCAGGGTTATGAAATTGAGCCTAGAGTCATGCCGCACACCCAGCTTGAGATTCTCTCTCTCTCCCTCTGTCCTTTCCCCTGCTCATGCTCTCCTCTCTCTCTCTTCCTGAATGAATAAATAAGATCTTTAAAAAAAAAAAAAAAAAAGAGTAGTGGTGGGGCAGAGCTCTCAAGGAGCTCTGAAGTGTCTGGAGAATACTAGGAAAAAAGGCTGGCTCAGGAGTTTTTATTGTGGTAGGGGTGAGGTGGGGGCTTCCACGATTCCCTGCAGGTTCTACAGGAGAGAGCTCTAGGCTTTCATATTAGCTCACCCAGATGTGGACACAGAGGTTGGAGAGGGATGATGTTTAAAATTTGCCAGCAGGTAAACACTGGAAAAGGGAGTGAGATTCCTGCTTGGTCACTCATCTGTGAGCAGTTGTGCCTGGTAGTTTGAATCATCACCTAATAAAAGCAAAGACATTCTTATTTTGTGAGTCATTATTAAAATTGAATCATTTCAATAGTGTACCATTTCATTAATAAATTAGGAAGACATAGTGTGTGAAGAATTTAGAGTAGTAATACTACTTAACATTTTTGAAGTATTTTGTTTTCCCTGAAGTATTTTTCTATCAGGAACCATATTTTATTCCTTGAATTTCTTAAGGCACAATATTATTCGTATTTTAGAATATTAAAATATTATCTCTGCATAGAAAGTAGGTTCTTTAATATCCTACTAACTAGAATAAAAATATATTTCTTGTATCTTGAAAAGTTCTTGATTTATAAATAAATTTAGTCTCAATTCATATTTTGTTTTCCATCTCCCAAGATAATATGGTAGGGGTTAGAAAAGGGTTATATTATGAAGATCTGGCAATATTAAGAATTATGTTACCACACTAAATTAGTGCAAGACTACAAAGTTATTTATATCCTAAATTTGATTACTCCATTCACAAAGTAATTAAATGCAATCCAGAAAAATTTTGATTTAGATAAACTTTAATGTTGGTTCAGTAGTGTTGGAATAATAATGATGACAACACCACCACCAACAAAAATACTATTTTTTTCTGGAGGTAGACACATTTATTCTGAAGCTCATATGAAAAATATAAACATTCAATGATAACTATGAAATATTGAAAATAAAATTAAATGTTGGGAACTAGGATAACATACTGTAAAGTCTGTAAAATTAAAACACTATGTTGGTGACCTGTGAAAAGTTATATATTTGGAACAAACTAAAACATCAAATACCAGTACATGGAAATTTACTGTACACAAAGGTGGCATTTCAAATCACTGAGGAAAATTATGTTTTAACTAAAAGTTTGAAAGTAACAGTATAGTCATTTGGACGCAATGACAGCTGAATCAAAATATAACTGCTTATACCCCTACATAAAACAAATTGGAGCAAAGATGTTAGTGTTAGTGTTAAGATAGATTTGGTATTATTAAAAAAAAAAAACACCTGGGTATATTTCATTATATCCTAATGTTGGGAAAGCTTTTGAATTCTTACCCAAAATCTAGATGCAATTTTTTTTTATTGCTGGTCTATATTATATAAAAATAGAATAGAAACTTTTGCATGACCAAAAACCAAATAAACAAAAGGGCAATGTCCAAGAAAAGGAATAACTGGGAAAAAATCTTGTATGATATTCACAAATAAAACATTAATATTTCTTACATAAAATAAATTCAAAGTAATATGTAAGTATAAAAAATTCAAAAGACATAGAAAATGAAGAAAAGGCAAAGTTCACACACACACAAATATACTCATCTTCCTACTGATTACAAATATATGCTATGTCTATGAGTACATATATGTCCACATATATATGTATATATCCACAAATATATTTATAGGTATATTTACACAATTAACAGAAATAGCATACTATGAAATTAGAGTTTTAATTTTCATTCAGGACACAAAGAATATCTCATGATGCAAAAGATACAGTTTGTGGAGTTGGAAATGTGACACCAATTTATTCATGATTTATGCTATCAAGTTCTGCCTCAGTCTAATCTTATGCATAAATAATACCTACACTTGATAATGGAATGGTGAAGGACTGCTAGACATGCTTGGCACAGTGGCTAGATAGATCTTTTTCATGATGTACAACTTAGGTGGTATAATCACGTACCTTTTCTTCAGTATTTTAGTCTCAAAAACAGCCCGATAAAAAGTCAGAAACTATTTCTCTATAGAAGAATAGTTACTTGCTAAAAGGTGGCTTTGTCTACAAACCGTAAGGAATTCTATTGACTTTCTCCTCTAGGGTCCAAAACAGGTTCAGATTTGGCCTCCCTATCAAGTTCACATGCTGAGCTCTGTTGTATGTAACATATAAAGACCAAGTTTCTAGTACAGACATATTTGTACTAGACGCAGGCAAGACATGTTGATCAGCTTCATCTTTTCTACCTCCACACAAATCTAGAAGCAGAAATATGGTACAGAAATATAGCTCCCTATTTTAAGTGACCAACTTAAGTACTTTGTGTTCTTTTTAAAGGTTAAAAAATGTGAGCTTCTTCCATGTCCTTCACTCTAGTAAGAGAAATCCTTATGTCCCATGTTTACTGAATAGGAAAAACTCTATGGAATGGTGTATTCAACTTTTCCTCTCTGTGGTGTGCCTATTGTCAAAACACCTCGTCTGGGGAACTTGATGATAATGGCTGTCTAGATTCTTTCATCATGGCATAGAAATATGGTGGGTCAGTGATCTGGAAAGGTGAAAGATACTGGTTAGACACTGAGATGCCTGAAGGCAAGGTTCTGGAAATGGTGTAGTTATTAGTGACCTTATGGTGTAGATTAAGACCATGGAAACTAGTTTAGTTTAGGGAAGGAAAGCATGATTGAATGGAGGGGCACAAAGATCCAAGAGACCAGAGTGTTGACTATTTTGAACCAATCTTGTATAAGGATACTAAAGTGATTGTAAATAATGACAGGAATAGTACTTCAGGAGTGAAATACCATCAATAGAGTCAATAATTATTTTTAAAATGTGGGGCGGGGTGACTCCCAAATCAGTAGTGAACAGGAACAATCATGTTAAAGTCTAATAACATTTGTTTTTCAAATGAGAAGAGAGCATTGACGAAATAAGAAAAAATATTTACAAAGTGGCCTTGAGATGCGAAGCAAATACGAACTTCACTTTAAATAATTTTGGGGAAATGAGTGTCCTCTGGGAACAAGCATGTTTGAGTAGTACACTAAATTGAAATAAGCAGTTGGAAAGAAGTTGAAGATTTAAAAATATATACTAATGATATATCATAAATTCCAGTACAAGCAATAAAATGGTTTGGGCGGATATTGAGGAATGTGTACTAGAGTCAATTTCAGGAAAAGTCTATAGGAGAAGTGTTTGGTTCTAGTAGTCCAGGAAATTAAGTGATCATAGTAAGTCATAATTTTTAGCAAGAAATTTTGAACCTACTATCAGCCAGATCAGTGTCAGAGCTTCAGGTATGGACAAGAATCATGGTGTTATGCCCTCCATTGCTACAGTGGCTGTTTGGTGGAGTTATTTACAAAGAGTAGGCCTCAGGGGTTGATAAAGTAAACTTACAGAGGAATTCTATTCATGAATCCCAGAGGCTGGAGGTGTTGCAGCAGTTTGAGTAAGCATTTAAAAATATAGTTGTCATGGGGCACCTGGGTAGCTCAGTGAGTTAAGCCTCTGCCTTTGGCTCAGGTCATGATCTCAGAGTCCTGGGATCGAGCCCCGCATCGGGCTCTCTGCTCAGTGGGGAGCCTGCTTCCCCCACCCCCCCGCCTACTTGTGATCTCTGTCTCTCAAGTAAATAAATAAAATCTACATATATATATAGTTGTTATGGTGCCTGGGTGGCTCAGGCGATTAAGCATCAGGTCATGATTTTGGCTCAGATCATGGTCTCAGGGTCGTGACTTCAAGCCCTGTTTTGGGCTCCACACTGGGTATGGAACCTACTTAAGATTCTCTCTCTCCCTCTCCCTCTGCCACCCAACCCTGTCTCTCTACCTCTCTGAAAAAAAAAAAAATGTGAATGTCAACTAAGAACTAATGTTAGAGGGTTTCATTCTGAGTTATTGGCATTAATTTCAAATCTCTATCATTTACTAACCTATGTAGGGATAACTAACTACAGTGATCATCTCAAGTAGTCCATCTACATCTTTAATTCCTAGATATTTTAATTGGATCATATGGGTCTATATAAATCATCTATTAATAAAAATTATCTCTATAATTTTAAAATTTTAAAAAGTGTGAATCTCTTGGTATATGAAAATTCTGCCTTACTTAGAACAATTTACTAACACCTCTTTTATTTGAGACAAGAAGCCACTGAGATTAAATATTTGTGATTAATATACAAATACCTATATGAGAAATTAAAATAATTTAATTTGTTTTCTTACTGAAATTGATTTCCTGACATTATATCAGAATCATATAGGCTACAGGCAAATCCCATTAGCCCACACTTGGGATCCTCACAGTTGGATGCTCTCCTATTTTTTCCAGTCAAGTGTCCAGCTCTCTCATTAAACAAGTCTGATTCCATTGGCACTCCAAATCTACTGGTTCTTATCGTCTAGTTCTTATAAAAACCACTTTCTTTAAGGCTCCCAAATCTTTCATCATTCCCTTTCCTCCTTCTAGGTAGTCTATATAATGTACTGTGGTCAGTCTTAATTGAAACATTTTTATTTATTTGTACTCTTCTTGGGTATACTTTCCCCCTTTTTCTGAATCTCTAATTGATTATCATAGTTCAAGACCCAGATAATTCCTCATTATTCTCAATCTGTTTCCAAATTCCAACAACATGTATTGAAATTTGTAAAATGTTGTGATCTGTGTTATTCATTTGTCTGCTGCTTTAAAGTTCTAGTTAACTGTGTCTTAATGGGTATGACTGTGTATTAAATGAAAAGGACTTCAGGTGCCCATGGACTTGTAGTTCATGCCTTCACATATATACAGTTATTTGTTAAATTGACAAATGCATATTTAAGAAAACATGAGTGATCATAATTATTGTCTTGTCTAGAAATCTATTTTTATCTTCCCTGTACATGTTTTTCTATTATTTTTAACAGAGGGCTTAAACCAAAAATTTGGACACAGATTTGTTAAGGTTCATATTCACAATTTTAATTTCTGTTTTGGTAACATATAACTTATACTCAAAAATTCAAGCTATGGACATCTTTACAGTAAAAACTGTGTAAAGGAAAATGTCCAGCATTGTCTTAGCTGATCCTACTGTTAAAGAAACCATCATACCAAGCAAGATGAAAAGCTGAACTGGATTTTATTTTGATACTAATGCTAGCAATAAGGAAGAGAGCATAGACAAGGATAAAACAGTTCTACTGAAATAAAAGGCAGGAGAGTTTTAAGAAGGAAGTAGTTTTACTGCTTAAAGCAAGATGCCCACTAACGTTAGACTCTTACCCTCCCCCAGAAACTGAGAGATAGGGCACTATCCCCCTTGATGATTACACTTCAAAGGGATGGCCCCAGGTCCTCGAGAAAGACAGTCTTGGATTGTAACACTGGGAAAAAGCTTTTAAAAATAGTGAAATATTGTAAGGGCACAGAAAAAAAATGACAAGTTTTCTAAAGAAAAGGATCCTGGAAAAATGAGATAAGGGACCTAGAGTCAGAAAGAAACCTGTCTAAAGTTAGGTCAAGCTGAGAATGTCAAGGTCATTTTGGTCTTTATTTATTTAAGGACAATATACATCCTTTAGGTGCAATTATCTTTCTATAAAAGAATTCTACTTTAAGTAGAATTATATATTATATATTAATGTTATTAATATATAATATGACATTACATATGAATATATATTAATATTAATTATATATTATATTTTTCAATGAAAAGCAGCAGAATTTAAGTTCAGAGAGAGGAACTAAGAAAAAAGAGTACATTGTTCAGTGGGATAAAATTTTAAAACATGAAGTAAGTTTCTTTTAAAACTTTAATTCATATGCTATTTATTTAAAACAGTGTATTATGCATTCTGATATCAACTTTGGAACCAATTAAATTACATGAACCCTATTATTTGTTTTCCTCAGAGACTTTAAGATCAGTGTTCCATCCAGAGCCCATTAGGGATAAATGTTTTACACATCTTTTCAGTAACCGTGTTGGTAGCTGAAGCATGTGAAAATTTTACCACTGGGAACTTTAAAAGAAATGGAAAAAAAAAATACATCTACAAAGAAATATTTGAAGGGAAAATTCCTTCAAATTGGACCTTTCTACTATCACAAGTTTTTTGGGTCCAAAAGATATGTGTGCATATACTAAAAATTTGTTATGAGTTAGGAAATATGAAAATTATAATTTAGGAAATAAGCAAAATGGCTATATTTTAAATAACCAGTAGTTGAATTAAACACTGCAAAATTTACTTCTTGATATCTTGAAACTACTAAGATTTTTAAATGAAATTGTTCACAAATACTGTGCAGAGTAGCAGAATCAGATACCATTTACCTCATTTGAAATATAAAAATATAGACACAAATAATGGAGGAATTTTCAATATAGCCAAGATTCTAATATAACCAAATGGAATATTTTTAATTCTATAATGGTCTGACTTGGGGACACCTGTTTTATTAAGCAGTTTGGGGACAGTTATTTTAAAATTCTATATACTAGATTATATATATATTTATATATATGTATATATATGCACATAATATATATACAAACATATGTTTGTATATATAGACAAACATATAGTGTTTGGTCCATAATGCTCACTTTTTTTTGTTTTTAACAAGTAGTTGACTTCTGATCTACAGACATTTATTTGAATTTTAGAAATGAAATGTATTCAACAGTAGTGCATTACAGCAAATATATAAAACATGATTTATTTCTCCATCCAGAGGTTCAGCTGGTTTCTTTTGTCCTCATACTGGACATCCGTTCAGGCACTTTTCGACTATTCAAGGTATTCCTTCCACTTTCTTTTTCTATATTATATTTTTAACCTCACCAATTATTTATTTTTCCTTCAAAGAAAGGATACCGTATATTTTTTCATTCAACAACACTAATTTACACTGATAAAAATTTGAATTAGCAAGTGGATGCTTACACATAGCAGATAAAATTAGCATTGAATGTGTAGTTTTTATAAGTCCTTTTTTATACTAGGACTCCCTTTCTTATAAAGAAGTAGAAGCTTTAGGGTCTGCATTTCTCATGCCTTATAGCAGCACTACAAATCTTAAAAGATATTATTCATGGGAACAAACCCCATAATTAGAGTAAATAGTTGTATATGCAAAACTCACTTGAGAAAAGATTCTCAAGGCTCTAGAAAAGATTCATGATAATTAGGAAAGTGAAGCACAAGCGGGATTTATTATTAAAAACAATAAATTAGGAAATTGAGCCATGTTACCCTGATATTCTATAGGATAGAATTTAGTCACAGAAATATATGTGATGTCTTAGATATCAAGTTAAATTATATTTAAATCATTGCAAGGCATTATTTTTTATTGATGTCATGGAATTATGACAATTATGTAAACATAAAAATAAAATATGTTTTAAAGTATCAATTAAATGTCCACATATCTCTAATACGATTATAATTTAACATAATTACGGTATATCTATTTGAAAGGAAATATACTTCTGGCATTAAATGTAGGGAGAAAACTAGTAATATATTTAGGTACATATTCCTCTGCAGCATTTGTACTCTAAAAGGTACTTTTAGTTGTGCATTTTATGTCTAGGTAACAAATTTCTAATTGATTCAGCTACAACTTTACACTCCCTGTGGGTCACAGGTGAAAAAACTTATAGTGTCATATTCCTTCTGTTTCAAATTAGCTTTTCCCATTATTCTAGTGTATATCACCAAGATTTCCCATATGTGATTAAGCAGTTTGTCCTCCCTATAAGACTCATGTAGAAACAAAAATAAAGTGAGAATATTCATTGTATAAATATGTTCTATAACATTGTGGATTTCAAGTACCTTAAGGGGATTAAAGGGGATAAGCTCATTTAACTGGGATATAAATTCTCTATATTCACACGAGTAACTATGTTTTCTGAATTTTACTACCAGACTGATGCAAATACTACTGATACTAAAAAAAAAAAAAAAAAGGCCACTTGATCTCTATAAGTTAAATACAATTTAAAAATTAATTTATTGTTTATTGCATTCAAATATTGATCAAATCTGGAAGTCTAATACTTGCTTCTGTCTTTCTTCTTATTTGCATCGAATTAAAGCTTTGCTGGGGCACCTGAGTGGCAGAGTAGGTTGAGTGATGGACTCTTGGTTTTAGCTCAGGTTCTGATCTCAGAGTCATCAGATCCAGCCCTGCATAGGGCTGGGGGCTCAGCATGGCATCTGCTTAGGACTCTTGCTTTCTCCCTCTGGCCCACCCCCACCCCTAAACCCCCACTTGAGTGCGCTCTCTTTCTAAAATAGGTAAATAAATCTTTTTAAAAATAAAGCTTCTTTGTTGGTTTGTTTTTGTTGGTTGGCTTATTTGTTTCACTCTCTCTTATTTTCGTGTCTGCCTACTCCAAGCTTTAAACTATTTTCATTGGCACTTTCTCCAGTCTCATAGTGATCACTGACTGTTTTATGTAAATTAAATACAAATCAATTTGTATGTCTCCAGGTCTGAACACTCTCCAAGTCTTGTGTTTCATTTTCACAAACTACTAGACAATATGGCAGACATATCAAAAAAGTAGACTAAACCTTGAATGTTGATTGTATAATATCCTAACTTCAATTAATACTGTTTTATGCATTTCTTTTTTTTAAAGATTTTATTTATTTATTTGATAGAGAGATCACAAGTAGGCAGAGAGGCAGGCAGAGAGAGAAGGGAAAGCAGGCTCCCTGCTGAACAGAGAGCTCAATGTGGGGCTCGATCCCAGGACCCTGGTATCATGACCTGAGCCGAAGGCAGAGGCTTTAACTCACTGAGCCACCCAGGCGCCCCTGTTTTATGCATTTCTTACCCATCTTGATGTCACCATAATTCTTTCAGTCACCTTGTTTTGCAACATTGAAATTATTTTAGATAGTGCCCTCTTGTTACCCACATCTTAGAAGTTTACCAAAACCATCTATTCTAACTTTGTGCTTTTTCATCTCTAGCCATTTCAAATTTTTCATGTTTTCATCTAGCTAAAACTAGTAGCTTCCTAACTGATCTCCATTCTCCTAAATTTATTCTCCTAAATTTTTGACCCTTTCATTTTTTTTTCCATGAACAGTTGTGGGTTTTGAAGACCAATTTTAAACAATTAATTCCTCAAAAACCCTTCCATTAAATTTTACAGGTAAATGACTTCATTTTTATAATACTATGCTGTGTTCTTCACAAAGTATTATAGTGAACAAATCAAGATAGAATGTGTAGCATGCTATTAATAATATACTTACATATAGAAAAAACACAAATATATTTACATGATTTTTTCCAGGGAAGGAAAGAAAAGAAGAGTGATAGAAGCTAACCTTCTTATATATACTTATTTTTTTTTCTTATCACTAAAAGTTTTGACCCTTTTATCAGCTTTTCCCTATTTCCCCCACCCTGCAGCCCCTGGCAACCACTTTTCACTAGGCGCTGGCCTGGGGAAGAATCTGCTTCTACTCATCTGAGTTATTGGAAGAAGAAAGTCCTTTAGGTTTGAATGACTGAGGGCTCCAGCTGTTTGCTGGCTATGGCTAAAAGCCACCTTCAGGTCCCAGAGACCACTCATAGTTAAAAAATAATTGAAGTGAACCACATGTCTGCTGGAAAAGAAAATATTCCATGTCTTGGATAATTTAAGTCTCTAAGCTTTGTATGGTGACTTCAGTTTTCTCCCTTTGTCTTTCCAACAGATTATTTTAATACCCATAACTATTTCTCACAGCTTTCTTACATTTAATGTTTATTGTCCTCTGAAACCATACCAACCTCAGAGACTTTTTAAAAGTCAATGCCACAGGACCACCTGGGTAGCTCAGTCTTGGTTAAGCGTCTGCTTTTGGCTCAGGTCATGGTTTCAGGGTCCTGGAATCGAGTTCTGCATCTGGCTGCCTGCTCCATGTGGAGCCTGCTTCTCTCTCACGTTCTCCCTCTGTGCTCTCTCTCTCTCTCTGTCTAGTAAAAAAATAAAATCTTTTTTAAAAAAGTCAATGACACAAAAGCTTGACTCCATGCTAGGGAGATTTTATGAATCATGGAATTATTAGAGTGTAGATAAAGCCTTATCAACTCCACCTAGTGATTTAGATAATATGCTTTAGTTTTAATTCCCCTATATTCTGCTTTACAGGTTTTTCTAATAACCTATTGAGAGAATAAGTCAAATTCCATTTACTCTTTCTCACTGAAGTCAATCAACTAGTATTTTTTCCCCACAACTTTTATATATCTTCCTCATGTTGAAAGAAATGATATCCTATTTTAGAGGTAATAATTTTATATTGCATATATTTTATTTCAAAAATGTTTCATCTAATATTTGTTACTCTATTTTAAATGCTACAAAAACATAATTAGTTAATTTGAATACACAACAACAATCCTTTTATGGAACAAAATCCCAGGTACTAACTTAAAAATATATCTGTCTTTTCTTCCATGTGTTTTGTATACCTTCTCTTAAATGGAAAGCTGAAAGTGAGTAAGGAAAGCACTGGGTCCTTGATAGTCCCAGAAGAAGATTACAATTTATGAGTTACTTTAGCCTTCAGCAGTTTCTGCTCTATTTTTGCTAAAGCCCATATACGATATGACCAATTGATTATGGCTCTCCTCCTTCCTGGCCCAGGATATATATTTTCCAACCACAAGTTGAAAAAGAAAACAACTCCTTTATTTTGAAAAATTCTTCTCAGAATTGCTACGATCTACCTCAACTCTGTCGCTCACTGCTTGGTGCAGCCACATATGCCTGTGGTTCCTAATTCTAGTCTTGTCAGTCACCTTCTTAGTAGAACAGGAACAATCATGCAACCTTAACACAGTTTGCAGTGCAGAAATAATTGAGCTACCATATATTTTCTGTTCCTTTTAAGTACTTATACAGTGGCAACTGCAACTTAACTCCACTAATTCACATTATTAAAGAATAACTAAAAACAAAAAGTAAAATCATGACTACATTGGTTGTTCTATATTACCACATATATAACCAATTACCCCAAATTCTGGGGCTTAAAATAACACACACCATTATCACCCCACAGTTTCTGGGTTGGGAGTCTTGGCATAGTGTGGCTAGATCCTCTGCTTGGTGTCTCACAGATTTCTGTCAAGATATTGGCTGGGCTGAGTTTCACTAGGCGCGGGCCTGGGGAAGAATCTGCTTCTACTCATCCAAGTTATTGGAAGAAGAAATTCCTTTGGGTTTGAATGACTGAGGGCTCCAGCTGTTTGCTGGCTATGGCTAAAAGCCACCTTCAGGTCCCAGAGACCACTCATAGTTCCTTGTGGCTCTATTCAGTTTCTGGCCACAAGGACTTCCTCAACACAGCTGCTTCATCAAACCAACAAGGATAATCTTCCACTGCAGTCTGCTATGATAAAGTCTCATATATATGAAGTTTTATATATAATAAATCACCAAAGGAGTGACGTCCCTATGTCCCCCATAGAAGTGTCACATTCTGTTGGCTAGAAGCAATTTACATATACCATACGCCCTCAGTGTGAGGGGATTACACATTAGTGTGGACTCTAGGAGTTGGTAAGTCATTTGGGTGGGGGAGGGCATCTCACAGTCTGTTCATCACAATGATGCTCATACAAATATAAATGTATCAAAGATTTTATTGAGTTCATTAGTATTTTAACTGGTTCAGAGTAGAATTGAGAGTAAAGCACTTGTACAGTCAGATAAGGAATGCTGGAATGAATTTACAAATCGATGCAAAACTTCATGAATCTATCTGGTCAATAGCCACAAGGCATTGAGTCAGATACAATCTATATTTCTGTGAAAAAAAAATCATCTGTGCTCTTGGTTTTCAAAAACGGATAGCTGTCTAGCTCATAAACAAGTGATTGTGCAGTAACTCAGGGCAAAGACAGAAGCAGAACCTCCATGGAGTCAGATGACCCAGCAGAAAAGAAACCCAACCAAGAATTCTTTCGTCCGTTTCAAAATCTTTGACCTTTTCTTTTTTTTCCTTCTTTACAGCACCCACTCTTCCCCTGTGATTATAATAATCTCAAATAGACAATTTTTTTCAAAAATCAGGCTGATCTTGGGGCACCTGGGTGGCTCAGTGAGTTAAAGCCTCTGCCTTCGGCTCAGGTCATGATCCCAGAGTCCTGGAATTGAGCCCACATCAAGCTCTCGCTCAGCAGGGAGCCTGCTTCCTCCTCTCTCCCTCTCTGCCTGCCTCTTTGCCTACTTGTGATCTCTCTCTGTCAAATAAATAAATAAAATCTTAAAAAAAAATCAGGCTGATCTCATCTGATTTGTACTGATATTTACATAGGTACAGCAAAAGTATTGATCAATTGTATAGACCTCCTTGAGTTTGTTTTCCAAATCTAGAGTCATAGAGTATTGAACAATTAATAAATTCATAAAATTACCTTCTGTCTGGAAGTTTCCATAAGGAATCTCAGGTTGGATTTATAAAAAGTATCTATTATTTGCAATAATGAGACCAGGAGCTGAATCCAGAAACTCCACAAATTTTACCTAATTTACCTTTAAATTTGGGTGAATCACTCTATTTTAGAGGTTGTCAAAATATTCTAAATTTCCTGGTTCAAGAAATGTACTTCCTTACCACCTGCCAGGCTGGGACACCATAAACAAGACACCAGGATAGTTTTTCCAGAAGGACTTTATAGGCATTTGCTTCTTAAGTATAGCTAAACTTGCCTCTTAATGGTGTTTGTCAAAACTAATTAAAGAAACATCATTTTCAAATATGATAAACTACTATGATCTAAGTTGTACGATCAATTTATCCAATTAGATCATGGAAAAGAGAAAGACAGTTGCTTTCTGAATCTATGCACATAACTACATTGCTATGAAAAGTAAGAAGATGTAATAAAAAAGTTTATGATTTCTCAGGTGTCACAGCGAGTCATCTCGGTTTACAAAAGCAAAGTCACTGCATTCAAATGGGATAACTTAAAAAGAAAAGAACTTTCTTATATTTATAGAAAATAGAACATTAAGACAGAATCAACAATATTCCAAGCAAATAACCACAATAAAATTCCCTTTGTCGGTTTAATCAGTCTTATGTATTTAGTTCCTCTTATGCTGTATCTGGATTTAGGAAGACCCTAATGTAAAACTGTCTTCTTCTTGATTAAAAGGAATCTTGAAAATTCTGATTCAGTCCACTGATATAGTCTAAATATTATCTGAACAATGTCAGCTCAGAAGCTACAAAGAGAGGTTCATTTTTGAAGTGTCAATGCTTTTAAGTACCTGTTACTGTCTCTTTCGGGGAGTTTTTGGATTATCCTTCTTTGTTAAAGATAAAACTGGTCAGCAGATAATAGCAAGGTATCTAGCACAGAGCAGAGTAAAACAAATACCCTTTGTGCCAGAGACAAAATCCCTACAGTTTTTTCTATGATTTTTTTTTCTAAGGATAAATTTCAAATATGAGAAATCTGATTTTTTATTGAGCTGAGATTATTAGTTTCATTTACTTAAGATTTAACTAAAATCATATATACATGGGTTCTTAAAAAGTTTCTGAGCTTGTATAAAAATAACTTTCAAATACATTTAAAGAATTATAAGTTCAATTTCCTTATTTTCTGGTAATATTAGGAATATTTAGCCAATTAGAAAAAAATCCTTTACAAACTAATTTATTAATAGTCTCTGAAGATTGGAAATATTATATAATCACACAAGGAAAGGCCTTTCAGGATCACAGCATAGACACAGAGATAGCTTCAATTATACAAACTTAGCCACAGGTCAAAAGACACAGATGTAAAAATTCATTGGTTCTGATAGCAAAGAATGGTTCTGCTTTCCAGTGGGTTGATGTGTGTCGAAAATAGACAAATTTGCACAGAATTAATAATGGCAGGAATGGACAAACCAAATTCTTTGTCATCTCTGACTCAACAGATAATAGATCTCTAAACATTTATAAATCTGTTTATAGATCATCAAAATATCAGACTATAAAACCAAATTCACAAACACTGCTATCACAACTAGGCGATCACTTATCAGATATAAGCAAAGCAGA